>NW_027437183.1:35895508-36228008 GCF_033239565.1 Halichoeres trimaculatus
ACAGAACGAAAACTGTAAATACACCTTTTAAAATCTAAACAAGAACGCAAGAGAGCGGGCTGGCCGGTAAAAGGACCGAAGTAGCCGAGAAGACGACGGATGGATCTCAGTTTGGTCTTAGACCTCATAGGTCAAAACATCTCAAACATTTTCTCAAGGTTTATTAAAATATGAATAGTCAACATGTTTCTCAAAGCCCACCCTGTTTTCCTGATAGTCCAATTAATCTTGTTGCATTTGGGAGGTGTGACTACACATTTGAAGTTAGGCTAGAGAATGGCTTGTATACTGGCCCAGAACGCATATCTTAAATCCGATTATTCAATAAATTTAAAGAATACTTTGTAAATGCACAAATAAGAAATTCCAGTAGAAACCCAGTAGAAAATGTAATCTAGGCTAATTGTAATTTACATCTAAACGATTGGCTTAAAACTGCTCAGAAACATCTCAAACCCTTTAAAATAATTTGATTTGAAAAGTTGTTTGAACATCAAAAACACACCATAATGATATTAAATGGTGTAAATGAATAATAATAATAATAATAATAATAATAATAATAATAATAATAATAATAATAATAATAATAATGTAATTACTAACCGTAAAATTTTTGTTTCATTGTATATCATTATCAGACTAGGGATTTTATCATATTTGTCATTATACAGCTTTTTAAAACTAAAGTGATGAGATAAAATGGTAGTTACTGCTTTTTGCTTTGGTATTACCCACTATCTTTTTGTAAACTATGCAAAGGAAGAATACAGAAACTTCCAAATAAGGGTCAAAGGTCAAATCAGTGGTCAGGATTTATATGTAGAAAGAATAAACTAATATAAGGCTAAAAAATTGCCATATATTCAACAATCTGCCTACAACTATTTTGGCTGGACATTAAGAAAACTTTAAAGTCATTTTTCTCAGTTCTGCACTCAAGGAAGTTACTGCTTTTTTCCTTTGTAGGGCAGTATAACTGCCTGATTCCTGGGCCACAGTATATTACATGGCGTCAGAAGTCTGTCAAGCACACATCGGCATTCCCATATTATAAACACCGAAGATTGACTGGGATGCAGCGGACTTATATCAGGAGCTTGATAGATTCAGAAGTCACGTAATGTTTGCTTTTGACGGACTGCTATCAGAGCTATATGCTAAGCAAAAAGCCGGATGGCTTGGCACTTGTATTGGAGAACAAGGCAGAGAGGTCTACAAAATGCTCGGATGGGCTGATGTGGAGAAAGAAGACCCTATGAAGGTATTGAATAAATTTGAGAAAGCCTAAGAGAATAGCTTGTCATCGCAGAGAAAACAAGGGGCACATGAGGCTTTCAACCACTTCGTCAAAGATCTAAAACTACTGTTGATGGACTGTGAGTATGTTGACTCTGACGACATGCTTGTGGATGCCATTATAGCAGGCATATATAAGAAAAAAGTTCAAGAGAGGCTGCTAGACAGAGGTGAGGGCCTGATGTTGGCTCAGGCCCTAGAAATACCACAACAATATGAGATATCACAGAAACAAATGAAAATAGAGATGACACTGTCTGTTATCAAATGTCCCAGCTATCAGCAAAACCCAAGAAACCCAGCCAAATTCCAAAGACATTTCCAGACCCTTCAAAGTCGACTCAGCAGAAACTTACAGCTAACTGCTCAAGCTGCGGCAAGCAAGTGGAATAACAGCAAATGTCTGGCTAAAGCGGGGGTCCGCAACCCGCGGCTCTAGAGCCTCATGCGGCTCTTTAGCGCTGCCCTGGTGGCTCCCTGGAGCTTTTTCAAAAATGTTTGAAAATGGAAAAAGATGGGGGAGGGAAATATAATTTTTGTTTTAATATGGATTCTATAGGAGAACAAACATGACACGAACATTCTTAATGTTTTCCAATGCTGTAAAAAAGTGTAGAACAAATATTGAATTTCAACATTTCTATCAACAAAGATTTGCGTCATAGCCTGCGACACACGTTTATATTAGCGGGGCGGGATGCCAGGCAGATGGCTGTTGTAAACAAACCGGCGGCTGTGTGATGGGCCATGGATTCCAAAGGGAAAAAGAGAAAAATAACTGAGGAGAACAGAGGATTCAACGTTTCTTGGACCAAATTATTTGCATTCATTGCCAATGCAGAAGGATTGACTGAATGTTTGCTCTGTAGCCAGAAGTTGTCGAATAACAAAAAGAGTAATGTGGAAAGACATTTCCAGGGAAGGCATACTACATTTGCAGCCGAGTACCCCGTTGGGAGTGAGAGAAAAAGTGCGATTGCATTACTTCTGGAGAAATTAGAGGAGCGCAAAAATAGATTTAAGAAGTGGATTGCAACTCCAAGCTCCACTACTGCTGCAAGTTCAGTTGCAACCTGGGAGATAATAAAGCGTGGAAAACCGTTCACAGATGGTGAATACATGAAGGGGTCATTCATCAACATATCAGATTACCTATTTACAGGCTTCAAAAACAACACCGAGATAATACAGAAAATTAAAGACAGGCCTCTCTCCGCTAAGACAGTGAATGGAAGGGACATTAAAATGGCAGGCTACATCATCGATCGGTAGATAGAGCTGGTCCAGTGTTTCAAGGCAAGGACAAAGACCACATTGTTCCTCTTGAATCTGAGGTTCGACTAACCATCAGACTCTTCTTTCCAGCATCCTGGAGTAGACGTAGGAGTGTGATCCCCTGGTATTTGGAACACACCCTCTGGTCCTCTTTCTTAAAAAGGGGAACCGCCATCCCAGTCTGCCAATCCAGAGGCACTGTCCCCGCTGTCCATGCAATGTTGCAGAGACGTGTCAGCCAAGACAGCCCTACAACATCCAGAGCCTTGAGGAACTCAGGATGGATCTCGTCCGCCCCTGGGGCTTTGCCGCTACGGAGTTGTTTCACTGCCTCGGCGACTTCAGTCACAGAGATGGGCGGGCCCAACCCCAAGTCCTCTGGCTCTGCTTCCTCGACGGGATGCATATTGGTGGAATTGAGGAGATCCTTGAAGTATTCCTTCCGCCCGACTATATTCTCAGTTGAGGTCAGAAGCTCCCCTGTCCCCACTGTACACATCATGGACAGAGGGCTGCTTTCCCCTCCTGAGCCGCCGGACAGTTTGCCAGAATTTCTGTGGGGTCCAACTGAAAATCTTTTTCCATGGCCTCACTAAACTTCTCCCACGCTCGGGTTTTTGCCTCAGTGACCACAAGAGTCAGATCGGGCAAGCCGTTACTCCCAATCACGCCCCTAAGTCCTACTGTCATTGCCCATGTGAGCACTGAAGTCCTCCAGTAGGACAATGGAGTCCCCAGTTGGGACGTTTTCCCAACACCCATCCCAACGACTCCAAAAAGGGTGGGTACTTTGAGCTGCTGTTAAGTGCATAAGCACAAACAATAGTCAGGACCTTTTCTCCAACCCTAAGGCACAGAGAAGCAACCCCTTCGTCCAGCGGGGAAAACTGCAACACACCGGCAGAGAGCTGGGGAGCTATGGGTTAGCCTACACCTGCTCTCTGCCTCTCACCTGGAGCAACGCCAGCAAAGAAGAGAGTCCAACCCCTCTCGAGAAGGGTGGTTCCAGAGCCCAAGCTGTGCGTTGAGGTGAGCCTGACTATATCTAGCTGGTATCTCTCTACCTCCTGCACCAGCTCAGGTTCCTTCCCCACCAAAGAGGAGACGTTCCATGTCCTAAAAGCCAGTTTCGGTAACCGGAGAACAGGCAGCCAAGGCCTCCACCTTTGACTGCCACCCCATCCGCATTGCACCAGACCCCAGTGGCTCCTCCTGCAGGTCCTGGATCTGCAGGAGGATGGATCCATGTCACCCATTCAGGCTTGGCCCGACTGGGCCCCACGGGAAAAGGCCCGGCCACCAGGTGCTCGCCCGCGGGCCCAAACCCCAGGCCTGGCTCCAGGGCAGGGCTGGGTGAACAAATGCCTATTTGTAATCATCATATGGGGTCTTCAACTGCACTTCATCTGGCCTCTCATCTAAGACCAGTTTGCCTTGGGAGACCCTACCAGGGGCGATTGGCCTCGACAACATAGCTCCTAGGATCATCGAGGCACTCAAACCCCTCCACCACATTTAGGTGGGGGCCACGGAGTAGATTAATATGGTGATTAATTAAACATATTTAATTTAAAAGTGCTATGTGTGCAACATTCCTTATTATTAAATCAATATGGTGTTAATTAAATAACAAGGAATGTTGCGCACACAGCCTTTTTTCATTAAATATGTTCTCGCCATTACAAAATAAAATAAATAAATAAATGTCCCTTTTGTCGTGATCCAAAGGTTTTTTTTAATATGTAATAAATTATTGTTATTCATAGTTCTTCAAGTGGAGAGTGAAGTTGAATAAGATAAATGGGGTGAGCAATTAATGTGAATGGGGTAATGATTTTTTTTTCTTCATTCAGGAGCTGCTGCTGCAGAGTGCAGACGTAAAGTGAAGTCTGAGCTAAAGGAGAAGTTCCAGTGTGTGTTTGAGGGGATCGCTAAAGCAGGAAACCCAACCCCTCTAAACCTGATCTACCCAGAGCTCTACATCACAGAGGGAGGGACTGGAGAGGTCAATGAGGAACATGAGGTCAGACAGATTGAAGCAGCATCCAGGACACCAGTCAGAGCAGAAACTAGCATCAGACATGAAGACATCTTTAAAGGCCCACCTGGAAGACAGGAACCAATCAGAAGAGTGCTGACAAAGGGAGTGGCTGGCATCGGGAAAACAGTCTTAACACACAAGTTCACTCTGGACTGGGCCGAAGACAAAAGCAACCAGGACATCCAGTTCACATTTCCATTCCCTTTCAGAGAGCTGAATGTGCTGAAAGAGAGAAAGTTCAGCTTGGTGGAACTGGTTCATCACTTCTTCCCTCAAACCAAAGAAGCAGGACTCTGCAGGTTTGAAGAGTTCCAGGTCCTGTTCATCTTTGACGGTCTGGATGAGTGTCGACTTCCTCTGGACTTCCACAACAACCAGGTCCTGACTGATGGTACAGAGTCCACCTCAGTGGATGTGCTGCTGACAAACCTCATCAGGGGGAACCTGCTTCCCTCTGCTCGCCTCTGGATAACCACACGACCTGCAGCAGCCAATCACATCCCTCCTGAGTGTGTTGACATGGTGACAGAGGTCAGAGGGTTCAGTGACCCTCAGAAGGAGGAGTACTTCAGGAAGAGATCCAGAGATGAGGATCAGGCCAGCACCATCATCTCCCACATCAAGACCTCCAGAAGCCTCCACATCATGTGCCACATCCCGGTCTTCTGCTGGATCACTGACACAGTTCTGGAGGATGTGCTGAAGACCAGAGAGGGGGGACAGCTGCCCACAACTCTGACTCAGATGTACATCCACTTCCTGGTGGTTCAGTCCAAAGTGAAGAGCATCAAGTATGATGGAGGAGCTCAGACTGATCCTGTCTGGAGTCCAGAGAGCAGGAAGATGATTGAGTCTCTGGGAAAACTGGCTTTTGAGCAGCTGCAGAAAGGAAACCTGATCTTCTATGAATCAGACCTGACAGAGTGTGGCATCGACATCAGAGACGCCTCTTGGTACTCAGGAGTGTTCACACAGATCTTTAGAGAGGAGAGAGGACTGTACCAGGACAAGGTGTTCTGCTTCATCCATCTGAGCGTTCAGGAGTTTCTGGCTGCTCTTCACGTCCATCTGACCTTCACCAAGTCTGGACTCAACCTGATGGAAGAACAACAAGCAACAACATCCTTGATCTCTGAAACCTTTGGAGTCAAACCTGAACTGGAATGTCTCCATCAGAGTGCTGTGGACAAGGCCTTACAGAGTCCAAACGGACACCTGGACTTGTTCCTGCGCTTCCTCCTGGGTCTCTCTCTGCAGACCAATCAGAGTCTCCTGAGAGGTCTGCTGACACAGACAGGAAATGACTCACAGACCAATCAGAAAACAGTTGAGTTCATCAAGAAAAAGATCAGTGAAAATGTGTCTGCAGAGAAAAGCATCAACCTGTTCCACTGTCTGAATGAACTGAATGATCGTTCTCTGGTGGAGAAGATCCAACAGGTCCTGAGATCAGGACTACTCTCCACATATTATTTGTCTCCTGCTGAGTTGTCAGCTCTGGTCTTCATCTTATTGTCCTCAGACAAAGATCTGGACGTGTTTGACCTGAGGGAATACTGTGCTTCAGAGGAGGCTCTTCTGAGGCTGCTGCCAGTGATCAGAGCTGCAAACAAAGCTGTGTGAGTGAATGAGTAAGTGAGTGAGACATTAGAAACAAAATGAATTCTGTTCATGACACTGAAAATATCTGTTCTCTTTTCATGATCTCCTTCAGGTTGGATGGATGTTACGTGTCAGAGAGAAGCTGTGAAGCTCTGTCCTCAGTCCTCAGCTCACAGTCCTCCAGGCTCAGAGACCTGGACCTGAGTAACACCGACTTGGAGGATTCAGGAGTGGAGTGTCTGTGTGCTGGACTGAAGAGTCCACACTGCAAACTGGAAACTCTCAGGTCAGGATGGAACCGAAGTTAAAATTTACGTAACTGAATTTATCTAACTGTTAGTGGAAATAACCCAGTGATTCACAAAGACGCACACGACTGAAGAACAAACCTAAAATTACCATATTGACCCGAATATAGGACAATCCCAATTATAAGATGACCCCCCCCCCCCAAGAAAAATCCTCAGAAAAAGACTCTAATAACCAAAATTTCCTAAATAAACTTTACAATTTAATACTAAGAGTTAATTAATCATAACTGAAATCAATTTGTCAAGCAGTGTCACAGAAGAAAAAACGGAAAACACAACATTCCATCAAAACAGCTGCGCACTCCAACAATACTGAATTTAACTGCTGCAAAAAGTACCACTTCAATGCAACATTTCATTTAAATGTCTTGCAGTACTGCAACTAGGATGCAAACTGTCAGAACTTTGCTCATGAGTCAGCGTGAGCCTTTCATTCACAGACATCCTCTGCTTCGCTGTGCCCACTGTCACTTTTGCTTTCGTGCTGCCATGTCTCCTCCCACAGAACGTCATCCTCACTGTCATCCATGCAGCACTTTTTAAACCCACTAATGATGGTATTTGGCGTGATTTCATCCCATGCCTGGAGGATCCATTCACAAAGCCGACACACAGCTGGCTTTGAATTCTCCTGACGGTGTGAGTGCGTGATCACCCTCCACAGCAGCCACTTGGTGTACCTCTTGTGTAGACTGTCCTTGAAAGGCTTGTTGACCACAACATCTAAGGCCTGTAGCTGGCTTGTCTTTCCTCCTGGTGTGATGACTAGGCCACCATTCATCTTCTTTGCCTGAGTTTTGACAGCATCTATCAGGTGTCTACGTAGGGCATCTGTTGAGGATTCATTCTGAGTGGATTCATTTAGAGTGAGCTGTAGAGCAGCCTGCAGAGGTCCAGGGGCCTGCAGGAGCTAACCTTTGACCCTTTGACAAGTTTAGCCGTGTACTTGAGATGACGACTTCATTTCGCCAGGATTGAAAGATTTAGTGCCCACAGCTGTTTTGACCAAGGTGTCTTGACCAAGGCCTGCCCGGCGACTACATGTTACAGAAAAACAAGCTACAGACACAGAGTCTGTTTACCATAAATGGTTAGTTGCATGCATTCAGGGACGCCCCAGTAGTATAAAGGGGGCTAGGACATCAGGTTTAAGAGAGAGGAGAGGAGGGTTTTTATGTCTGTGTGCCATCGTTGTGTCAACTTCAAATAAAGATGTTGGACTGAAGCTGCCATTGGATCTCCTCTTCTTCATTGAACTCCGTCTCTTCTTCATGCCAGTATTAGGGAAGTGGCCCACAAATTTATTACGCAGTCAGATCAAGAAGACCAGGAGTGAACCTCACTCTAGGAAAGACACGTCACATCCATGACAGGCATGTTTCCCGGTTTTTCTGAGAGCCCTGTGCCGTCTTCCCCACACCATTTTCAGCTAGCCTCCCACAAGTTCACTCTCCATCCAGTCTTCTTCCTGGGCACACACAAAAATATCAGGTGGCATTGCCTCTTTGGTGCTATTTCGCAGTTTAAAACCAAATATGGGGGCAACTTTGTCCCATCTGCCAGGCAGGCCAACATGACAGTGACCAGACTCTTTTCATTTCCAGTTGATCTCACAATAACAGACTTCTTACCTTTTTGTTGCACGGTCACAAGTGAATGCATGTCAAGAAACAAGGGGGGTTGGTCGGCATTGCCGATGTGATCAAGGGGATGTGAGTGTTGTTTACCCAAGCCAATCACAAAGTGCTGAAAGGACAGCAGCTTCTCTGCAAAGTCTGAGGGCAGGTGCTGGGCAGGGCTGGTTATGCGCCGTAATGTAAGGCCGCAACAGCGCATCATCCTTCTGCACCAGCCGATGCAGGCTTTAAACTTGGTGGTGGGCTGTTTTACTCCTTGGCAAAATTCAAGGCTTTTAGCAGGATGATAGTTCTAGAAATGAGCATTCCTTTGTTACGTTTCTCAATGATAAACGCGCAGCCCCTCTTGTCAATCAAAACAGCTGTGTTGAAGACCACGATAAGATTTTTGTCTACTGTTAGTATTTTTCAGGCGGTCTTTTTGGGCATAACATCTCCAGACATTACACTCCGTGACTCTATATTTTTTGGTGAGGACGTATCTTTCCTTGAATGAGGATCACACCTGGTCCTCCTGATTGACTGGGTACTAACTTTGTGGTCTAAAGTCCTAATACTGGCTTGGAGAAGACACAGAGTTCAATGAAGGAGACGAGAGTTCAGGCAGCTTCAGTCCAACACTTATTCAAAGCAAGGCAATGGAGCTGACGCAATGATGGCACACGGTCAAAAAAAACAAAAACCAGTTCTTGGTCTCTGCTTTTATAACCCTGGGTTGTTCTAATAGTGTACATGCAGTCCCTGTATGGACAACAGACTCTGTCCCTGGGTCTGTAGTATTCTTGTCTCTCTGAGTGAGCAGATCTTGGTCAGCAGCTGAGGGCACTAAATCTATCAATCCTGGTGAAATGAAGTCATCGTCTCAAGTTCACAGTCAGGTTAAAGTTCTCCAAGGGTCAAGGGTTAGCTCTGGCAGGCTTCTGCACTTCACTAAATAAATCCACACTGAATGAATCCTCCACAGTGACCTGACAGTTGTTTGATGTCTCAGGTGAAAGGTACCATCATCTAAAAATTGTCATCGTAATTTCGCCTCAGTTGTCTGTTCACTTGCCTAACCTTTGATCCGCTTTGCTCTGGACAGTCAGCATGCCTCTCCATTTTTCATCTCCTGCCACTCTGCTGTGACTGACAGATGTCACAGATCACCCCAGCCACTGAGGTCCCCGGCTTTACAAATAGCTCTGCTCTGCTGTTGCAGCCGTGTAGCAACCATTAGACAACTATCGACATCTGTCAATGGTTGGACCCGATTTATTAAACACCCCCCCCCCCCCCCCATCTTATATTTGGGTCAATGTGGTACAAATAAAAAAAGGCCTGAAAAAGTTAACACATTCAATAGTCAATGTTTACCAAAGCTGTGTGAAAATAAAATAAACAGTTTTATAAGTAAATAATTCAGTGAAGTATGACAAAGAATTGATCATGTACTGAATGTTAAAAAATATGACTTTTAGTCCTTTACAAAATAAAAGATTTAGAAAATGTGAACATCCTCTCAGGTTTCCAGGATGTGACCTGTCAGAGACGTGCTGTGAAGCTCTGTCCTCAGTCCTCAGCTCACAGTCCTCCAGACTCAGAGACCTGGACCTGAGTAACAACGACCTAAAGGATTCAGGAGTCCAGACTCTGTGTGCTGGACTGAAGAGTCCACACTGCAAACTGGAAACTCTCAGGTCAGCTCTTTGGCTCATCCTGCTTGAGGTCAGAGATAAAGAAATGGTGATAAACAGTGGACTTTTTCTTATTGCCTGATTCTTTTTCTAACCTCAGACTGTCAGGATGTCTGATCACAGAGAGAGGCTGTGCTTCTCTGGCCTCAGCTCTGAGCTCCAACCCCTCACACCTGAGAGAGCTGGACCTGAGCTACAATCATCCAGGAGACTCAGGAGTGGAGATACTGTTTGATGGACTGAAGAATCCTCATTGGGAACTGAAAACTCTTAGGTCAGTGTAAAGCTAAAATAAAATCTTAGTGTTAGAAATAAAAACCCAGTGAGTATTAGTGGCATAAACAAAGGAAGCATCAAATGAATATATAAATATTGACTCTCTTAACTTCTCAGTCAGGAATGGTCAGGAAGGTAAACACATGAGCTTACTGTTTATTAAGGCCCTTTTAAAAGAACCATTACTTATGGAAGAGCAAAAAATTATGCAGTCCTCTAATTAATTTGAAAAACTAAAGTGGATTTGATGAATAACACATTTTTCAGAGTGAGTGGATGTAACCTGTCAGAGAGAAGCTGTGAAGCTCTGTCCTCAGTCCTCAGCTCACAGTCCTCCAGGCTCAGAGACCTGGACCTGGGTAACAACGACCTGCAGGATTCAGGAGTCCAGACTCTGTGTGCTGGACTGAAGAGTCCACACTGCAAACTGGAAACTCTCAGGTCAGGTCTTTGGCTCATCCTGCTTGAGGTCAGAGATAAAGAAATGGTGATAATCAGTGGACTTTTTCTTATTGCCTGATTCTTTTTCTAACCTCAGACTGTCAGGATGTCTGATCACAGAGAGAGGCTGTGCTTCTCTGGCCTCAGCTCTGAGCTCCAACCCCTCACACCTGAGAGAGCTGGACCTGAGCTACAATCATCCAGGAGACTCAGGAGTGGAGCAGCTTTCTGCTGGACTTGAGGATCCACTCTGCAGACTGGACACACTGAGGTAAAAGCAGACAACAAGAGCTCAAAGACTGAATCTGTTTGATTCTTTTCAGAGCAGTGATTGGAGCTGAACCAGGAAACACACAGAGCAGCAGAAGAGCATCAAATAGAAAAACTCTGTTTAATAGAAACAGCAGCATGTCTTCACTTCTTTGATGGTTCTGTTGTCTACAGAAAAAGTCCATCTGAGCGTTCATCCACTAATAATGTGTGTGAGCAGAAAGAAGGCAGATGTTCCATGGTCAGATCATCAGGATGATTGAAAAGATGGAGAAATAGAAAGAGCTCATCTCTAGGAGACAGTGCTGTCTGATCAAATGAACAGGATCAAATATTATAGAGGTGAATTTTTCCTCCTGACTCCTGTCCCTAAAAAGAGACAGGTCAGAGGTAGAGCAGGATTTGGCCTTCCTCATTTCAGAGAGGACATGAGAAGCAGAACGTGGACTTTATGGATCCAAAGAGCAACAGGCAGCCTTTGCTTTTTGACTCTTTTTCTTCTTCTTTTTCTTCTTCTTTTCCTCCAGGATCTCCACACTGTCAGAAAAAGTCACAGAGTGATGGAGACAGTTGGCTCAGATGAGTTTCAGCCTGTTTCTCTGTCACAGGGACAAACTGAGGATCACTGCCTCATGTTGAGCAGCAGTTAGGACTCATGTTGGACAGAAAATCACTCTGACTGTGTTTCTTCCTCCAGGGTGGACCATGGTGGACAGCAGAGGTTAAAACCTGGTCTGAAGAAGTGTAAGTGTGGAATCACTTTGACTCCTGATGAGCAAACAGCAGACTGTCAGCTAACAAAGAATGAAGCCTTCAGGTGTGTCTGATAATAAACTGCTGCTGTGTTGTGTCTTTTTCTCTCCATCAGATTTCTGTGAACTCACTCTGGACTCAAACACAGCTCACAGAGAGCTCAGACTGTCTGAAAACAACAGGAAGGTGACACATGTGGAAGAAGATCAGTCATATCCTGATCATCCAGACAGATTTGACCACTGGCCTCAGCTGCTGTGTAGAGATGGTCTGACTGGTTGCTGTTACTGGGAGGTGGAGTGGAAAGGAAGGGTTGATATAGCAGTGAGTTACAGAGGAATCACAAGGGAAGGAAATGGTGAGGACAGTGAGTTTGGACTTAATGATCAGTCCTGGAGTCTGTTCTGCTCTGATGAAGATTGCTCTGTCCGTCACAATAACAGAAGAACAGACCTCCCTCTCTCTCCGTCCTCTGACTCTGACAGAGTAGCAGTGTATGTGGACTGTCCTGCTGGCACTCTGTCCTTCTACAGAGTCTCCTCTGACTCACTGATCCACCTCCACACCTTTCGCTCCACATTCACTGAACCTCTCTATCCTGGGTTTGGGTTCTACTCTCCTGGTTCCTCAGTGAGTGTGTGTGTTCCTCAGTGAGTGTGTGTTCCTCAGTGAGTGTGTGTTCCTCAGTGAGTGTGTGTTGTGTGTAGGAGGCAGAGTCTCCTCTCTACACAAACACATGCAGCTGCTGAAGAACAGTCGTGATGGGAACAGTTCTTTTCATGTACTGAAACATTGGAATCGGTTTAGTAAAATGATTTGTTCAAAAGATTCATTCACCAAATTGTTCAGTACTTATCCACAACTCTGCCTGCAAATCAGTATTTAACAAGCTGAGACACAGCAAAACTTTCAGTTCTGCTCGTGATTTGACTGAGAAGCTGAGAATTTAGTGGGAGAAAGCTACGGTTTGCATACTGAAAGCTGTTAAACACATTTACTTTCCCTAACCATTCTGTTCACTACATTTAGAACACAGATCAGTCACTGACTGTCTGACTGTGAGACTCGGAGAAGCTCACGTTCATTACGTTCTGTCAGTGAATGACTGAAAGTGAAAGTGTGAGACTCTGTCAGTCTCAGTTTATTCAGTTCATTCAATGAGTGTCGGAGCTCTTGTTCAGTATGTTTACTGAACTGACTGAACATGCGAGACTGTGAGTCCTTAGCCTCAGTCACACAAACTGTACTGACTGAAATACAATCATTTAAGGTAGTCGCAAGTGGATGTTGACATGGCCCGCTGAGTGAAATTAAGTTGGATATTTAAGCCATTTGAAAAACTGAAAGCAGCTATTGAAAGCACATACATTTTGCAACATCTAACGCAGGGTTTCCTCTGCATGTTAACGACTGTGATGCAACTCCATGCCAAAATAAAAGCCGCCATGCCTTCATAATTATGTTTGTTTTTCTTTCTCAGATATTTCAAAAGTGACTTATACTGTACAGGGCTCTTGTAAATATGACCAAAACTGTCTTGACTTAAACTCACACTCATGGTAGAATCGTATTGTGGTCAAAACCAGTAAGAGACAGAGCGGGTCTTTGCAGTTTACAATTCTCAGCTCTCTGCATCACACACGGCAGAATTATACAACGATGGGCACATAAGACACATAGTTAATGGAGAAAATCGATTCTGTATTTACTTTGATCATTAATCAGTGTTTACTGATACGTGTTATCATCTAGCTCTATGCTTTATACGCTGTAATGATTTAAGTTAAATTATAAATATATTGTGAGTTGCAGAGTAAACTTTTGTTTTCTGCGCTGCATCACTGTGTTTGTATCTGTATATAAAGTAAACACGAGTAGACGTGTCCTCTGTCACTCTGTGTGGTTTATATTTACTTTAAACCTCCTCCTGATCAGTTTGTGCTTGCTTATTGGTGCTGTGAATCCAGTCACGCATATCACACACCAGCTGATAGTCATCCTCCTCACGCTCATACAGGACTCACCTTTCTGCTCTCTTTGGGGCAGAAGTTACAGTTTGTCTATCTTTCCCTTCATTCTATAAAGGTAAACAGAGGACTTTTCCTCCAGCTTTTGTTGAACAAACCTGAAAGTCTGTCAGCTTCATACCACTGTTACCAAAGTTACTATTTGCCTCTGAGCAGGGGCGTGTCCAGACCTTCAGCATGGGGTGTAACAATGAGGGCAGTGACAGAAGTAGGGGTGGCCAGAGCATGCAAACATACAAATTATCACCATTTATCTTCTTAAACCTCATTCTCTACTTTAACAACTGTGTGTTTCTATGATTGTTTAACTTTTGTACTCCAGAGTAAGATTTTAGTATAAAAATGTAGAATGTTCATCAGCATCATGAAAATAAAAATAGATCTCAGCATGGCTGCAAACTTGACATTAGATAAGGCAAAAAAGAAGAAAAAGTTTAATTAACATTTTATTAAAGTTTTAAGTTTCTAATGCCATGACATGAGCAAGATGTAAAGAGCAGGCTCGAACGACACAAGGCTCCCAACAGACTCTGGTTCAGTCTGAAATATCACTGGCAGGAAAGAGAGAAGGAGGGCCGACTTAGACGACTCTGAGGGTAAAGGGAGTGACAGAAGACAGAAGACAGGAGACAGGAGACAGGAGACAGGAGACAGGAGAGCGCAACTAATTCATTCGTTTTGAACGAAACGTTTAGGAACAACACATTAGCAAAGAAGAGTTTAGCCTCTGCACTAACACACACAAACTTCAGCTGATCCTTTGACTCTTTCTATCCTGTCACATCAGTCTGAATGTTATCAAAGAGCAGGACTCAGAGGAAAACTGGATCACTCAACTTTACTCATTTACATCTCTGTAGTGGTTAAAGTCCTTTGTTAACCTCTACGGTCCGATAGTGCATGACATTTTTGATGAGAGTCACATTGAACAAAATAAACTGAAAGCCGTATCCTTGATGTAACACCAAGTAAAACTCTTTAATTTCTCATCACTGCTACAAGTAAGCCTTTGGACATGAGATAAACAGAAAAAAAACTGAGCACATCCAAAAACTGTATGGCTCCTCCACTTCAGACATCTTTTGATAATTAACTCAAACTTTTAACACCTGCGGCCACCTCAGCTCACATCCCATGATGCTGCAATGACCTCTAATAACCCAGTAAAAAGTAAAAACACGATTAAAAAATAAAAAATTAAAAAAAGCACACTGCTCTAACAATCAATCAGAAAATAACCCTAAAACAAACTGAGTATTGATTCTGTGTAATGTTGATTTCAATAAAGTTGTGCTCAGCATTTTCTTCTTAATAATCTGTCAAACTCTGTTTTAATCCCAGCTCATCACAAACCAAGTGTTTAGAAACTGAGCCATGATGAAGATCTGTTTCAGGCTCCTCTCAGTGACTGTTTTCATATTTCTCTTTTCTCTGCTGTTAAACTCTGATCACAGTAAGTTTGGGTGAAGTCAGGTTCACTGCAGCACGGCGTCAGGTCTGGTCTGACCCTGTTTCTACTTCATTCAACAACCCTCTAACCGTACATTATCCCAGCAGCAGCAGATAAAACTCCTCACATGTGATTTAAGAATATAAATGAGTATTTCCTGATGAAATCATAAACTGAAGGATCAATCAAATACACTCGTCTGACTCCACGTCTGAGTGCATAATAAACATAACCCCTGTAGATTCATGTTATATTAACATTCCTGTTCCAATGGATGGTCTGCTGCAGGTCAGTGTGTATGAAACACTTTGTCAACACATCCTCACAGAGTGGAAATCATCTCTGTAGCAGAGTGAGGTGTCTCTTTAAGGAGCTTTGATACCACAGCTTTGACCTGATGTTGTTCAGCACCTGGGACAGCCACAGCAGCGCTACACTCCCAGAGGAGGAGGACACAGAGGGAGTGATAGTTCTGACAAGACTTTCTGTGGATGAAGCTAAAAACAAACACACACAGTATAAATCTGACCTGTTCCTGTACGCTCCACACCGTGTGTGTGTTACTGTGTGATCACATGATGAAAAACAAACTTGAACAGAGAGCAGAGAGAGAAACACAAACATCATGAAGCTGTTAGAGCTTAGATTGATCAGGAATCCCTCCTCCAGCAAACACTGAAGCAGAGATAGTCACAGATTTAATTATTTATATACAGAACTGAAGTTGCCAACCAGTTCTTAATACTAGCTCTAGTTTGTTTAGTACCAAACATATCAAACTTTTGTTTTAAAAAATAATCAAACTTTAGGTTTCCCTTGATTTGATAAACTTGAGTAACTAATAAGAATCTATAACTTAAAGATATCAAAAATGCAATAACAATACTGACCCTGTGTTGACTGATTTCTGATCCATCGTGGTCTTCATGGATTAAGTTCCCATCACTGCTTCTCTTTTCCCCCACACCGCTGGCAAAGATGCCACTGGTGCTGCTGCTTCCTCTTTCTGCAGCTCACCAAGCAAGCCATCAACCCTCTCCAGGTCATCAATGAGCTCTCTCTGCTCAGTCAGGTTATCTGCATCCAGCTGTCATGACGAGGTCTTCAGGAATGTTCACAATTAACAACAGAGTCATTAAGTTTAATTTTGTAAATCCTCATTGACGTTGATCCACATTAAAAGTTTTATCATGATACTCATGGGATGTTTCGTTACATCTGTATGGAAACTGTCATGAGAGTTTGATCAACATCTGTTCAAATAAAATCACACCAAAAAGTCTGTTTGTCTCAGTACTAGCCTCCTTTGGGAAAATACGTCACAGTTAATACAATATTTACGCTTTAAGCTAGCTAGAACTACAAGAAGCTTTCAAACTAAAACACATTACAAAGGAAAAATGTTCAGAGGAAGTTCCCTTTAAGTTTCTCTCTGTGTCTCTGAAACAAACTGCTCCTTTGACTTCATTCCTTTGGGTTGGGCTTCTTCTTCAGTCAACATTAAGGGCTCTAATTTCGTGGTGCAGCGCAGGGGGCGCAAGCCTGGCGCAGCCTGCGCAGTGCTAATTTTGTGCGGCGCACCACCGTGCACTGCTAATTTGACAATTTGGTAGACCGTCTGCGCAGAGATGGGTGTGATGGCGCACCAGGGGGAGTTGACGGCGCACCAGGGGGAGGTGTCAGCAGATTCATGTTGGCGCAGTGACAATTTCGTGCCAAAAAAGTGCACTGAAAGCTCGCCAGCTCCAACCTGGTCTATCCTCGGCGCAAGGCGGCGCGCACCCCACCCAGCTGTAATTTGGTGACAGGCGCACATGTGCGCAGATGTCATCAAAGCCTCAGAGGCAGGTTTCCAGAGTGTCAGGCACATTTTAATGCAATAAACAATCACAGTAATCACTATTTAATGTAACCGTCTGAACCAGCATATACATTTATATCTATATTAACTGTCCCGTCACATCTGATGTCAGATTAAAGCTGTTTGTCATAATGGAAAGTTAACCTGACAGCAGCTGGAAGTTTGATGCACATCTTACAATTAAACAATAAACAGCCTTAACATCTGATACTGAGTATATATCTGGTTCTCTCATTTCATTTAATTCAACGAAAAGAAGGAGAGAAAAGACGAAGAAAAAAAGAAACATGAAACATGTATGTCACTCAGGATTTACCCGTAATTTCCCATATTTCTCTGTTTTAGTCCTTATTTTTAACGTGATCTAAAAAGATGGAGTACATTATTGTAAGGAGGATGAGGTGGAGACACTGGTAGAGTATACAGTATATCACCAAAGGTTCTGCTATTTGGTGATGACAAACCAGGAGTGCAGGTGGATCAAAAGTATTCTGAATGGATAAGCCAGCTGTGTAACTGTCTCTTCATTTTGTACTCCTATTAATGACAAAGGAACAGATTACATCTGTCCCGGGAGCTGGCCCACAAGGTGACGCGCGTTGTGTCCTCCGATGCGCCCCGCTGTCCATTCTCCTGCTGCAGGGACAGCAGCTCTGACCGTCTCCATACCAGCACTGTTTCCCCGGTGCTGGAGATCAGTCAGACCATTCAGACGCTGCGCCTCGGTTGCAGGGCATTTAAAGGCGAGGAGAGGCGCTCATTTGATTGGTGAAAACAGCACTCGGCTGTGTTAAACCCACTCACGGCTTTTCTCCTCCCTCTCTGCCATTTGCGCAGAGGGAGGCGTGGACGCGCAGCTCTGCGCTCCTCTGCGCCTTGACTGCGCCTTGATTGCGCCTTTCTTGGCACTGCAGGAAACTTGCAAAGCGCGCCGGTCCCGCCCTGTGCGCACGGCGAAGGCCGGCACAGGGCAGGTGCGCCTGCGCCTGGTCTACAAAATTAGAGCCCTTAATGTTTAGGAGCGTATCATACAACTTACCTGCCATAGGCAATGACGCTACTGTCCCAATGTCAACTACGAATCCAACGATGCATTGCGACTAAAACATCCAATCACCGAGCTTGAAAGCTGTTGACCGATCACTGACAGCGATCTGAGGCTGACCTACATGGTGATGCTTTTAGACTTTAGCTCATTTATCGATAACTTTGGATCAGTTCACATTATGGAACAAACTGTGTAAAGTTTTCTGAGGATTATGGGTAGTGTAGTGCCTTGGGTTTTTCACCACTGACCAAAAAACTCAGTCAAAATCAAAGAGGGTAAACACTATTGATCATCAGAAAATTAACCCATCAGTTCTGTGTTTCATATTTTTAAAGTTGTAAATGGCTCCAATCTTTATTTTACTGCATGACACTGAGGGAAGTCTGTCAATGAGGAGCAAAGTGATAAAGTGGTATATCATTATCATTATCTAAATGATAATGATATACCTTAAAGATCCTGTCCCTGCTTTGCAGAAGTAAACTAAAGACTCTTAGAAATATGCCAGAGACAAAAGTTAAAGATCTTAGTCATTAGATCATTATATTTTATATATATATATATATATATATATATATATATATATATATATATATATATATATATATATATATATATATATATATATATATATATATGACTAATTCATCAGTGGAAGGAACGAACAAACAAAGATACATGGTCCTGGGAAGACAGCTCAGGGCTTTTTGCCCTTTTCAGTCCATCTTTAGGGGGGAGGGCAGAGGGAAACGGAGGCAGAGGACTCAGGAGGTTCATAGCATATAACAACAACAATAGCTTGAGGACATGAGGACCAAGGCACCAAAAATATATTCACAATCAATAGTTTTAAATTCAAGGAGAGAATAAAATAGTTGAGAGTTGTTTATGTAATCAATCAATAAATAAATAAAATTAAACTGAAGTAGAAGACTTGAGGAAAAACAGGATCAATTTGTCCAATGTGTGTGTGTGTGTGTGTGTGTGTGTGTGTGTGTGTGTGTGTGTGTGTGTGTGTGTGTGTGTGTGTGTGTGTGTGTGTGTGTGTGATGAAGTACCAGGCAGCAGTTGTGCCTATAGGGTCATAAGGGGTCTCGGTGAAGTTGCAGAATATATGACAGAGGGGTGTTCTGGGTGTGATGGGCTTCCTTGACAGTTTTCCTCAGGGCGAGGTTGTTTATGGCAGATGACAGGAACTTCCAGGCTATTGTTTGGTGACATTGTTTGATTGTTTTGATGCCAGATATGGAGTGGATGTAGCGGTTGTTGATGTATGATGGGAGTGTGTGTGCCAGTTTGAGTGCTTTATTTTGGATTAATTGCAGACGGTGGAGTTGGTGATTGGATATGGTGATCCAGGGGGACGGAGTATTTGAATAATGGTCTGATGTATGACAGGTAGACTTCGATGACTGTGGAGGGTGATGCAGCATGCTTCCTGCAGAGGGCTTTGAGGTGGTTCAGTTGGATATTTGCTTTGTTTTCCAGGTTATTGATGTTTGGTCCATTTCATGTTGCTTTGGAATGTGACTCCAAGAAAGGTTGCTTCCTGGCTGAGGTTTACTGTCTGGTTATGAAGTGTGAGGTTGATGTGGGTAGACTGAAGATGAGGGTTTTTGGTTAAGATGACGGCCTGTGTTTTTATGGGGTTGAGTGAGATTCTCCAGAGGTTAGTCCATTCTTGTACTTCTGTGGTGCAGTGTTGTAATTTGGAAGCTGCGAGCTGTGGGGATTTTGAGGTGGTCCAGTAACAGAGGTCATCAGCAAACTGTGAGACTTTGGCTATGGTGGGTAGAGGGTAATAGATGTCAGAGATGTAGATGAGGAAGAGGAGGGGACTAAGGACGGAACCTTGAGGGACGCCAGCTTGTGGTGTGAAGGGGTTTGAAATGGAGGTGGAGATTTTGATCTTTATTTGCCTGTTATTGAGGAAGCTTGAGATGATGAATTGGGTGGGTTTGGGAAGTTTGAGGTTATTGTCGAGTATGTGTGTGTAAGCCCCTGAACTTCATCCCCGCCCAGACTCAACAATGTCTCTGCTGTCTGACAAGGCCATGGCTATTTGCCGGGGAGACGTCCTCGAAGATTTCTAATCCAGAGACAAGTTCACAGGTGGAAGGTGGGGGATTGGTGGGGCTAGAGGATCTGTCTGCATACCATCCAGGAGAGTAGAGTGTTATCAGCCTACCAAGGTCAACGCAGAGGAGTTGAAAAAGAGATAAAGATTGTTTGGGTCAGGCAGACTGTGATTTCCAAGTCTGCCTTGAAGTCCCTATGGTCAACTCTGTGGCGTGCCAAACGACCTAATTTGGTGGCCCATGACAGCTGAACCGAGCTGACAGCTTTTCCAAGTTGTTATCCATCCTGCGAAGAAGTCCAGGAATTACATCCTGCCTGCAATTAATTTCGTGTATCACTTGAGTCTGAGTGTTGACAGCCCTACGCAATCCCTGAGTGACAGGCAGCTTGATTGCAAAAAATGCTGCCCCTGTCTTCTGAAGTTTGTGATAAATCAGGAAACCACCAACTACAAGCAGCAGAAAGCCTGTTATCATAATTCCAAATATGTAGACATCTTTATCATCCTGGACGGAAAGGATCGACAGGCATACAGTCCTCCAAGTAACCCAGGAGTCGATTGTATACCTGGCTGCAAAGGTTCCACCGGGGCAGGCGGGCTCCCCATTGCCTAGGTTCCTTGTTGAGAAAATTTGATCAATTGCGTTGAGAGACCAGCCAATCAAATCCATGGTTTTAGATTTGGATAGGATACAAAGAGAGGCTCTGATAGTTCAGACAGGGACAGACCAAGAGCAAGCAGGACAGACAGGGAGGGGGGAGCTACAAGAAAAGCGTCTGCCTTCGATGAGAGCAGAAGTGAAATCTGAGGCACCATCCCCCTGAAGTCCTAGGACGGCAGGGGGCAGACATGGTGCCCCTAAACTGCCTTGGAGGCAGACTTCTGGGGGCATGAAAGTCATGCACAGGCCTTTGAACGGCCTGCTGAGGCTGCTAGAGGATAATGGTTGAGCACGACGTCAGAGACGCTGAGGTGACCCTGGCCCTGTGGGCGGCGCAGCTCTCTGAAAGCTAGCCAGCTGCTTCCATGTTAGCCCAGCTTGGGTGGTGCGCTCTAAGGGCTCCACTGCGGCAGTGCCAAAGAGCTCCCCTGGCTCCACAGGCACCAAGCGGAGAACCCTCCAACATGCGTCTATCAAGGATGACAGGGCGAGCCACACCTGGCGCCAAGCTTGGATCAAGGTAGACATCAAACGCCCCAGCTCTCTAGTCATGAAGGCAAAAGCCTGCAAAGAGGCATCACTGAAGCCCAGCAGAGATGCATTTACCCACGCCTGCTGCAAAGAGGAGGACAGGGCCATCATAAGATGGGAGAGGGAGTTCCTGATACGGCCCATGCGGGCTCCCACATCAGAAGTTTTTTGGCACAAGTTTGTCTGTGACCCTGCACTGATGGCTAGGACACCTGGCATCTGACCAAAAGGTCTCATCAGGAGAAACCAGAAGAGATGCAATAGCCGGCTCCACGGCAGGCATCCAACCCAAGCCATGCTTAGCTGTGTCTTGCATAGCCGCTAGAGCCTGGGAGTCAGAGGTTGAGTGGGAGAAGGCCTTAGAGTCTTTCCAGCATGGCATGCAACTCCCTAATGTAGTCTTCTGACGGAGGAACAGCAAAAGTAGTCTGGAGTGGCTGACGCCTGAAATAAGCACTGACTGGTGCCTGGCCTGCTTGAAGAACATAGAGCTGCAGGTGAGCCAGAGCCCCACGAACGATACTTCCCACAGAAGCATCCTCCGACCCACGAGAGGAACCCTGGGTTGAAGGATAAGAAGGTGAACTGGAGGCCTGTGGGGACAACTCCTCCATGAAGTCACTAAAGTGGGTAGCGGACGGCCTTAGGCTGAAGGGCCAGAAAAAGTTCTTTCATCTGACCCATTTCAGTCGATAACAGGTCCACTCTAGGGGAGAGTGTCCCCCATTCAGACTTTTTTGTCAGTGGTGCACCCGAGGCCTCAGCAGCAGACGCTTGGACCCCTCAGGCTGACCCGGTGGAATAAGGTCCAGAGAGGGAGTGTCTACACAGCCTGACAAACGCTCCACCTCCTGCAACCTAGCTACTGGCACAGCCCAGGGCATAGACCCACAATTCATGCAGGGATCTTCTGAGACTCCTGCCTTCAAATGATCCATGCCCAGGCACATGAGGCAGCGATCATGGCCATCCTCCAACTCCAGAGGGGCCATACAGTCCTGACATGAATGAGACATGATGAAGGGTAGCCAGGAACCACATGTGCCGGGAGAGGGAGCGGGAGCACGTTCTCCCCGGAGAGCTGTAACTCGGCTAGTTGAAAGAAAAAACGTGCCCCAATGAGCCCCACCTACCGCTGACAGCTTGAGCGAGACCACTGCTGCCAACAACATTGTACCCAGAATAGGTCAAAGGGGCTGAAACACACCAGTCCAGATCAGAGTTTAACAGCAGAGAAGAGAGAAATATGAAAACAGTCACTGAGTGGAGCCTGAAACAGTTCTTCATCATGGGTCAGTTTCTAAACACTTGGTTTGTGATGAGCTGGGATTAAAGCAGAGTTTGACAGATTACTAATGTCATGACCCAGCTCTTAGATCATGACCAAAAAGGGAGACAAACACCATGTACCTAATTTGAAATGACAGTTTATTAAACCAGATTAAACCAAACAGGACCAAATTAGAATTCAAATTTAAGTATATCCTGAATGAGGTGTGAAAGGTCAGCAGAATCAGTGGTGTGTGCTGTGCATGAGTGGAAAGTGTTTGTGTAAATATTAATTGCAAACAAAGGAAAAATGGTAGGAAATCATAACCAATTAGAACCAAAAGAACACAAAGTACCTGTGAAGAGGGACGCCAAGAGAGAGAGAGAGTGTAAGAGACTGCAAATGTTAAAGTATCTTCAGCTTAGGGGTCTGTTTCACAAAGCAGTTTCAATGAACTCTGAGTCTAATTCTGAACTGTGAGTTGATCTACTTTGAGATAGAAAACTCAGAGTTTTCAGTTTCAGGACAGCTGATTTGAGTTAGTTTAATCAACTTGGAGTAGTTTCACCTGGAGTTAAGCGTGTGCAGCCCAACCATAAAAAGCCATCATCAGTGGAGCCCAGATACAATGACACACCATGACAACAGAGAGGAGAAGGGACGCGTTTTTCACCCCAATTCAACCAGAAATTTTAATGGGCTCATACGAAAAGTCTGTGCATGTTATTAGAAACAGAGAGCAACACAGCTGCAGCTGCAAGAGAGAAGAGACAGCATGGAGATCATTGCTGCTGGGGTCAATGTGTTAGTATAAATGTAATATTTTGCAATCTCAATAACATAACAGGGAAAATCTGTTGAAATTAAATACATTAAACTTATTTATATGTGCATAGTAATTAGCTTAATTTAATTTAGATGCAATCCTATGGGGCTGAAGCACACTTGGCAGCAGCTAAGAAAGAAATATAATAACATTGTTCAAGCAGGTAAAATCTTAGTGTAATCTCATGTGTTTGGGGGGGGTTTACCTCATTTTTAACATGCTTCACATTGTAGAGTAAACATTAAGTGGCTGTTTGACTGTGTAGTGGTTTTATTCCAAAAATAATGCTGTTTTCACACACAGAAATGGCTTTCTCATCAATATCACATTCTGTTAAATAACTAAGCCCAATTAAACTAACACAGACTACTACTCGCCCAACAGAAAGAAAAGGAAAACCACAAAGACTGGTAAAAGCTGTTTCATGGTAAGGCACACTTTACTGACCGCTCTGCGTACAGTTGCCTTACTTAAATGCTCAGCATCTCCTATATTATACTGCAACACACAATATCTGCTGGGAAGTGAGCGCATGACTGCGAACGATAATGTTGCAAATGTAAGGACAGATTCAGTTGTGTATGTAAATGATTGACTGAAACGTGAAACAGTACAAGTCAAAAAGGTAATTGTCTGAAATTGTGAGTACATCCATGTGTGGCCTGATGATCAACTCCTGACTTCTCTGCACAGTAATGCTACACCTTCATCCACGGGATTGTTGACAAAAGGACGTCAGTGAAAAAGATTGGTAGCACGCACCAACCTGATAAGCTATTGACTCTGTTTTTTTTTAATAATTTTTCTAATGACAGACCGCGAAATAAATCTACGTCTAAACTCCCTGCTGACTGAATGAATGAAGAAATGAAATGACATGTGGCTCTGAATGTGGCCGGAGACAGAGAAAAACTCAAAGTTCAGTGAGAAAAACCTGCTCCCGACCAGGTTAGATCCAGAGACTCAGTTGCCAGAGTAACAGAGAGTTTTAGTCGCACCTCTTTGTGAAGCAGGCTTGAGTTTCCCCTCTTTCTCGGGTTTGACTAACCTCCCTTTCTGAAACCAAAACCCAGAGTTTCCCTTATTTCAGAGTTAATAGACTCTGAGTATTCATTAAACCTGCTTTGTGAAACAGACCCCAGGTGTGCTGAGTTACCCCAATCAGTGTGCTCCAGAAGGAAAGCACAGGTCAGACCAGTGGCGTCGTTAGGCCTAATTTGAGGGGCTGAAGCCCATCTAAAGTATCATCAAGCCCCCCCTAAATGATTTGAGGTGATTTCAACAAACTACTCACACCCGCTGTTGTTTTCGCGGGAGACGTGAAATCGTGAACGAGTTGAGTCTTTTGTATAGCTTTTTCAAATGAACGCTGAGAGCTGATTGACAGTCGTGAGTGAGCTGTTCATTCTGAAACATGCAGGCAATCTGCATTCAGTAATGGCCTGCAAACAAAGGGCTGACACAGAGCAGCGAATCAGTTATTATTGTTCACTGAAAAGCGCTGTTCAAAAGAGTCGACTCGATCGAGGACGTCCCATCTCTCGCGAAAACCATCCCGGTACTAGGACAACTAAAGTTACGAAACAAAGGCTCTTTTTAGTAGTGGAAGGAGATAATACTTTGATAGTAGAAGCTAGCTTAACTAATGACGTAAAAACAACTCACAAAGGGCATTCAAGACCGTTTGGAGGGCTGAAGAGTTTATCAGCATTTGAGCTAAGCTAGGAGCGGTGGGCAGGCTTTATCTGTCTCTTCTTCCATGTTACTGGACGGACAGTCAAAAGGATGGAGTCTATCTTCTTGTCATGGACTCAGGAGTAAAGCAAAGACACATGAAGTCTTTATTTAAGCCATCAATATAGAATGATATCAGGAAGTTTTTCCAAAAAGTAAGTATTTATCACTGATGGTAGCTAACAATTGACTCCAGCCCCCCCCCCTGCTAACAGTAGTTTATGATTATTATTATCATTATATTATTCTGATGAATATAACAATAATAATACATTAACAATAATCACTCCACCATCCCTATTGATCTGTAGGAGTCAGGGCAGAGGAGCACAGGGAATGAGAGGGGAGAGACCTCCACTGGAAAGGTGAGTCTAAAGATAGAGTCATTTGTCTGTAGGACACTGAAAATAAATAAAATAAAATTTGAATAAGTAATATGGTAAAAATGAGATAGCCTAAATCAGTGGGTAATAAAAACAGCTCAAGCAGAGCAGGTCATAAAACTAGAAGTGATAGATCTGGTCTAAAAAGGAGGGGTAAAACAGGTTAAGAGGATTTAAATAAATAAAATAATAACAATAAATTATACTTAATACAATCAGCTGAAAGCAGACTAAAAAGGTAGGTCTTGAGTTAACTTTTAAAAACATGAACAGTAGGAGCTACCCTCAGGCCTTAAGGTAGGCTGTTCCACAGATGGGGGACACAATAATAGAAAGAGGCTTCCCCAAGTGTTTTAGTTCTAACTTCAGGTATCATTAAAGTCGACTACCTGAAGACCTGAGAGCCCTACTTGGCTCAAATGATAAAAGCAAATCTGATAAATATAAAGGAGCAAGACCATTAAGAGATTTTTTAGACCAATAAAAGAACCTTAAATTCTATTCGAAATCTTTTCTAGTTACTTATGTGCTAAAATTTTATCAATCTGACTTCAAAATACAAAACTATTATTGTGTCGTCTGCGAAAGTCAAGGCATTAGCCTCTATGTTGAGCAGTTATTAACTCTATGTGTTGTGTTTCGTTTGTTACACATATGATCATTTGCATCTCCTGGGGCTGAAGCACCCCCTGTCCCTAAATCCTAGTGACGCCCCTGGGTCAGACATACCTCAAAGATGACATCATCAAACCTAATGGCACTAAAGGGGTATCACAGTAAGCACAAAATGCTGAGCACAACTTTATTGAAATCAACATTACACAGAATCAATCCTGAGTTTGTGTCAGATTAATTTTCTGATTCATGATTTAACAAAACAGTTTGTCTAATATATGAGTCAAAGCTAAAATACATCAAAGAAAAAATTCTGGATGATTTTTTCAGCATAGAGATGTAAATGAGTAAAGTTGAGTGATCCAGTTTTCCTCTGAGTCCTGCTCTTTGATAACATTCAGACTGATGTGACAGGATAGAAAGAGTCAAAGGATCAGCTGAAGTTTGTGTGCGTTAGTGCATAGGCTAAACTCTTCTTCAGCAGCTGTTTGTGTTTGTGTAGAGAGGAGGAGACTCTCCCTCCTACACACAACACACACTCACTGAGGAACACACACACTCACTGAGGAACCAAGAGACAACCCAAACCCAGGATAGAGAGGTTCAGTGAAGGTGGAGCTGAAGGTGTGGAGGTGGATCAGTGAGTCAGAGGAGACTCTGTAGAAGGACAGAGTGCCAGCAGGACAGTCCACATACACTGCTACTCTGTCAGAGTCAGAGGACGGGCACAGAGAGAGGTCTGTTTTTCTGTTATTGTGATGGACAGAGTAACACTCATCAGAGCAGAACAGACTCCAGGACTGATCATTAAATTTAAGCCTACGGTCATCACTGTATCCTTTCCTTCTGATTCCTCTGTAACTCACTGATATATCAACCTTTCCTTTCCACTCCACCTCCCAGTAACAGCGCCCAGTCAGACCATCTCTACACAGCAGCTGAGGCCAGTGGTCAAATCTGTCTGGATGATCAGGATATGACTTATTCTTTCTCACACGTGTCACCTTCCTGTTGTTGTCAGACAGTCTGAGCTCTCTGTGAGCTGTGTTTGAGTCCAGAGTGAGTTCACAGAAATCTGATGGAGAGAAAAAGACACAACACAGCAGCAGTTTATTATCAGGCACACCAGAAGGCTTCATTCTTTGTTAGCTGACAGTCTGCTGTTTGCTCATCAGGAGTCAAAGTGATTCCACACTTACACTTCTTCAGACCAGGTTTTAACCTCTGCTGTCCACCATGGTCCACCCTGGAGGAAGAAACACAGTCAGAGTGATTTTCTGTCCAACATGAGTCCTAACTGCTGCTCAACATGAAGCAGTGATCCTCAGTTTGTCCCTGTGACAGAGAAACAGGCTGAAACTCATCTGAGCCAACTGTCTCCATCACTCTGTCACTTTTTCTGACAGTGTGGAGATCCTGGAGGAAAAGAAGAAGAAAAAGAAGAAGAAAAAGAGTGAAAAAGCAAAGGCTGCCTGTTGCTCTTTGGATCCATAAAGTCCACGTTCTGCTTCTCATGTCCTCTTTGAAATGAGGAAGGCCAAATCCTGCTCTACCTCTGACCTGTCTCTTTTTAGGGACAGGAGTCAGGAGGAAAAATTCACCTCTATAATATTTGATCCTGTTCATTGGATCAGACAGCACTGTCTCCTAGAGATGAGCTCTTTCTATTTCTCCATCTTTTCAATCATCCTGATGATCTGACCATGGAACATCTGCCTTCTTTCTGCTCACACACATTATTAGTGGATGGACGCTCAGATGGACTTTTTCTGTAGAGAACAGAACCATCAAAGAAGTGAAGACATGCTGCTGTTTCTATGAAACAGAGTTTTTCTCTTTGATGCTCTTCTGCTGCTCTGTGTGTTTCCTGGTTCAGCTCCAATCACTGCTCTGAAAAGAGTCAAACAGATTCAGTCTTTGAGCTCTTGTTGTCTGCTTTTACCTCAGTGTGTCCAGTCTGCAGAGTGGATCCTCAAGTCCAGCAGAAAGCTGCTCCACTCCTGAGTCTCCTGGATGATTGTAGCTCAGGTCCAGCTCTCTCAGGTGTGAGGGGTTGGAGCTCAGAGCTGAGGCCAGAGAAGCACAGCCTCTCTCTGTGATCAGACATCCTGACAGTCTGAGGTTAGAAAAAGAATCAGGCAATAAGAAAAAGTCCACTGATTATCACCATTTCTTTATCTCTGACCTCAAGCAGGATGAGCCAAAGACCTGACCTGAGAATTTCCAGTTTGCAGTGTGGACTCTTCAGTCCAGCACACAGAGTCTGGACTCCTGAATCCTGCAGGTCGTTGTTACTCAGGTCCAGGTCTCTGAGCCTGGAGGACTGTGAGCTGAGGACTGAGGACAGAGCTTCACAGCTTCTCTCTGACAGGTTACATCCATGAAACCTTTGAAGACATAAACATTTTATGAATCTGTTCATTTACAAAATATTGGAAGCCATGTACATGTTTTTATTTATCTAATATCATCATTTCCGTGTCCTACTTGTACGTTTTTTAGACTTTCTTAAAGATTGACTGAGTGTTGACTTTCTGGACCTTTTCTTACTGGTAATTTGAGGAACTTCTAAGATCCACTAAGAGCTACTAAGATCACAATTCGGGATCTTCGTAGATCAGTATAGCAATTGCACATGCTATTAGTGGCCGTTCTGCAGGTGATCTACTAAATCTGCGTGTGCAATTGATAACAGGAGCAAACCGCACTATTTTAATCAATCAATCAAACTTTATTTATATAGCGCTTTCCATACAAAAGAAATGGAGCACAAAGTGCTTTACATTTCTAACAACAACCCTTACCCATTCCCACCCTGCCCAGACCCCCGCCGAGCACACACACACTCTAGTGCTGCACGATTTGGGGGAAAGGTGCGATTTGCGATTAGGTGGACAATATTGCGATTGCGATTGTGCTTGCGATTTGATAAAAAAAGTTGTGTCATGATGAGTCTACAGACTTGCTTGGTTATCATAGAGAAAAATCTGAATTGCATGTGCTGACATTGCGATTGCGATTGCGATAATCGTGCAGCCCTAACACACTCACACACACAAATATACTGTGGTTTAACACATGTGGCTGAGAGCAGAGGAGCCAGGTCAGGAAACCCACTGACAGGGGACCGTCTGCACTGGGCACCACCCACGGCCCTAGGCCAGGACACCTCCACCCAGCACCCACCCTGCTGCACGTCAGCAGGGGTCCCACAGCAACAAACACTACCAAAGCCCACCCCCCACCTCCCCAAGTTGATGTTCACCACAAGGCAGAGACATCCCACCCAGAGCCAGTCACAGGCCTCAGTGCAGAGGGCCCCCTGCTGAGGAACGCTGGAGATATGGAATAAAAAAAAACCCATAAAACTACTGGAGATATAAAGTAAAATATAAAAACTGTATAGCTTCAGAAAATACATAGATAATAGATAAAAGTGCTAAAATACGATGTGAATAATTTAATAAATAACATGAGTAAATACACTGTAAAAATTAAAAATACAAAATAGTATAAAAGAAGATGTTAGTTAAAAGCCAAATGAAATAAGTTGGTCATGAGCCTCCTTTTAAAAATATGAACGTTCTCTGCGGCCTTCAGGTCCTCCAGCAGGCTATTCCACAGATGGGGTCAATAATGCTGGAAAGATGCCTCACTGAAAGCTTGTGTTCTATAATAATAATAATAATAATGCATTTTATTTGAAAGCGCCTTTCTGACACTCAAGGACACTTACAGAGAATAAAAAAAAAACACACTGCATTAAAATCACAATTTAAATAAATAAAAACAACATACAAGTAACACAGTTAAAAGAGGGAGGAAAGTTAAGTGGAGAGTGCGCTTCAGAACAGATGTGTCTTGAGTTTAGATATGAAGTGGGGAAGGGAGTCAATGTTTCTGACGTCCGGGGGAGAGAGTTCCAGAGTTTGGGAGCAGAGCGGCTGAAAGCCCTGCTCCCCATGGTGCTGAGCCGGGCGGAGGGCACAGAGAGATGGAGGGAGGAGGACAACCTGAGGGATCGAGAAGGGGTGGCGATGTGGAGGAGATAGGACAGGTAGGGGGGAGCGAGGTTGTGAATGGCTTTGAAAGTATCCAGCAGGATTTTGAAGTGGATTCTGAACTTGATAGGGAGCCAGTGAAGCTGCTGGAGGACAGGGGTGATGTGATGAAAGGAGGGGGTTCTGCTAATGATCCGGGCTGCATAGTTTTGAACCATTTGAGGTTTATGGAGGGATTTGTGGGGGGCACCAAAGAGGAGTGAGTTGCAATAATCAATCCGGGAGGTGACGAGGCTGTGGACCAGGATCGCCGTGGTGTGAGGGGTGAGGGAGGGGCAGAGACGGTTTATATTACGTAGATGGAAGTATGCAGACCAGGTGATGTTCTTGATATGAGAGTGAAAAGACAGAGAGCTGTTGAGGATGACACCCAGACTTTTAACCTGAGGGAAGGGGGACACTGTGGAGTTGTCTATGGTGAGGGAGAAACTGTCGACTTTGTAAAAATTGGATTTAGTACCAACCAGGAGAAGTTCTGTTTTATCAGAGTTAAGTTTAAGGAAATTGGAGGTGAACCAGGATTTGATTTCTGAGAGGCAGTGGGTGAGAGAGGAAGGAGGAAGAGAGGCGTCAGGTTTTCTGGAGAGGTAGAGCTGAGTGTCATCCGTGAAGCAGTGAAAATGGATACCAAATTTACGGAAAATATTGCCAAGTGGGAGTAGATAAATAATGAAGAGGAGGGGCCCCAGGACAGACCCCTGGGGCACACCTGAAGTGACGGGGGAGGGCTGTGAGGTGAAGGATTTGAGTTGGATGAACTGAGTGCGGCCTGTGAGGTAGGAGTGAAACCAGTGAAGAGGGGTGTGGGTGATGCCTATGGCAGAAAGTCTATGGAGGAGGATGGGGTGAGAAATAGTGTCGAAGGCCGCGTCCGCTGCGCGTCGTGGTGTTCCCACTCCGCGTTGTGCCTTAGAACGGTCTAATGCACGCTCCCTCGTTGTTTAATCCTTACTTAAAAGGACTTTAAAATCAATCCTGACACTCACAGGGAACCAATGCAGTGATTTTAAAACCGGTGTAATGTGTGACTGACTCCTGATCTTTGTCAGTACACGAGCTGCTGAGTTCTGTAAAATATGTAAGCTTGAGATATTTATTTTTGGAAGACCAGAAAGCAGGGCGTTACAATGGTCAATACGACTGAAAATAAAAGCAAGCATTCATGTCTCTGTGTTAGCACGGGACAGAAAGGAGAAAATGAGGATTTAGCGCGTGCTCCTGGCTGTCACCATGGAGAGTAAGAGACGGCAGAGTGGTTGTGAACAAAAAATGAAGTTTGGATCTATGGAGGTGGAGAAATCAGGCGTACGGGTCACAGGCTATTACACAGGAGGTGAGAGCTGTGTCCAATGTGGCATACGCCCTCCTTCATGACACTAGGGCCATGGCTGCCCACATGAAGCAGCTGGCTGTGTCTGGGCTGACGATGACTGTCAACGCCCTGGAAACAGTCAAGAGGTCATTCAGTGGCGGTGGAGATAAATGTTCATTATGTACAGACGAGAACCACCAAAAACACAAAACCTCTGTTAAAGAATGAAAGCTAAGAAATGTCATTGCTGGATAGACGACTGTTTTTATTTCTGACAGTCCAAATATGTTGACAAACACACAGAAGATTTTATCTCCTCCTCGTCTGTCCTGCTCCTCTGCCTCCTTCACACCACAGTGACCTCGACCTTTTGTGTGTAACACTGTGCCAGTTTGCACCTGCCTTTCAAACCTGCTAGATATAGACGCAAAAACAGCGATTGCTAACAGGTTTGATAAATCACTCTGTGAGCGCTAAATGATTATATGAAGAACTTTGCGCGTTAAGATAATCTGCATATTTTCTACATGTTCATGAAGGCAAACACGCTAAATGGATTGCGCATGTTGTCCTGCTTATTTGCCAGATGTAATCCTCCATGCACCTGGTTAGTAAATCTCCTTTGCATGCGCTATCAAGTGTGCACTTTTTTATACAAATCTTTAGTAGATCAGATCCTTTGTGAGTCAATGTCAGATAATCTTACAGAGTTATTTTCTACAACAATTATATTTTAATTTTAGTTTGATCCTGACCTGAGAGTTTCCAGTTTGCAGTGCAGACTCTTCAGTCCAGCACACAGAATCTGGACTCCTGAATCCTGCAGGTCGTTGTTACCCAGGTCCAGGTCTCTGAGCCTGGAGGACTGTGAGTTGAGGACTGAGGACAGAGCTTCACAGCTTCTCTCTGACAGGTTACATCCATGAAACCTTTGAAGACATAAACATTTTATGAATCTGTTCATTTACAAAATATTGAAAGCCATGTACATTTTTTTATTTGTCTGTATATGATCATTTCAGTGTCCTACTTGTACGTTTTTTAGACTTTCGTAAAGTGAGTGTGTTGACTGAGTGTGTTGACTTTTCAGACCTTTCTTCTTTAATATTTTGAGGAATTTCAGTCAAGTGAGGCTTTGTGGATCACGGGGTTATCTTCTCTAACAGTAAAATTTTAGTTTGGTCCTGACCTGAGAGTTTCCAGTTTGCAGTGTGGACTCTTCAGTCCAGCACACAAAGTCTGGACTCCTGAATCCTGCAGGTCGTTGTTACCCAGGTCCAGGTCTCTGAGTCTGGAGGACTGTGAGCTGAGGACTGAGGACAGAGCTTCACAGCTTCTCTCTGACAGGTTACATCCACACAGCCTGAAGGAGATCATGGAAAGAGAACAAACAGATGTTTTCAGTGTCATGAACAGAATTAATTCTGTTTCTAATGTCTCACTCATTCACACATTCACTCATTCACTCACACAGCTTTGTTTGCCGCTTTGATCACTGGCAGCAGCCTTAGAAGAGCCTCCTCTGAAGCAGAGTATTTCTTCAGGTCGAACAGGTCCAGATCTTTGTCTGAGGACAGTAAGATGAAGACCAGAGCTGACCACTGAGCAGGAGACAGTCGATCTGTGGAGAAACGTCCTGATCTCAGGTACCGTTGGATCTGCTTCTCTAGAGAACGATCATTCAGTTCATTCAGACAGTGGAACAGGTTGATGCTTTGCTCTGCAGACAACTTTTTACTGAGTTTCTTCTTGATGAACTCGACTGTTTTCCGATTGGTCTGTGAGTCACTTCCTGTCTGTGTCAGCAGACCTCTCAGGAGATTCTGATTGGTCTGCAGAGAGAGACCCAGGAGGAAGCGCAGGAACAAGTCCAGGTGTCCGTTTGGACTCTGTAAGGCCTTGTCCACAGCACTCTGATGGAGACGTTCCAGTTCAGGTTTGACTCCAAAGGTTTCAGAGATCAAGGATGTTGTTGCTTGTTGTTCTTCCATCAGGTTGAGTCCAGACTTGGTGAAGGTCAGATGGACGTGAAGAGCAGCCAGAAACTCCTGAACGCTCAGATGGATGAAGCAGAACACCTTGTCCTGATACAGTCGTCTCTCCTCTCTAAAGATCTGTGTGAACACTCCTGAGTACCAAGAGGCTGCTGTGACATCAATGCCACACTCTGTCAGGTCTGATTCATAGAAGATCAGGTTTCCTTTCTGCAGCTGCTCAAAAGCCAGTTTTCCCAGAGACTCAATCATCTTCCTGCTCTCTGGACTCCAGACAGGATCAGTCTCAGCTCCTCTATCATACTTGATGCTCTTCACTTTGGACTGAACCACCAGGAAGTGGATGTACATCTGAGTCAAGGTCCTGGGCAGCTGTCCCCCCTCTCTGGTCTTCAGCACATCCTCCAGAACTGTGTCAGTGATCCAGCAGAAGACCGGGATGTGGCACATGATGTGGAGGCTTCTGGAGGTCTTGATGTGGGAGATGATGGTGCTGGCCTGATCCTCATCTCTGGATCTCTTCCTGAAGTACTCCTCCTTCTGAGGGTCAGTGAACCCTCTGACCTCTGTCACCATGTCAAGACACTCAGGAGGGATCTGATTGGCTGCTGCAGGTCGTGTGGTTATCCAGAGGCGAGCAGAGGGAAGCAGGTTCCCCCTGATGAGGTTTGTCAGCAGCACATCCACTGAGGTGGACTCTGTACCATCAGTCAGGACCTGGTTGTTGTGGAAGTCCAGAGGAAGTCGACACTCATCCAGACCGTCAAAGATGAACAGGACCTGGAACTCTTCAAACCTGCAGAGTCCTGCTTCTTTGGTTTGAGGGAAGAAGTGATGAAGCAGTTCCACCAAGCTGAACTTTCTCTCTTTCAGCACATTCAGCTCTCTGAAAGGGAATGGAAATGTGAACTGGATGTCCTGGTTGCTTTTGTCTTCAGCCCAGTCCAGAGTGAACTTCTGTGTTAAGACTGTTTTCCCGATGCCAGCCACTCCCTTTGTTAGCACTCTTCTGATTGGTTCCTGTCTTCCAGGTGGGCCTTTAAAGATGTCTTCTTGTCTGATGCTAGTTTCTGCTCTGTCTGGTGTCCTGGATGCTGCTTCAATCTGTCTGACCTCATGTTCCTCATTGACCTCTTCAGTCCCTCCCTCTGTGATGTAGAGCTCTGTGTAGATCTGGTTCAGAAGGGTTGGCTTTCCTGCTTTAGCGATCCCCTCAAACACACACTGGAACTTCTCCTTCAGCTCAGACTTCACTTTACGTCTGCACTCTGCAGCAGCAGAAGCTCCTGAATGAAGAAAACAGAAATGTAATGAATGATGTGAATCTACAATCAGTCTGATGAGTTTCAACTTTCAGACATCAGGATGGATTTGATTTGGCTCCTCTCTGAAATCTCTTCAGCTCATCAGTTGTGAACAGTTTGTCACAGCTCATAGATGTGATCCAAATGTGAGCGTCATGTTAAGAGCAGAGTTTGAAATGTAAACCTCTCCCATGTTGTCTCCATTTCCTCTTTCCATCATGTTAAATGTGTTCAAATCCTCTTACTGCTCTGCAGACAGTCAGCCAGCTCCTCCTGCTTCATTCTCCTCAGGAAGTGCAGAGTGATCTTCAGGAAGGCCTCTCTGCTCCTCCTCTGCTCTTCATCCTCATCCTCCCTCTGACTCTCAAAGCATTCTGGGTAATCTGGACTCAGAGCTCTCTGGATCTCCTTCAGCTGGCTCTTTACGAAGCTGATGATGTTCTCCTGGAGCAGCTGGAAGAGAAGAAAATGTCAGGTTGAACTTGTAGAAGGTCAGATCAGATCATGTGTGACAGACAGAAAGCCTGCTGGTCTGCAGAGTCCAGCATGGAGACTGGATCACAAAGCTGCTCCACCTCTTAGTCTGTGGATGCTCCTGTCTTCTACAAATCAAGTTTCTATGAAATGAACTCTGCTGACAAAGTTTGAGTCTGTGTGAGAGCAGCATCCAGCATGACCTCTGACCTGTGAGTGTGAGCAGCTCAGAAATGTGCGGCTTCATTCAATCAGTCAAACACTGAAGGCTCTAATTTCGTGGCGCAGCGCAGGGGGGCGCAAGCCTGGCGCAGCCTGCGCCGTGCTAATTTCGTGCAGTGTACCTCAGTGCGCTGCTAATTTGACAATTTGGTAGACCGTCTGCGCAGAGATGGGTGTGACTGCGCGCCAGGGGGAGATGACGGCGCACCAGGGGGAGGTGTCAGCAGATTCATGTTGGCGCAGTGACAATTTTGTGCCAAAAACGTGCACTGAAAGCTCGCCAGCTCCAACCTGGTCTATCCTAGGCGCAAAGCGAAGCGCACCCAGTGCAGCTGTAATTTGGTGACAGGCGCACATGTCATCAAAGCCTCAGAGGCAGGTTTCCAGAGTGTCAGGCACATTTTAATGCAATAAACAATCACAGCAATCACTATTTAATGTAACTGTCTGAACCAGCATATACATTTATATCTTTATTAACTGTCCCGTCACATCTGATGTCAGATTAAAGCCGTTTGTCATAATGGAAAGTTAACCTGACGGCAGCTGGAAGTTTGATGCACATCTTACAATTAAACAATAAACAGCCTTAACATCTGATACTGAGGAAATCTAGTTCTCTCATTTCATTTAATTCAAAGAAAGGAGGGAGAGAAAAGACGAAGAAAAAAAGAGACAAAATAAATGTATGTCACTCAGGATTTACCCGTGATTTCCCATATTTCTCTGTTTTAGTCTTTATTTTTAACCTGATCTAAAAAGATGGAGTACATTATTGTAAGGAGGATGAGGCGGAGACACCAGGAGAGTATACAGTATATCACCAAAGGTTCTGCTATTTGGCGATGACAAACCAGGAGTGCAGGTGGATCAAAAGTATTCTGAATGGATAAGCCAGCTGTGTAACTGTCTCTTCATTTTGTTCTCCTATTAATGACAAAGGAACACATTACATCTGTCCCGGGAGCTGGCCCACAAGGTGACGTGCTTCGTGTCCTCCGATGTGCCCTGCTGTCTATTCTCCTGCTGCAGGGACAGCGGCTCTGACCGTCTCCGCCAGCACACTTTCCGCGGTGCTGGAGATTACTCAGACCATTCAGACGCTGCGCTTCAGCCGCAGCACATTTAAAGGCGAGGAGAGGCGCTCATTTGATTGGTGAAGATAGTGCTTGGCTGTGTTAAACCCAATCACAGCTTTTCTCCTCCCTCTCTGCCATTTGCGCGGAGGGAGGCGTGGACGCGCAGCTCTGCGCTCCTCTGCGCCTTGACTGCGCCTTGACTGCGCCTTGACTGCGCCTCTCTTGGCACTGCAGGAAACTTGCCAAGTGCGCCGGTCACGCCCTGTGCGCACAGCGAAGGCCGGCGCAGGGCAGGTGCACCTGCGCCTGGTCTACGAAATTAGAGCCCTGAATGTGAAGAGAATTCAGGCAGAGATGATGTTTGCAGTGTGATCAGGAAAGCATTCAGAAAGCTCCAAACACAATGAGTGTGTGCTCTGAGGCTCAGGAGGAGCTGTGTTTGGACATTTACACACCATCAATATGGAGTCCAGCTGTGTGTGATGCTGCTGGGCAGACTGACCAATGGGAGCCTCTGATCTCTGAACTCTGAGGAACAAACAGAAGATCATGGAGTGTTTCTAACAGAGTGACACACAGTGTTCATGTGATAGACTCTATCTGCTGGATCCTCCTACAAACACAGGACACACATGAAGAGACATGCTGAGTCCAGCTCTTTCTGCCTCCAGTCCTGTTTACTGCTGTTGGATCCTGATAGAAACACAAAGACTGAAACATGTTCACCTTCACAGAGAAAACACCAAGCACAGTTAGGATCAAATGTTTCACACACAACAACAGGAAGTTACCTTTGAAACACTCACCTTTCATCAAATAGAGGCTCTGAAGAAACACAAATACTGAAAATCTTCCAGGTTTAAGTTCTGATGAAATTTACCACAAACTTTTCTAAAGTCTGAATTCTGATAAAAACACTGAGATGGATTCTTACTTTAGATGATCGGACTGACGCACAGCTTTGAAGTCAAGGGGTTCATCCATAGACCAGTCACTCTTTAAAGAGACACAGCTGGGAGCAGGTCCAGGTGAGTGTGGTCCAAGCTGCTGCTTTTTGCTTCAAAACACACACACACACACACACACACACACACACACACACACACACACACACACACACACACAGACACACAGACACACACAGACACACAGACACACACACACACAGACACACACACACACACGCGCGCGGGCACTCGCGCACACACACACACACGTACACACACACACACAAACACACACTCACACACACACACACAAACACACACACACACACACACACACACACACACACACACACACACACACACACACAGCTGTAAGTGTGAATAATGATGGTGCAGTGATGTTAGTCCATGGACAGTTAGAGATCCTGGTCTCACCTCTGAGCTCTGGTCTGGCTCTCATGGTCCCCACACAGAGGGAGGGTTTTAGAGGGAGGGGCTCCCTCCTCTCTGTCCTCACTCTGATCCATAGCAGAGCCCCCACCTTCACACAAACACAACATGTTCATTCATTACAACAAGCTTCACAGACACACAGACACACACACACACACAGACACACAGACACACAGACACAGACACAGACACAGACACAGACACACACACACACACACACACACACACACACTGCTCTCTGACACAGTGTCTTTCCAGGTCCAACCACCAGGTAGAGCCAAATTCGTTCTGTTCCTCTTAATGAGTCCAGAGTTGATCTGGATCAGCTTCTGGTTCAGTTCTGTTCAAAATGAAAACATGAGAAAACTTTCAGTTTGATTTTTGACAGAAAGAAGAAAATACTCACCAGATGAATTCAGACTGACTTCCTCCTTCACACGTAGAAGAAACCCAAAGAGAGACACTCCAGCTGATCCTCCCTCACTTCATTATCATCATCATCATCATCATCATCATCATCATCATCATCAATCTGAGGACTCAGTCACGCTCTCTCCACTGAACAGTCAGAGTCTAGAAACATGAAGAGAACATGAGCTCAGTGTGAGCTACGAGTAGAAAGCAGAGGTCAGCTCCAATCACAGAGCAGGAACCTGCAGAGACTTCCTGTCAGGACACGACTGAGAAAGCTTCAGATTACAGAACCTAATCCCTGATCTTTGAGAACAGAGTGAGGTGTTTCTGTGAACCTGACCCTTTATGAGAAGATGTCACGTGGTTTGTTCTTTCTGTAGCAGACAACAGGAGGAGAACATGAATGTTTCCCTGTTTAAGAATATACATATATATACATATATATATATATATATATATATATATATATATATATATATATATATATATATATATATATATATATATATATATATATAATTTTTATTTTATTTCATAAAAGCTTGGAAAAGAAATAAGTCATTATTTTAAAAAGTATGAAATTGTTAAAATAATCATTATAAAATATCTAATAATAATTCAACATTAAAGAATAATAACACATATTTCAAAATAATGGTGCCATATTTCACAATTTAATGGCCAAATCACATACTTTTCTGTTTTTTAATCAAAATGTTATTTATTCCAAACTGTTGTTTTTATTTATTCAATCATGAATCTATTGGGGTTCCATAAAGTTGATCCCTGAGCTCTTTTTCTTAAGTTGTAAAGGATTTAGCGAAATCAAGACTTAACCAGGGAAGGAATGAGCTTGGATAGTTTCCTAACGGGAAGTGTGAATGGTTTTAGAGGCAGTGATGTGCCATCTCACACAAAAAGTGAGCTAGCTCAAAGTTGTGTTCACACTGATGAACATGAGCCAGATCATTCCCATGGTTCATTTGATAAAACTTTGAACTTTCAACAATTCTACAATTTTGTGTAGATCCTGATTCCTTAAGCTCATTAAACTAAGCTTAAACTAAATAAAGAAATCTGTCTATGCCACTTTAGTACCACAGACAGAGATTCAGATCAAAAAGCAGTGTCTTGTCACTGAAACTATCCCATAAAGCAGGACCAAAGCTGGTTTCACTGCTGCTGCTGACTGTATTGTGTGAACTGTCTGCAGGGTGAGCCACGCTGAAAGCACTCAGAGTGCTGTGGTAGATCTGACTTTTAAATCACAGTGCTCGGCATCTCTCAGCTGCTCTCTGCACCTTTGACACCTCCTGCTGCCTGTTCACTGCCCCAGGAGGGAACTGCACTCACGTTCCTGTTTATAGAATAGAATAGAATAGAAAATACTTTATTTATCCCCGACGGGAAATTCAGGAGTCACCGCAGCATTTAAGAAAACAAAAGTAAGAAAGAGTATAGAAAGTGCAAAAAAAGTCCATAAGAAATTAGATGACGACATCCCGTCCACCACTCGTCCACCACTCTCCAGTCCAGCCAGTCTCCACCTCCACAGGGTCCAGGACTGAGCCTCCCCAGAAGTCTGTTCAGTCTCTGTCTCCTGGATCCTGTCTGCTCACAACAGGCGAATCTCCTCCAATGTGGCGCCGGCGTCCGATGTCAGCTCCGTTAGCCACGTCCGTGAACAGCACGATGCCGCTGGGTTAGCACAGCTAGCTCGTCCATCCCCCGGAGCTAGATCCCACGTTCCCAACAACAATGGATGGAAGGACAGGTCCACGTCGTCACCTCCCAGCTCACATCCGAGAACCAGCACGTCGTCCTCACCTCCTCCTCCTTAGCTCGAGGGAAATCATCAAGCCCTACACTAGTTAGCATTGACATGCTACAGGATGCTAATAGCTAATTTTGCATGTAAACAATGCAGCCATGGTTACATGTAGGATCTCCAGACAAACACAGGAGAAAAGTAGTAAAAAATATTGCCGAAGCCACAAAAAGTTTGGTGTCCGTGACCGACAATGAACCATACAAAGTGATGATCCACTCCAAATACAAAGATGATGAAAAAGAGACGAAAAAATTACAAGAAACGGACAAAGACGAGAGAGCTGCTGCAACAGGCAGCTACTTGGGTAGCGCCTAGCAACGGGGGAAAAAAAAAAAAAAAAAAAAAAAAAGAGGTATATGTATATGTATATATATATGTATATATATATTATGAGGTATAAACTGAAAATTTCAGTTCAATGTTTGTGAAAATATGAAGATGTTCATTTTTACTTCTTTACACACGACACAAGAAGGATCGGGTCCGCTGTACTAATATGTTGGCGTGGCCTCAGTAGAGCTCGACCTCTCAGTCACTGACTGACGTAGTTTCAGTGGAGCTTCTACAGTGGGTCAGACAGAGACGGCTCCTGGAGTGAAACACTGCTGCTCATTCTCACACATGAAAACATTCATGTTCTCCTTCTTTTGTCTGCTGCAGACAGAACAAACCATGTGACATCTTCTCATAAAGAATCAGATTTTACTTTGAAAAAGACAGAAAAATGACATGCGGTGTAGCTATAGCATGAAGGAAAAAACACTTTATGTTTTACTACATATAATAAATGTGTGATTGTGGAGGACTTTGTTTTTTTATTGATACATAAAGTAAATTATTTATCAGAGTCAGAGACAGGGCACGTACTGTAAATTATTCACTAATTTGTTCATAAGTATGAAACTGATTTATCGTTGATCACATGAGAGCAGATCAAAGCCGTTTCTAGATTTGTCACTTAGAAGAGATCAGTTTCCTTTGATGATTTCAGAGGAGATTAGACGGCAAAGAGAAGCTCTCAGAGGTTGATCTTTTCTTGTTGAAGCTAACGTGTTCAAAGGAAAAGGTCAAAGGTGGTGATTGCTTCTTGTTTTGGTGTTTAAGTTGTTTTCTTGTGTGAGGCTCTCTCTGCCTTACAGAGGTTGGACAGCTGCCAGCACTGGCTCCACTTCCACCTTCACACCTGCACCTCATCACAGCATCCACCACCTGCCACCACCACCCTAAGCCCTGCTGGGAGGCTTCTCTGGTGACATTCCCGCATCTCAAGTGGTGTTTGGGTTAGTTCTCTAGAGTTCTCTCATGGTTTTGCCGTTGTTTGAACTTGCTAGTTTTGTGTGTTTTACCAGTGTGAAATTTAGCTGTCCTCCTCTCTTCTAGTGCCTCCATGAGCCTTCAGAGCTACCACCCAGTCTCTGCCACACTGCCACACCCCCTCCCTGGATCCTACCAGCACCTCAAGCCCTCACTCCTCCAGCCTTCTTCTCTTCTTGGATACCTCTTTCACCCTTCTTCCGCTTATATAAATTCACTTAACTGATTCATCTGCCTCTGGCTGTTGCTTTTGGGGCCAAACCAAAACACCTGGACCCGTATAGAGCTTCTCAGGCCTTGGGCACACGTAGCCGGGTACCTTGAGAAACGAATCCCACCAACCCGCCGTTTGATTTAGAAATACTTTTGTCTGCATGCACTGGGCAAATCTGCTGAAAAGTGTGACTTGAAGCACGACAAACCCTTATGTGGCAGTGTTTTTCAGATGTGAAACCCGCACCAGCCAATCAAAATGAACCCCCTTCATTCAGCTACGACGTTTAAGAATCAAGAACTTTGGGTCACGGCAAAAAACAAGAAACCATTAAACCAGATTTTTTTTAAATCTTCACTTTGGCTGGAGTTTTCAGAAAACATGGTTTTTAGTGACGTAAAACTGCAATTTGGTGTGGATGACAGGCCTGTTAGAGCCTGAAATGTAACAACAACCCAAAATGTAATAAAAAAAATAATAATGAAGCCTGAAATGTAATAACTGATCAAATTTAAAACATTTTGGGTTTCATTGTATCTTTTTATTTACATTATGGGCTCTAATTTCGTAGACCAGGCGCACCTGCTGTGCGCCCGCCTTCGCCGCGCCGACAGGACGTAACAGGCGCACTTTGCAGGTTTCCTGCAGTGCCAAGAGAGGCGCAGTCAAGGCGCAGAGAGGCGCAGGAGAGCGCTTCCACACCTCCCTCCGGGCAAATGGCAGAGAGGGAGGAGAAAAGCCGTGAGTGGAAGTGAAGCGCAGCGTCTGATCGGTCTGAGTGATCCCCAGCACCGCGGAAACAGTGCTGGTAGTGGAGACAGCCGGGCCGCTGTCCCTGCAGCAGGAGAATAGACAGCGCAGCGGAGTGCATCGGAGGACACGGAGAGCGTCACCTTGTGGGCCAACTCCCAGGACAGATGTAATCTGTTCCTTTGTCATTAATAGGAGTAAAAAATTAAGAGACAGTTACACAGCTGGCTTATCCATTCAGAATACTTTTGATCCACCTGCACTCCTGGTTTGTCATCACCATATAGCAGAACCTTTGGTGATATATTGTATACTCTCCCGGTGTCTCCGCCTCATCCTCCTTACAATAATGTACTCCATCTTTCTAGATCACGTTAAAAATAAAGACCAAAACAGAGAACTATGGGAAATCACGGGTAAATCCTGAGTGACATACATTTATTTTGTCTCTTTTTTCTTCGTCTTTTCTCTCCCTCTTTTCTTTGAATTAAATGAAATGAGAGAAGCCAGATATATACGCAGTATCAGATGTTAAGGCTGTTTATTGTTTAATTGTAAGATGTGCATCAAACTTCCAGCTGCCGTCAGGTTAACTTTCCATTATGACAAACGGCTTTAATCTGACATCAGATGTGATGGGACAGTTAATATAGATACAAATGTATATGCTGGTTCAGACGGTTACATTGAATAGTGATTGCTGTGATTTTATTGCATTAAAATGTGCCTGACACTCTGGAAACCTGCCTCTGAGGCTTTGATGACATCTGCGCACATGTGCGCCTGTCACCAAATTACATCTGCGGAGGGTGCGCTCCGCTTTGCGCCGAGTATAGACCAGGTTGGTGCTGGCGAGCTTTCAGCGCACTTCCTGCACTGTTTTTGGCACGAAATTGTCACTGCGCCAACATGAATCTGCTGACACCTCCCCCTGGTGTGCCGTCAACTCCCCCTCTGGCGCGCCGTCAAACCCATCTCTGCGCAGACAGTCTACCAAATTGTCAATTTGGCAGCGCACGGCGGTGCGCTGCATCACATTCACACTGTGCAGGGTGCGCCAGGCTTGCACCCCCTGCCCTGCGCCACGAAATTAGAGCCCTCAGGGTTGTTGTTACATTTCAGGCTCCAGCAAGTCCTAAACGGATAAAAGTTTACGTGGTTTTCCAGATACCTGGGTACATGTGGACAGAGTATCTCTCAGAGTGCTAACTTAGCCTAAAAACTCCTAGCAAGGAGTCTTAGCTTAATAGGGGACAGAAATTTTGATCTTGGTGTGAAGGTGTGGTTGACCTCTTTGTTAGGTATGATGCCTTCTAAAGGTTGTGCTCTAAGCAAGGGGCAACATCCAGTTAGTAAAAATGAAGCCTTTGTAGAAGTGCTAAAAGTTGCTGTGCATCAAGAATCTGCTCGAGGCTGGCTGCAGAAAGACCAGAAGTCACATTCACATCTAGCCATAAAAACAAACTTTTACAGCATTAAAAACATATTTATAGCCTGGTTCAAAAAACATCTTAGGTCTAAAACTCTGATTTCACTATCGGCACACACTGTACAGTGAGTGAATTTTTTCCTAACTCGTCAGTTTAGAAGTAATTAGGATTGTTTGGTTGTCCAATCAGAGACACAGCTCAGGTCACGTGACTGACGAGCGCCCTGAAGCTGTTCAAAAGAAAACTCACAGCTGACGTCACATCAAATGTGCCTGCGTTTGTGGATTGGCTTCATTTTACGGTTTCAAGAACAGACGGGTGACATTGGGGAGACTATGTCCATGCCTCATGCACTCTATGGCTCTTAGTAATGAACAGACATGATATTGGTGTTGATACTTTGGGCTCTAATTTCGTAGACCAGGCGCAGGCGCAGGCTCACCTGCCCTGCGCCGGCCTTCGCCGTGCGCACAGGGCATGGCCGGCGCACTTTGCAAGTTTCCTGCATTGCCAAGAGAGGCGCAGTACAGGCGCACATGAGCGCAGAGCTACGCGTCCACGCCTCCCTCCACGCAAATGGCAGAGAGGGAGGAGAAAAGCCGCGAGTGGGTTTAACACAGCCGAGCGCTGTTTTCACCAATCAAATGAGCGCATCTCCTCGCCTTTAAATGCCCTGCGACTGAGGCGCAGCGTCTGATTGGTCTGAGTGATCTCCAGCACCGCAGAGAGAGTGTTGGTAGCGGAGACGGTCAGAGCCGCTGTCCCTGCAGCAGGTCAATGGACAGCGGGGCGCATCGGAGGACACGACGCGCGTCACCTTGTGGGCCAGCTCCCAGGACAGATTTAATCTGTTCCTTTGTCTTTATCCGGAGTAAGAAATAAAGAGGCACTTACACAGCTGGCTTATCCATTCAGAATACTTTTGATCCACCTGCACTCCTGGTTTGTCATCGCCAAATAGCAAAACCTTTGGTGATATACTGTATACTCTCCTGGTGTCTCCGCCTCATCCTCCTTACAATAATGTACTCCATCTTTTTAGATCACCTGAAAAATAAAGACTAAAACAGAGAAATATGGGAAATCACGGGTAAATCCTGAGTGACATACATTTATTTTGTCTGTTTTTTTCTTCGTCTTTTCTCTCCCTCTTTTCTTTGAATTGAATGAAATGAGAGAACCAGATATATACTCAGTATCAGACATTAAGGCTGTTTATTGTTAATTGTAAGATGTGCATCAAACTTCCAGCTGCCGTCAGGTTAACTTTCCATTATGACAAACGGCTTTAATCTGACATCAGATGTGATGGGACAGTTAATATAGATACAAATGTATATGCTGGTTCAGACAGTTACATTAAATAGTGATTACTGTGATTGTTTACTGCATCAAAATGTGCCTGACACTCTGGAAACCTGCCTCTGAGGCTTTGATGACATGTGCGCACATGTGCGCCTGTCACCAAATTACAGCTGCGGAGGGTGCGCTCCGCCTTGCGCCGAGGATAGACCAGGTTGGAGCTGGAGAGCTTTCAGCGCACTTTTTTGGCACGAAATTGTCACTGCGCCAACATGAATCTGCTGACACCTCCCCCTAGTGTGCCGTCAACTCCCCCTCTGGCGCGCCGTCACACCCACCACTGCACAGACGGTCTACCAAATTGTCAAATTGGCAGCGCACGGCGGTGCGCCGCACGAAATTAGCACTGCGCAGGCTGCGACAGGCTTGCGCCCCCTGCGCTGCGCCACGAAATTAGAGCCCTTTGTGTCACTACTGCTTTCACTCTGCTTTTAAAACTGAATAATCAAAGGTTAACAATATTTCAGATGTGTTGAGTCCAACTGAGTCTCCAATGAAGAGGTTCAAATGATTTGTGTTTTACAGTGGACTGAATGATCATAATCACACTGGTTGTTGAATATTTGCTCAGTTTATGAGACAACAAATGATTGACCTTTGATACAGCCATGAAACTTATAAAACAATAAAACCAACTGCTGTATAAAGGTGTGTTTTATCACTTCAGACAACAGAAAATACCTAATTTGTCTGAACAGCTAAAAAATGTGTTCATAATCAAAGGAACTTATGAGGACAGTGCAGGTTTACCTGGTTAAATAACACACAGGTAACATGTAAATATGAAACATGTCACACAGGTAACATAAAGTTTGACCTTATCCTGTTTCTGATCCACCATCTAAACATTTACAGAATTTAATTAAAACAACATCCTGTATTTAATCTCTGTGATTTGATTTGTTGGTCAAGGTTTGTTGTTGATTGTGTTGTCGTGTTTCTGTTCCTACATGTCCATATGTCAATAAATGTATATATAAATATAAATGTTAGACTATAATCAAATATCTTCTTCTTTCTTCTTTGAGCTGATCCACAAAACAACACAGCACATTTCTCCCACCACCATCTGTCCTCAGGTCAGTTTAACAGACGCTCAAACAAACATGATGAACAGTGTGTGTTTCTTTACCTTCTGATGGTGGAAATGATCTGCAGGAAGCTGAGGAGTGAAGGTGAAATGAAGCAGCAGCTTCAAACAGGAAACCCAGCAGAGAGAGAACAAACATGAAGTGAGAGCAGGAGGTTTTCAGCGCTCTAATTCTTCACATACAGTCCAAACTCTCTGAGCTCATCTTCACACTGAAGTCTTCTTGAAGGAGGACAGAGCAGCTGTGAACTCTGGACTGAAGCAGCTCAACAACTGCAGTCAAACATTAACTTATCAGCTTATCAGAAGGATCCTGAGTTTCTCCTCACTGACTCTAACTCAGTGGAAGAAATAACACAGAGGAAGATGCTGGAAGAATGCAGTCTGACAGACCTGAGCAACAAAATGAACAAATGTCTAAAATATATTTTCCTTTCAGCCACATCTTTATCAACAAGTCAAACACAGTATGTGTACAGTCTGTAAGGAGTTTCTCACAGGCTGCTCAAGGGCGAGGCTGTTTGAACAACATTATTCATCCACCTCAATCCTCGCAGACCTCGTGGACACGTCTCGCATAAAGGTTCAAACTTTCATGTTGTCTTTGTTTCTAGAGTCGTTGCCATGAACTCCAGGTAGATATGAGCCTGGATTTGTACACAGCAGCCAAAACCAGAGGACCCATGTATGCTGACCCATCCTCACTGTCAGTTTCTGGACCTCTCTCCTCCTCACCAGTTTAGAGATCAAGTATAAAATCAAGATCCTCACTAACAGCATGTGGATCTGCCATGGTGCTGCCACACAATGAACTGTGAGCAAGGCCCCAAAATAAACAGCTCTGTACTTACCAGAGCTACAAGAAAAGCTCAACATTACTGAAACTATGCTGGAACCTCCAGTAAGAAGTGGGTCAGGGCTGGTAAAAACCCTAACCCTTGTGTTGTGCTGCTTCATCACATCTGAATGCTGCTTGCTGCATTAGCAGGCTAGTCAGCACCATCTAGTGGTCAGATAGTAAAACTTCATCATGTGATTTGTGTGTAATCTGACACTACCTGTGTTTCTGCCTCAGGTCAGACCAGTTCTGACGTCACTCTGCAGTGAAATACTGATGTGACCCTGTTCTCAGGTCAAACACAGACACCAGGACTGATGAGGACAGAGCAGCAGCTTCTTCTCTCCACACCTGAAGCTGGAAAGTGTCTGTGAGCTGAGCTGAACTCACTTCAGCAGGTGAGAATCCTTCCAGAGAAACCTGTCCCTGTTTGATGATCAGGATCACTGAGCTCTCATGGTGCTGGATCACTGTTGAACTGCAGAAATGTTTCTGGGTGCTGATTGGCTGTTTGAAACACATTGAAGAACTTTTCTGTGAGTTAAAGAGCAGGGATTTTTACAAAGATTGATCTGTTTTATCGTTTTTGTCTGTAGAGTAGAGTCAGCAACGTGATTGTTATCTGAGTCGCATCAACAGGTAAAAATAGGGGATGTGTCTGAACTGGTCAGACAATCTGGATCTACTCGATTTTTGGAGCAAGTTTTTAAGCTTCAGAACAAGTGGAAACTAAGAGGAGCAGGGTGAAACGATGACAAAAAACACAATGTAAGATCAAATTGGTCCCACATGGCGGAAACCCTACTTTCTCTTTGGGGCTCTGTATCACAATGGTTTGAAAGAAAGAATTGCAGGGGTGTTAGAGGGCTGTGTCTGACCAAAATGATGTAACATCATAGCATAGCCAAACTTAACATGAACAACCCCTGGTGATGTGCAAGGATTGTCTTGGCTATTCTGTTTTTTGGAGCAAGTTTTTAAGCTTCAGAACAAGTGGAAACTAAGAGGAGCAGGGTGAAACGATGACAAAAAACACAATGTAAGATCAAATTGGTCCCACATGGCGGAAACCCTACTTTCTCTTTGGGGCTCTGTATCACAATGGTTTGAAAGAAAGAATTGCAGGGGTGTTAGAGGGCTGTGTCTGACCAAAATGATGTAACATCAGTCTAAAAGATGATCTATTTTGTAGTTTGTGTCTAAAGAGTCAGCAGCAGTTAGATCGTAACCTGAGTCACATCATCAGGTAAAAATAGGGGACATGTCTGAACCGGTCAGACAATCTGGATCTACTTGGCTCAGGTACTTTGTTTATTTACTGTTGATACTCTGAAATGAAGTGGGATGAAAATCTAGTTACGGGTCATACATCTTCCAGCACTGAGCACATAAACATGCACACAGAAGGCTAAGGTCATAGCTTGATCCCAAAGTCACAACAGGGGGATCTAGTCTTGTCTTTGTTTACATGCAGAAAAGAGAATTTGACACCCGCTTGAGAATGTCTCACCTCGCTTTGGTAGGCAGAGCTGTGCACTTGTGAAGCTGCATGTGTATTGAATTAGTTTTTGTTCACCTAAAGAGAAAGAAACATTATTACAACAATGGCTGAGATGGTGCAGCTGTAGCTGTAGCTTTTTAAGTCTCATACATCCTATGTGTTATTTAAACAACTTGATCTAGCCCCAAGGCAGGACAGCTTTCGGGAGTTTATGAACAACCCTAGAACCAAATTTAGACCAATGTTCCTATGGTCTTGATGAAGATAGTCCTGAGAAAAAGTTTCTCTAGTCGAAACACAGCTAACACCCACAGAGCAGTCAGCAGTGTCCAACAGAAAGTCCATTATTTATTAAACTGATCCAAACTGCTGCTTCATCACATCTGACTGCTGTTTGTTCCATTAGAAAGTTAGTCAGCACCATCTAGTGGTCAGATAGTAGAACTACATCATGTGTGTAAATGACACTGCCTGGGTCACTGCCACAGGTTAGACCAGTTCTGACGTCACCCATATGGTATTGTTTCATTAGGATTCCTGCTATGTGTGTAATGTGTTATTGTGGTCATCAGAGTGTGAAGATGGTGGCTGAGTTTAGGCTGCTCAGAATCCTGTTTGGAACTTCAACAAGGTTTGATTCAGTCCTGAATATCTGAGTCATGTTCCTGAGAGGAAGGAGAACTACTGTGAAGCTTGTTGTAATGAATGAACATGTTGTTGTGTTTGTGTGAAGGTGGGGGCTCTGCTATGGATCAGAGTGAGGACAGAGAGGAGGGAGCCCCCCACTCTAAAACCCTCCCTCTGTGTGGGGACCATGAGAGCCAGACCAGAGCTCGGAGGTGAGACCAGGATCTCTAACTGTCCATGGACTAACATCACTGCACCATCATTATTCACACTTACAGCTGTGTGTGTGTGTGTGTGTGTGTGTGTGTGATTGTGTGTGTGTGTTTTGTGTTTGTGTGTGTGTGTGTGTGTGTGTGTGTGTGTGTGTGTGTGTGTGTTTGTGTGTGTGTGTGTGTGTGTGTGTGTGTGTGTGTGTGTGTGTGTGTGTGTGTGTGTGTGTGTGTGTGTGTGTGTGTGTGTGCTGTGTTCCACAGGTTGAGTTTATGGTAGCAGCCCCAGCACTTTCCTCTGTGTAGATTGCCTCCCTTCTGGTGGCCTCAACTTACTTTAAGTTGGTTTTGGTTATATGGATTTTTGGGGGGTTATTTAGTTAAATTTGTTTAGTTTCTGTTGGTGGTTTAAAATAGTTTTTGAGCTATTTTAAATCATGTACATCTATTTTAAATATTGCTATAATAAAATACTTATTTTATCTGTATTTGATTTGTCCTTCGATTAAATTTTGTCTCTTCCTTCCCCCTCAGGCAAGATTGAATTATTCAACCTTTTTTTAGTTATTTCAATAAACTGTTCCTATTATTTTAAACCACATTGTCTCTGCCTCTCATCAGTACTTACCTGTGTGACCTTTCATTTTAGGGGTATAAGTCTCACAGTGTATTTCCTTGGAGGATGAGTCCCAAGGTGGCGTTGCCGAACATAACCCTAGAAATCCTCTCCTAACAGCTACTACCCTCTGTCACCGCCCCACTGCGACGCAGGGAATCTACATTTTTAACTTCTGTAAATAAAAATTGCAGACCAAAGGAATTGGAGTCGGATCTACATGAAATCAGTGTATTTTACAGTGTATCTGTTAAGGTCTTTTGAGTGATTTTTTTGTTAACCCTAGATGGCGTTGTTTTCCTTTTTAAATGTCCCAAATTATCACCAGGGGTGTTATATCTGAGCAGTTAGGCTTAGTGAAGGTTTGAAGATGAAGGGAACACAAAGTTCCTACCAAGACCTTACACACGCACAACCAAACACCGAGTTAAGTTAAATTAGCAAGAACTTACAGCAATAAACGGGAACATTGCCCATAAGAAATCATAGGTTTGGCATATCAAATTCAATGCTCTGTATATCAGACAGATAACATTTACTTGCCCACCAAAGTAATTTAAAAAAAAAGTTTGGGCAGTCACCTTAATATTAAGCATTACTGTATCATGGTATTGTTGTCGTAAAAGGAAAAGTATCATCTATCATAATGCGGATGACCCTGTGTTTCTCTAAATTTAATATCAACACTCAGTATTAAACAGGTTTGATAGCCAATAATCTCACAATCTCATGATAATATCTTCTTTTTGGAGTTTTCTTTACAAATCCAACTGATTTCAGCTTTTCAGTGCAGTAAGGATATTAAATAAGTAGTCCTACCATGGCTCAGGTGGCTCCTCTCTGTCTCTGAAGTGAAGATCTCTTCTAACAACCCTCATCCTTTCTCCAGAAGTTTGAGTCTTGAATCTGAAAAATTATGATAAACTGTTAAAAACAAACTCATGATTATTTTTTATAGATTTTCCACAAGTTCAGTAACCTGTTGTTCATTTTAGACACTTCAATGACAGCCACACCCCAAAATGGCGGCAATTTTGCGATCTACATTTACAGCGATTGATAAAGAAACTCAACTTGTCACAGTTTGTTCATCTTAGCTCCTAAATCCACTTAAGAGAAATTAAAAAAAAAAAAAAAAACTCAAAATATCCCAAATAATTATGTTTAAACTATTGCTGTTTGGTATGATATCATATTATCTCATATTTTGGCGGCATAACAGGAGGAAAATCAAGGCTATAATAAGCTAACTGATAGATTTAAAGTTTTACTCACCAAACGTCACTAAAATCTGGACAAAACCAGTCCAGTAATGATGGGGAATAAACACAGAATCCTCTGGAATAATAAACTCAACTTAACAATCACAAAAACAGAACTATCCTCATTTGTTAAGCTTATTAAATCACAGTTTAAACTCTGCCTGTCCTCTGACTAACAGTCCTCTCTCCCCACTCCTTGTCCCACGCAAGCAGGTGTTGCTGTGGTAACAGTGACTGGCTTTTCCCGCTTCACGTCTTAAAGGAACAGTTTTAATTACTCTCAATGTTTATTTGCACTGACTTCAGTAAACTAAATTAATTTAAATATATTGAGTAAATGAGCTTGAGCTAAAGCAAAACATATCTTTATTAACTAGCATCACTCTGTGTACCATAGAGGGTAAAGAATAATACAAATAAAAAAATCTGCCTTATTGTTTTAAAAAAACTAAAGCTTCCTTCTTAACATCATTATATCTTACATTGATTAAATGAAATGATAAACTTACAGCAGCATGTTTAAGTAAAGAAATAGCTGCTTAGGTATACTGCATCCACCTACAAACAAAAACATTTAGATTTGACTTACCTTATCACTCTGACTGACACAATCTCTGCAGACAAAATCAAAACGCAAACACTGTGTCCTTTTCTCTAACTCGGTCAAAGATACAGATGATTAAAAAAGTCAGAAGAGTAGTGGTGAATTGATTGGTCAACCCAGTGGTGCAAATTGACTTACAGCGTTAAAATGACAACTACAGAGATGCATGAGTTGCTCAAATAACTCTTTGTCTGAGACAAATATGAGAGATGGACGAGGAGGCTTGGAACATAACACAGAGTTTTACTCACCTGTGTTTACCTGTCATGTCTACAGGATTTATTTAGTTTCTCATTTAAGTATTCATTCAGCTTTGTTTCTCTTGTCTTGTGCTTCCTGTTTTTTTTGTTACTTACCTTGTGTCTCGTTTCAGATTGCCACTTCCTACCTGTATCCAACATCTGTGATTACCCCGTGTTTCAGCTGTGTGAAATTGTCTCCCAGAGTATTTAGTTCTCCCCAGTTCTTTCATTCCTTGACAGATTTTTTCTGGTGAGTTTACTTGCACTCCTGGTGTTTCCTAGTTGTAATTGACCCAGTTTTGTATTTTTGACTGAGTTTTTGCCTGCCGATTTGGATACATTTGCCTGTTTATGAACTCAAAGTACTGATTTTTTGTCTGATTAAACAGACTTTAAATTTGCCTTTGAGTCTTGCATGTTAGTCCTCTGTCTGATTCAGTGTAACACTTACCTGTGATGGATAGACTCCATCTTCAACAGAGTCCAGCCTGATAGTCACCGCTGGTTTGATGGAAAAAGAGAAAAAGAAGGAAAGCTACAGAGGGAAGACGCTTGTAAGACCCTGATGTAATTTTTGACATCATGATGAATATTATTTTGACTTTTACAACATGTTATTGTTTGAGAGTTTAGGTATGAAATGTTACAGAGCTTATACGTAAACTGGGAATGTTGTTTGAGAAAAATAAAATATTTTTTGTTTTTAAATTGCTTTATAGGTAAATGTGTAGTTATTTATAGGGAATCTACATTTTTAACTTCTATAAATAAAAATAGCAGACCATGGGAATTGTTGGATCTACAATTTTTTCTTAACCCTAGATGGCGTTGTTTTCCTTTTTTAAATGCCAAAAATTATCATCAGGGGTGTTATATTAGAGCAGTTAGGCTTAGTGTAGGTTTGAAGATGAAGGGTACACAGAGTTTATACCATATAAAGACCTTACACACACAACAAAACACAGACCTTACTTAAATTAGCAAGAACTGGATTTTGTGGGTGCATTTCATTTCATTTTACTGCAATAAACTGGAACATTTCCCATAAGAAATCATAGGTTTGGCATATCGAATTCAATGCTCTGTATATCAGACAGATAACATTTACTTGCCCACCAAAGTAATTAAAAAAAAAAAAAGTTTTGGACAGTCACCTTAATATTAAGCATTACTGCATCATGGTGTTGTCATAAAAGGAAAAGTATCATCTATCATAATGTGGATGACTATGTGTTTCCCTGCTTTAATATCAACACTCAGTATTAAACAGGTTTGATAGCCAATAATCTCACAATCTCATGATAATATCTTCTTTTTGGAGTTTTCTTTACAAATCCAACTGATTTCAGCTTTTCAGTGCAGTAAGGATATTAAATAAGTAGTCCTACCATGGCTCAGGTGGCTCCTCTCTGTCTCTGAAGTGAAGATCTCTTCTAACAGCCTCACCTCTTCTTTTCTCCTAATGTTTAAGTCTTGAATCTGGAAAAATTATGATAAATAACTGTTAAAAACAAACTCATGATCATTTTTTTATAGATTTCTTGCGAGTTTACGCTGACGTTCAGTTGAGACACTTTAATGACAGCCACACCCCAAAATTGCGGCAATGTGGCAATATACATGTACAGTGCTTGATAAAGAAACTCAACTTGTCACAGTTTGATCCTCTTAGCTCCTTAATCCACTTAAAAGAAATAAAAATAAAAAACTCTCAAAATATCCTAAATAATTATGTTTAAACTATTTCTGTTTGGTATGATATCATATTATCTCATATTTTGGCAGCATAACAGGAGGAAAATCAAGGCTATAATAAGCTAACTGACAGATTTAAAGTTTTACTCACCAAACGTCACTCAAATCTGGACAAAACCAGGCCAGTAATGATGGGGAATAAACACAGAATCCTCTGGAATAATAAACCGGACTTAGCAATCACTAACTAGAACTATTCTTGTTTATTAAGCTTATTAAATCACCGTTTAAACTCCGTCCTCTGAATAACGGTCCTCTCTCCTCACCACTCTTTGTCTCGCGCCAGCAGGCGTCGCTATGGTAACACTCCTGCTTTTCCCGCTTCACGTCTTAAAGTAACAGTTTGCACTCGTCTCAATGTTTATGTTCACTGACTTCAGTAAACTTATTTAATGTGATTAAATCGAGTTTATAAGTTTAGCCCTGAGTTTTAAGACTATATAGGCCTACACCTCTGTCAGAATCTAACACGGAGTGTTTTTACACTGTAATCCAGGACTTAAGGATTATACAATGAATTTCACTTCTAAAGGTCTATAAATAGGCCTACATGTTAATGTTTTTAATGTTTCTGTGTTTAATTTATGTTGTAGCTTGATTCAGTATTTATATTAGAAATATCTGGAACAAATATCAAAAATATCAGTTTAACCCACCTGCCTTTGATGTAAACAAATAACTCTGCACTGTGATGCTCATTCTTGCATTTTAAAATCTTTTTTGTAATATTTTGACATTCTATTTTTTGTCATTTTGATTTTTCTTTGCTGGGAATAAAATGTTTTCTTTCAATGTGTTTTGTTTACCTTTGCAAGGATAATTTTTATGTCCAGTATGAAGGATTTGGAATTGAATTTTTAATCTTATACTATTATTTACTACTTACATTTACTATCTCCTTTTATGCCTCATTTTGCACAGTGGGGGGCAGCATTTTAACTTTGTTGTACAGTACAAGACAACAAAGATATATTTTTTGTTCTGTACTATCCTATTCATCTTGATAGCAGCAAACGGCTGGTGTAACTCATCTTGCTTTTTTACATTAATACACTGCAAAATAAAAAATAAAAGAGAAAATTATAAACTTTTTTTGACATTTGTTTTTAAATCCCCTATTTGTAAAATATGTCACATGAGAGCTACACATTTTACTGACATTATCAAGCTTTTGGAGAACATATGGATTGTTTTAGTCTCTGTAGGGCTTCCTGGTCAAATAAAAACTGATGTCATGCACATGTGCAATAGCTACAGGATGAGCAATGTCATCTTATGAGAGAACAAAAAGAAAAATCTGTTTACACCATACTGCACAAGTAGCCCTTCATCAAACATGATTGAAAAGCTCTGACACTGAGGCTGCACGCTTCATGTAGCCTACCTGTTCAAGCTCTGTGTGTTGAGACTTGAGACACTAGAAACTCTTAACACTTCCAAACACCTGAGTGTTTTTCCCACAGGTTGCTGAAACAAACTGGCAGCTCGTGGAGGAAAGAGCTGGAGAATAAAAGCTGCTACTGATTGTCACTGGGTGCTTCCCAATGTGCCAAAATGCAATCTCCTATCTCCTCTCTCCTCCGCGACACCGGAAGTTCTTTGTGAGCAGCCATATTGGAGGACATTCCAAAGCGCCAAATGCGCTCGGAGGAGAGAGGAGAGAGGAGACTGAGCTGGAGGAGGCATAATCGAGGAAACACAAGTTCAGGCTTCGCGGAAGTCTTCTCACTGACAGACACGCCCCCTTGTGACGTATCAGAGCCGGCTATAAAGCGTCAGCTGACCAGATGTGTGAAACGTGAGCACCATGGAGCAAGATAAGCTGTTTAACTGTACAACCTGGCTCACACTACAGGATTCTCGCCCCGATTTAACCCCGATTTGGTCCTCCCCACAACCAGGGAAGAAATCTGGTCGGGGACTAAAATCCCCAAGCCCCACGATTGTCTCACAGACTCGTCGGAGCCGCCCCGATAATTTTCCAACATGTTTGATATTTATCTGGATGATTACAACATTCATTCTCACTGAGGATGACAACAGACAATTAGAAAGAGCCACAGAGACCAAACAAGTGAAACTGAAAGGCTCCGGGTCAGCTGACTGCGCGCTCCACTGGCCAACTCGAGCCAGTTCAATAATGCCTTTAAAAACAACACATAACCACGCCATTTTCATGCAGTAGCAAACTGTTGTTTTATCAGTGATGGGTGTGAGATCATGCCATCATTGGCTGAAACAGCAACAGTTTCACCTCTGTCCCTCTGCGTGCGTGTAATGGATGAAAGGCACCGCTGCAGACAGCTCCTCTTCTCTCTCCTCCTGTCCCACCAGTGATCTAAGCAGTGCTTATAGCAGAATAAACACATTATTTATGAACACAAAGTGGCCCCAATATAAGAATTATAAACTATCAATCTGGGCCTGGGAAAACGTGACATTTTTCTTTTTAATTCATGAACATATTCATTTTAAACTGATCTAAAAGTGAATATGAATTTTCCGAGCGCTCTGTTGTTTACATTATTTTCCTTAGTTTCTCCCGTGCGTTCAGACCCGTTTATCTAGCTGTTACGCCATCATCGCTAAATTACGTCGCTTCATGTGACGCTCCGGAGGAGAGGACATCTCAATGCTCATAAAATGAACCTCCTCGTCTCCTCTCTCCTCTCTTCGTTTCCTCGGGTCTCTGGCATGCATCGGGGGGGACTAAGGCGCAAGTGGAGGAGGCGAGTGGAGGAGGCGAGGATGGAACTTCGGAGCTTTGAGAAGCACCCCTGGAGAGGGTTGATGGCTTGCTTGGTGAGCTGCAGAAAGAGGAAGCAGCAGCACCAGTGGCAGCTTTGCCAGCGATGAGGGGGAAAAGAGAAGCAGTGATGGAACTTAATCCATGAAGACCACGATGGATCAGAAATCAGTCAACACAGGGTCAGTATTGTTATTGCATTTTAGATATCTTTAAGATGTAGATTTTTATTAGTTACTCAAGTTTATCAAATCAAGGGAAACCTAAAGTTTGATTATTTTTTGACAAAATCATGATATGTTTGGTCCTAAAGAAACTCGAGCTAGTATTAAGAAATAATTGGCAACTTCGATTCTGCACATAAAGAATTTAATCTCTGACTGTTGAGTAATACAGCAGCATTGGAAAAAATACACTAAGTTGGTAAATTTACATTATAGTGTGTTTGTGTTTGGTTTGTGTTTATCAAGGACGTCATGAGCTCAGTCTGCCTGAGTTGGCTTGTGAAGCCTGCAGAGCCACATGGACGGCTGGAATTGATGACATTCTGTAAAGTGACGACTGGCCAGCTACCCTTCACTTTGTAACTATTTATGCCACAGATGTTTTCTTCTCATTTGAAGAAATGAAAAAGACTGCTCCTGGTCTGTCCTGTCGAGCATTTTAAAGAATTTTAGATCAACAAACGGTCTGCTTTGGTATTGAGTATTAAGGTTATCACTCCGTTTTCATCTCTTTAAGTTTTAATTGAACAGCTGTGTCCATAAAGTTGATATTTTAAGTCATCAGCTGTTAATGTTGTTTTTTGTGGTAGACCTGGAAGATCTCAGCTGACAGCTTTCTCAAAAGTTTCTCTGAGTGGGAGGCTGTACGATATGAGGTGGACAGCATCTGCAAAGAAGAGCCCTTCATCTGTCCTTCAGGCAGCTCAGATATGCTCACAGTTTCTGTGGATGGAAACCATAAACATTACTGTTTTAAGAATGCAGCAAAGTACTATAAGATTTTTATAATGTCATCGTGTTTGAACTGAAAACAAAACACAACTCTCTGACTGTTCACTGATAAACCTCATAAGATAAGATTTATTCTGTCCCTTTGCTGTACTTAGATCTGAGGAACAGGATGTTTTTGACAGTGTCTTCATAGCAAAGGACAAAGACGTCACAAGATTTGTCAGCTACATACAAAGCACAACCAAACATGTAATATTGTCATCATCATACAGAAACACTCATCTCCAGTTGAAGAGTTTAGAAAGGAAAGTGTGGATCATTTCATCAATTAGTTTTTATTCTGTAGGTCTCTGGTGGAGGTATTTGTGGAGGGGAATGATCAGCAGCCAGAGAGACCTCCCAAAGATCAAGCAGCGAGCTGGATGAAGAGGGACTGGAGCTGCAGTCTGTCCACACAGGGTGCTCCTCTGTGCCCTCAATATGTACAGGGGAGAAATATTCTCATATCCCCTGAACATACAACACAAACTGAGCAGTAGTATTAGTCCCACATTTCTTCACCAGGAGGGGCCGGATTAAGACTGGGGGAGGAGGTGGAACAGGTCAGTGCCTTCCTCTCTGGTATAGCAGTGACCACAAAACATACGGCAAAAGCAGGTGAGATGGCAAAATGATATAAAGTGTCTGAAGGTTTAAGAAAGAAGTGGAATAGTGAAAACCTCCTGTTTTCTGTTGCAGGGCGTACAGACACGCTGACTCTCATGTCCATGTGCTGGAATCAATCAAAGATCAATAACTTGTCCACCTCACTGTACCACACATATCTGAAAGTAACAGCAGGAGGTTTTGGGGGTGAATAGTCTTTCATAGCAGTTCTTGAGGCTCTGGGCTTCAGCGTCAGACTTTGATGTAGTCATGATCAATAAATGAACATTTTCAGTCTCAGGATTAATGATAACACCTGCTGGTAACATCCTGTATGAGCTGGTTTGTCAAGAAGCACTGAGGATATATTCCAACACTTTGTCCTGGAGTTCCTTCATCTCTCATTTGGAGTCATTTACTAAATGGTTTCCCTCTTATTCTATGGAGAGAAGAGATGTTTAATGTTGGTTTTCATTCAGGAGCAGAATTTGGACTAAACCAACTTCAGTCCAGTTACAAAGTTCAGCATTTCCATATGTGGAGAAATGCTCCAGATTACCCACAATCCTCATTTCCCTCTTTACATCAAACTAAATAAGACAAACTCTGATGATGGAATGAATATTATTAAAGTGGATATGAATGACTCTGAAGATTTCAGCCTCTTGTAGTTTTAGGAGTCAGTAAAGAGGACAGAGGTCACCTCATGGACCAATGCTCCAAGCAGCTCCTCAGCTCCGTTTACTGAGGAGTTTTATCTGCTGCTGCTGGGATAATGTACGGTTAGAGGGTTGTTGAATGAAGTAGAAACAGGGTCAGACCAGACCTGATGCCGTGCTGCAGTGAACCTGACTTCACCCAAACTTACTGTGATCAGAGTTTAACAGCAGAGAAAAGAGAAATATGAAAACAGTCACTGAGAGGAGCCTGAAACAGATCTTCATCATGGCTCAGTTTCTAAACACTTGGTTTGTGATGAGCTGGGATTAAAACAGAGTTTGACAGATTATTAAGAAGAAAATGCTGAGCACAACTTTATTGAAATCAACATTACACAGAATTAAATTGAATTTATTTATTTAATAGGGACGATGCAGTTTAACATAGTTCCATCACTAAGTATGAATCTGATGTGCTGCACAGAGAGTTTATAGCAAATGCTAATTTCCAACTCTTGTCCCTAGTTGGGCCTTTAAAAGTCATAAAATGTACAATATTTAACAGCATAAAATAATTTTAAAAAGTTTACAAAACAACAATAAAATACATGTTCATATCAGAACAAGTAATCATACAACTCAGTTCAAAATGAATAAATACAATTTTTTTTTTGGCAAACTAAGAATGATCACAGTTCTGATTTGCTTTTAGCCAACACTTGACCTTTGTAGAGAAGAGTTTTAAGTCTGTGATTAGTTTGATTTCGGTTGGTAATAAATTCCAGAGTTTAGAGCCTTTAAAAGAGAAGGCTGATTGTCCAAATGTTGACTTACATTTTTGTATGCTACAGTTTCCATTCACCTTGCTTCTTGTAACTCTGCTGCTGTTCTGACTTTGGATAAATTTGGATAAGGGTTCAGGGGCAAGATTATTGATACATTTGAAAACTAATTTAAGGAATGAAAACTGCATGAAGCTTTCAAAGCTCAATAGATTGTATTTTTTCAAAATGTGGCAGTGGTGCCATCGGATAGGTTTTTTGTCCATTACTTTGAGGGTTTTATTATATAAGGATGACAGACTTTTGATTGTTGAGGGTGAACCCTGAGCCCAAACTGTCATGCAGTATGAGAAGTGAGAAAAGATCAGAGTGCATGAATATCTGAGCTGCCTGAATTGGTATGTACTGCCTTTTTAATTTGAAACAGTTTAAATTGCTTTTTACTGATTTAGCTATTTTCTTCACGTGTTTATCAAACCTGAGCTGAGGATCTAAAATGACTCCCAAGAATTTGAATTGATCGACTTCTTGTATTTCTTGAGCCTTTATCTTCACACAAAATCTTTCAAGTTGACACCGTTTCCTCTTGGAGAAGCACATCGACACTGTCTTGTTAAGGTTTAAAACGAGATGATTGCACTCTAGCCACTGCTGGACTCCATACCTATGGTCAGTCAAGATTTCTGCTGCCTTGCTAGGGGACTTAGCAGGAGCATAAATGACTGCATCATCAGCATAAAGCTGGATGCCAATGTCTGGGCACGTTTTGGGCATATCATTTATAAAAAGACTAAAAAGCAGAGGGCCAAGAATTGACCCTTGGGGGATTCCCATTGTGTTTTTTAAAAGGATGATGTTTGTCCATCAACTTTTACACACTGTTCTCTATTTAGAAGGTAAGACTTGAACCAATTAAGTGAGTTTTTAGAGAACTTAAAAGATGAAAGCTTGGAAAGTAGAATGTTGTGGTTGATAGTGTCAAATGCCTTTTTTAGGTCCAGAAACACTGCCCCCACAGCATTACCACAGTCAAGAGACTGTTTTATGTTTTCAACAAAACAAGTATTTGCAGTTTCTGTTGAATACCTTGATCTAAAACCAAACTGTTTAGGGTGAAGAAGTTGATTGGTCTCTACAAACTCTACAACCTGTCTGTCACAACTTTCTCAAGTACCTTAGACAATACAGGGAGAATTGAGATGGGGCGGTAATTGTTGACCAGATCATAGTCACCCATTTTTGAGATTGGTGTGATGACAGCTTTTTTCCAGTGAATTGCAAATGTATTTTCTCTAATTGACAAATTAATAATGTGAGTTAGGGGAGCAACCAATATGGAGCTGTACTTTTTCATGAATTGTGCATCCAAATTATACATGTCTTTTGCCTTAGAGTTTGACAACTTTTTGATTATTTCTGAAACTTTTGCTTCATTTACCTCTGTGATGTTAAACTGGTTGCCTTGTTCTGTAGCTTCCACATGGTTTGTTGTTAAACCATCAAAGTTATGTGTTAACTCTTCAACCGATTGAACAAAATACATATTACATATATTATTACATATTACATATTACATATATATATTAATCAATCCTGAGTTTGTGTCAGATTAATTTTCTGATTCATGATTTAACAAAACAGTTTGTCTAATATATGAGTCAAAGCTAAAATACATCAAAGAAAAAATTCTGGATGATTTTTTCATCATAGAGATGTAAATGAGTAAAGTTGAGTGATCCAGTTTTCCTCTGAGTCCTGCTCTTTGATAACATTCAGACTGATGTGACAGGATAGAAAGAGTCAAAGGATCAGCTGAAGTTTGTGTGTGTTAGTGCAGAGGCTAAACTCTTCTTCAGCAGCTGTTTGTGTTTGTGTAGAGAGGAGGAGACTCTCCCTCCTACACACAACACACACTCACTGAGGAACACACACTCACTGAGGAACACACACACTCACTGAGGAACACACACACTCACTGAGGAATCAGGAGACAACCAAAACCCAGGATAGAGAGGTTCAGTGAAGGTGGAGCTGAAGGTGTGGAGGTGGATCAGTGAGTCAGAGGAGACTCTGTAGAAGGACAGAGTGCCAGCAGGACAGTCCACATACACTGCTACTCTGTCAGAGTCAGAGGAAGGGGAGAGAGGGAGCTCTGTTCTTCTGTTATTGTGACAGACAAAGTAAAATCCATCAAAACAGATAAGACTCCAGGACTGATCATTAGATCTAAGCCTACAGTCATCACTGTATCCTTTCCTTTTGATTCCTCTGTAACTCACTGATATATCAACCTTTCCTTTCCACTCCACCTCCCAGTAACAGCGCCCAGTCAGACCATCTCTACACAGCAGCTGCTCAAAGCGGTCAAATCTGTCTGGATGATCAGGATATGACTGATCCTCTTCCACATGTGTCACCTTCCTGTTGTTTTCAGACAGTCTGAGCTCTCTGTGAGCTGTGTTTGAGTCCAGAGTGAGTTCACAGAAATCTGATGGAGAGAAAAAGACACAACACAGCAGCAGTTTATCATCAGACACACCTGAAGGCTTCATTCTTTGTTAGCTGACAGTCTGCTGTTTGCTCATCAGGAGTCAAAGTGATTCCACACTTACACTTCTTCAGACCAGGTTTTAACCTCTGCTGTCCACCATGGTCCACCCTGGAGGAAGAAACACAGTCAGAGTGATTTTCTGTTCAACATGAGTCCTAACTGCTGCTCAACATGAAGCAGTGATCCTCAGTTTGTCCCTGTGACAGAGAAACAGGCTGAAACTCATCTGAGCCAACTGTCTCCATCACTCTGTCACTTTTTCTGACAGTGTGGAGATCCTGGAGGAAAAGAAGAAGAAAAAGAAGAAGAAAAAGAGTCAAAAAGCAAAGGCTGCCTGTTGCTCTTTGGATCCATAAAGTCCACGTTCTGCTTCTCATGTCCTCTTTGAAATGAGGAAGGCCAAATCCTGCTCTACCTCTGACCTGTCTCTTTAAAGTAGTCGCTCTTTTTAGGAGTCAGGAGGAAAAATTCACCTCTATAATATTTGATCCTGTTCATTTGATCAGACAGCACTGTCTCCTAGAGATGAGCTCTTTCTATTTCTCCATCTTTTCAATCATCCTGATGATCTGACCATGGAACATCTGCCTTCTTTCTGCTCACACACATTATTAGTGGATGAACGCTCAGATGGACTTTTTCTGTAGAGAACAGAACCATCAAAGAAGTGAAGACATGCTGCTGTTTCTATTAAACAGAGTTTTTCTATTTGATGCTCTTCTGCTGCTCTGTGTGTTTCCTGGTTCAGCTCCAATCACTGCTCTGAAAAGAATCAAACAGATTCAGTCTTTGAGCTCTTGTTGTCTGCTTTTACCTCAGTGTGTCCAGTCTGCAGAGTGGATCCTCAAGTCCAGCAGAAAGCTGCTCCACTCCTGAGTCTCCTGGATGGTTGTAGCTCAGGTCCAGCTCTCTCAGGTGTGAGGGGTTGGAGCTCAGAGCTGAGGCCAGAGAAGCACAGCCTCTCTCTGTGATCAGACATCCTGACAGTCTGAGGTTAGAAAAAGAATCAGACAATAAGAAAAAGTCCACTGATTATCACCATTTCTTTATCTCTGACCTCAAGCAGGATGAGCCAAAGACCTGACCTGAGAGTTTCCAGTTTGCAGTGTGGACTCTTCAGTCCAGCACACAGATTCTGGACTCCTGAATCCTGCAGGTCGTTGTTACCTAGGTCCAGGTCTCTGAGCCTGGAGGACTGTGAGCTGAGGACTGAGGACAGAGCTTCACAGCTTCTCTCTGACAGGTTACATCCATGAAACCTTTGAAGACATGAACATTTTATTAACCTGTTACTTTTAAAATAATTAAAAGTCATGTTTGTTTTTATTTATCAGTACGTGATGATTTCTGTGTCCTTCTTGTATATTTTTTTTCTAGACAACTTTGGAAAAGATTGACTGAATATGTTGACTTTTCACTTTTCTTCACTGATAATTTAAGGGGCTTCAGAGTCATAAGAGACTTTGTGTGTTAATGTCTCTTAAACTAACTGCATTATTTTCTGACACAATGGGCTCTTAATTTTGTAGACCAGGCGCAAGCGAAGGCGCACCTGCCCTGTGCCGGCCTTTGCCGCGCAGACAGGGCGTGACCAGAGCACTTTGCAAGTTTCCTGCAGTGCCAAGAGAGGCGCAGTCAAGGCGCAGTCAAGGCGCAGAGGAGCGCAGAGGAGGGCAGAGGAGCACAGAGGTGCGCGTCCACGCCTCCCTCCGCGCAAATGGAAAAGAGGGAGGAGAGAATGGAGGTGATTTCAACACCACAATTGATCCATCTATTGACAAAACATATAATCCCGCTAATAAACGTCCCTGGCAGTCCACAGCATTACTTAACCAGTTCATGGGTGATTTTGGTCTTTGCGATGGTTGACGACTGCTACATCCCTTTAAAAAACAATATTCTTTTTATTCTCCAGTCCACAAATCATATTCAAGAATTGACTTTTTTTTAGTCAGTAATTCAATAATCAAGAATATATTAGAATCACATATACACCCCATCCTCATTAGCGATCATGCACCTGTGTCAATAATTTGAAGACCAGACCACCCCCACAAACGCAGTACAAGATGGCGACTTAACACTTCTCTGTTACAGGACCCAGAATTTGACAGTTTTATAAAAAGGGAGTGGGCTTCCTTCCTAGACATTAACAACACTCCAGAAATATCACCCTCTCTCTTATGGGAAACAGGAAAGGCAGTTTTACATGGACACATCATCTCCTTCTCCGTGAATAAAAAAAAAGGAAAAAGAACAGGAAATTAAGCTAGAAAAGAAAATTCAAGAACTAGAAAACATAAACTCTACCAACCCCTCTGAAATAGTATATAATGAACTCAGAAAACAGAAATCTCAATTTTTACTACAAAGACTGAGACATGAGAAGTTTGAACATTCGAACAAATCCGGCAAATATCTTGCAAATCAAATTAAACAAAACCAAGAAAAAACAACAATCTCTGTCATCAAAAACTCAGCAGGGAAGCTTACACAGTCTCCAGATGAAATAAATGAAGTGTTTCGACAGTTCTATGCAAATCTATACTCTCCAGACAATGACAAAAACCCAGAAGACATTAAGTCTTTTATATCCAGCATTAACTTACCGAATCTCACCGGGGAACAACAAGAATCACTTGAATTACCATTAACAACAAAAGAATTATTTGCAGCTCTCATACTCATGCCAAACAATATATCACCTGGGCCTGACGGCTTCCCTGCAGAGTTTTACTAACATTTCTGGTCAATCCTGTCACCCATATTCATCAAAGTCATTGTTGAAGTCAAAAGAAAGTCAAAAATTCCCCTCCAACATGAACACAGCCACAATTTCCCTCCTGTTAAAACCTAATAAAGATCCAACTCCTCCATCCAGCTACCGTCCGATCTCACTAATCAATACAGACATGAAAATGATAAGCAAAGCCCTAGCCCACAGATTAGAAAAGGTAATTCAATTTATGATCCACCCAGATCAAACTGGTTTCATAAAAGGAAGGCATTCTTCTAATAATACAAGGTTATTTAATTTAATGCAGTACTCAGTATTACAGTCAACAGATACATACATAGTCTCATTAGACGCAGAGAAAGCCTTTGACAGGGTAAGCTGGGACTTCCTGTTTCCTGCACTGGAGAGGTTTGGTTTCGGACCATTATTTATTCACTGGATTAGGACTCTCTACACCTCACCCTCAGCCACAGTCATCACTAATGGGCAAACATCCCAAAACTTTACATTGCACAGGGGAGCTAGGCAAGGGTGCCCACTCTCCCCCTCATTATTTACTATCTTTATTGAACCCCTAGCAGGGGCCATTCGCCAGAATAGTAACATTATCGAGACTCCAACATCTCATCACAAAATCAGTTTATATGCAGAAGACATATTGTTATATCAGAAATCCCAATCTAGATCATTAAAAGAAACAATTAATTTAATCCGATCATTCTCCCATCTATCAGATTATTTAATAAACTGGTCTAAATCAAGTATTCTTCCCATTAAAAACAGCGGTTGGGATGTGGCAACCCATACATCACCTATCCCGATATGCACCAGTCACCTGACATACTTGGGTATTCACATCTCCTCCAGGTTGTCAGAGCTGTTTAATCTAAATTTTACACCACTGTTGAAAACAATTACAGATGACCTTGGACGATGGATGAACCTACCAATATCTCTCACAGGCAGAATAGCTTCTGTTAAAATGTCAATATTACCAAAAATAAATTACTTATTCTCAATGACTCCAATTCACCCTACACGCACTTGGTTTAAATCTCTAGATTCCATCACTTCAAAATATTACTGGAAAAATAAACCAGCAAGGATTAAATTATCCACACTACAGAAACCCAAACATCTCAGAGGCTTAGAAGCCCCACAATTCTTCCACTACTTCTTAGCAAACCAACTGCAGTATATCACAAAGTGGATCCACACTAGTCAATAATGCGACACTTGGTTAGACATAGAAAAAACATTTTGTAAAGAAATAAAAATCTCAGACCTACCGTTCTTAAATCAATCAGTTAAACTCCACCCATGTTTTAAAAGTCAAACCATATCTACAGCTCTGAAAGCTTGGTGGAAATTCCACAAAATCACAAACACCTCTTTCACTCTGTCAGACTACACACCAATTTGGAACAATCTGGATATCAAAATCAACAAAAAATCAATTAACTTCCATACATGGACCAGGAAGGGAATCACTCATTTTAGACACATTTTCACAAATAACACTATGCTGCCATTCTCTGATCTGGTCCAGGAAATCGGCATTGGGGAAAACCATTTTCTTAAATACCTACAACTTAAATCTGCCATTACCTCTAAATTCGATATCACTCGTACAAACTTAAACTTACCCGCCTCAACTTTGGACCTAATTAAAATCAACCCCATAAAGAAAAAATCATTGTCCAAAATATATGACATAATTGCTAACTTAGACAAATCAATATCACTACCAACAACTAGAAAAGCAATTTCTGAAGAAATTGCGCTGTGAATGCAGAATGCTGAAGCAGCTTGCGCTGAACTGCTAATGCAACAAAAGCTGAACCTGAATGACTGAAGATATGTCTGAAAATGGTTGAAAAAGTCTTGAAAAGCTTGCGCTCAACTGCTAATGCAGAATGCTGAACATTAATGACTGAAGGTTTGTCTGAAAGTGGCTGAATGAAGTCTTAAAATGCTTGCGCTGAACTGCTAAAGCAAAATTCTGAACAAGAATGGCTAAAGTTATGTCTGAAATCATTTGAATTAAGTCTTGACAAGCTTGTGCTCAACTGCAAAAGCAGAATGCTAAACATGAATGACTGAATTTATGTCTGAAAATGGTTGAAATAATTCATGAAAAGCTGGCACTCAACTGCTAATGCAGAATGCTAAATTAACCTGCCATGAACTCTTGGATGAAAGGAAACTAATGGATGAATCAATTAAATGGATAAATGAATTTAAAGTTGAAATGGCTGCATCATTTCAAAATTTGAAGCAATGAATTAAATTTTAAAGAACAGTTATGGAAATAATGGCCTGACTGAGGGAAAATGTAAGTCGGCTTTCTTAAACCCTGTTAAAATGTAATCCTGTGTGTCCTGTGTGTGAGTTTTTTAACCATGTAAGCCTGTAGGCTAAGGCCCATCTGAAGCCAGATGTTGCCATGGTGATCATTGTTTACCAACTGCCATCAGAGAGCTGGTGGAGTCTGGTGATGCCCAACACCCCTTTTGAAATCAGGGTGTAAAGGTGCTTGCAATTCTGACAAAAAGAATGATGATGAAGCATGAATCAGTGTTATCTAAAATTGGATTTAAAAGTTTGAATGGCTCAATCAATTCAGGAATTAAAGGAAGGAATTTAAATTTAAAGAAAAAAATCTAGGAAAATAAGGAGCTGACTCAGGGAAATGATAGTCAAATGCTGTTAAAGTGTGATACTTTCTGCCCTGTGTGTGTGTGTGTGTGTGTGTGTGTGTGTGTGTGTGTGTGTGTGTGTGTGTGTGTGTGTGTGTGTGTGTGTGTTCAATCATGTAAACCTGTCTGCTGAGGCTTATCTGAAGCCAGATTTTACATTGGTGATCAATGATAAATTAACAGACACATGCTTGTCTTTGTTCCTGGATGTTTTGATGAGTTACTATAAACAGCTGCATGAGATCAAAGGTTTCCACGGAGACCAGCTCGTTAAAGGCAGCAGGTGCAGGTGCACAACTTTGCCCTTGTTACTGTAATCTTATGAAGATTTTGTGGCAAAGCAAGAGTCCGAATCTCCTGTCACCTTGCCAAAACCGTGAGGGCTAGAATAAAAATGAACACACCGTAGGAATCCTGAGACCCAGAGGAAGCTGTCCGTCTAAATTTCATGCATGAAGGTCAAGAAACGAACCCACGAGAGCGATAGATAGATGAGGGAAATTTTACTGATCTCTGAGAAAACCCCTCAGGAATTAACATGGAGGTATATGGGGATTTTTTTGAACTTCTCATGACAGTTGGCCATTTTGTGAAAAAGTGCTCCATCCTTTTGCTTTAAAAACCACTTTGTCAGAAGCAGGACAAGCCCTCCTCCATTTTGACATATAATATGCCTATGTGGAGTGAACATTGTGACCAAAAGAGCAGTTTACCCAGAATTTTTTCAGGTTTGTTTCCCCCTCTCCCTGCTCTGTCGTTTGAATCTCCCACTCTGAGCCAAAACATTCCGTCCAATACACACCAATGTTAAAACGGCTCGAAGAGCTGAAATGCATCATGACCTTTGAAGGGTCATTGTGAAGAAACTATGAATGCTAGGAAACATTTGAAACCCACTGAATGAAGCCAAAAGATAGCTTAATATTTTGAAGTTCGAATGGAGTTTGTAGCTGAATGTATGACTGAATGAGAAGGGTTTGAAGCAGGCTGAAAAAATGTCCTGAAAGGAGGAAATTTTGAAAATTCCTCATTCATCTCTATGAGACCAAAAAACACACAAATTCTGAAATATCTCGAAAAGTATTTGTGAAAAGTGTCTGAAGAGTCATAGCCCCCTTGTCCCAACTGAAACACACGTTTTGAAGTTTGAACGGTGAAAATCGGTTGAAGTTTGTCGGAGTTTTAGCGGTCCAAAAAAGCGGGCGGAAGAATGAAGAAGAAGAAGAAGAAGAAGAAGAATAAATTTTTTTGTCACAGAAGAACATATGCTGTGAATGCATTGCTGCATTCACAGCAATAAAGTGGGAACAAGACCTGGCCCTCACCCCCAATGCTGACTTCTGGAACCAAATCTGTGAAAACACCTTCTCTATGAGCACCAACAGTAATACTCAACTAATCCAGTACAAAATCATCCACAGGGTTCACTTTACAGGGCACAGGATGTTTAAAATGGGTTTAGCACAATCTGACACTTGCACCCACTGCTCCCAAAACACTCCAGACACTTACCTTCATGCCACCTGGAACTGCACACCTGTCCAACAATTTTGGGTTGATAGTATCACATCTCTCTCAAATATTCTGGGCTGCCCCATCCCTATGTCCCCCTCACTGTGCCTGCTTGGGGATTTATCATCATTAAACCATAAAATGAAAATAAATAGACCTCTTCTCATAGCTCTAACCATTGCTAAGAAAACTATTCTCATGAACTGGAAATCAAAACAAGCAATAAATATTACATTTTGGAAAAACCTCCTTGCCGACCACATATCAATGGAAAATCTAACTGAATCAAACAGGCAAAGGACCGAAGACCAGGACTCAATATGGCAACCTTTTCTAGCATATTTATATTCCTAACCAAAGATTCCTCTCATGAAAGCTAGTACTACCCCCTCGTGCTCTGTTCTCTCGTTTTGTTTTTTTTTTCTGCTAGTTGTTTGTTTTTGTTTTCCCTCTCCTCTACTTGTTTTATATAGCACGGATTCCTGGGAACTAAAGAGGAGGAAATAGCACAGCTTCGTGGGTCCCAAAGGAGGTAAATATACTCTGGTGATGGTGGTCGGAGACATATTTCCACTTAAATACCCAGGTTGGCCCACTACCTTGTGGGGCTAACTGGCCTAGCGGCCTCCTGTGGGGTGCTGCGGTGCTCGGTGCCTTCCCTCGTGTTCCCTGTGGCTGCTGGGTCTGTGTTCAGTCAGCGGGGTCTGGGGATGGCGCTGGCCTCCTCTTGCGGTGGTGCCTTGGCTGGCCCTGGGGCTTGGGAGTGGTGGGCTCCTCTGCGCTGCACCCGTGTCTTTTCCTTCCTACTGTCCGCCCTGCGGCCTCCTCCTTCCCCCTCACCTGCTCCCCCCTCTCCCTTCGCGGGGGGTTGGGGGCCCCTGTCCACCTGGGGTCGGCCGCTGGGGCCTGGCATACTTCCAGGGGGGGCTGCATCATCTTGGCTGTACCACTGGGTCTGGGTGGGGCGACTCCAGATCCTGCCATGAAGCAGGGGATAATGGCGGTGGGTGTCCCCTGGTGCTGGTCCTACCTCCTCTGGTGGCTTGGGCAGGGGGTGGGCACCGGGGACTCGATGTTTGGGTGCCCTGGGGTCCTCCCCTGGGGGGCAGTGTCCGCCTGAGTGAGGTTCCTGGTGGGCACTGGGCCGGTGGTTCTGGTGCTGCAGTCTACTGGGGGGGGAGTGTTCATGCTGAGCGCACCTGCTCACTGGGGCTCGTCTGGATTGTCGCTTGTGGGTCCTGGGTCCTTCTGTTCAGGGAGCCATTCGGTGGTACTCCCGTGCCCTCGCGCTGTTGTGGGTGGTTTGGCCCGGCCCTTACCAGCCCTGCCTCGTAATTGCACTACACCACTCACACATTGCACCTTTGTTTATATTATCACTTTCGGGCAAATTCATAACACTTAGGGTTCTGGGGGTTGGGGGTAACAGGGGGTTGTCCCTGGGCCTGGCGGTTTGGGGACTGTGTGGGGGGGCCCCCACATCAGGGGTTAAATAAAGTTTAGGATGATGGAGTAGCCTACAGGAAGGGCTGGTGATGGTCACTATAGCAGTTAATCATATTCACATCTCTCTGACTGCTAGAAAAAAAATGCATTGGTCTTTTCAACGCTGTCATATGACACAGTGCTCAGCAGAAAAGATAATGCAGACAAGGGAAGAAAAAAAAAGAGGGAAGAGAGGAGCCTTGAGTGGGTTTAACACAGCTGAGCGCTGTTTTTACCAATTAAATGAGTGCCTCTCCTCGCCTTTAAATGCCCTGCGGCCGAGGCGCAGCGTCTGATTGGTCTGAGTGATCCCCAGCACCACGGAAACAGTGTCTGGATAGACCCAATAACAGAGACGGTCAGAGCCGCTGTCCCTGCAGCAGGAGAATGGACAGCGGGGTGCATCGGAGGACACGAAGCGCGTCACCGTGTGGGCCAGCTCCCGGGACAGATGTAATCTGTTCCTTTGTCATTAATAGGAGTATAAAATGAAGAGACAGTTACACAGCTGGCTTATCCATTCAGAATACTTTTGATCCACCTGCACTCCTGGTTTGTCATCGCCAAATAGCAGAACCTTTGGTGATATACTGTATACTCTCCCAGTGTCTCCACCTCATCCTCCTTACAATAATATTCTCCATCTTTTTAGATCATGTTAAAAATAAAGACTAAAACAGAGAAATATGGGGAAATCACAGGTAAATCCTGAGTGACATACATTTATTTTGTCTCTTTTTTCTTCGTCTTTTCTCTCCCTCTTTTCTTTGAATTAAATGAAATGAGAGAACCAGATATATACTCAGTATCAGATGTTAAGTCTGTTTATTGTTTAAGTGTAAGATGTGCGTCAAATTTCCAGCTGCCGTCAGGTTCACTTTCCATTATGACAAACGGCTTTAATCTGACATCAGATGTGACGGGACAGTTAATATAGATATAAATGTATATGCTGGTTCAGACAGTTACATTAAATAGTGATTGCTGTGATTGTTTATTGCATTAAAATGTGCCTGACACTCTAGAAACCTGCCTCTGAGGCTTTGTTGGCATGTGCGCACATGTGCGCCTGTCGCTCCGCTTTGCGCCGAGGATAGACCTGGGCCCTATTCTACGAAGCAAGTTCAGCCTAGCGAGATAACCTTGGAGCTACCTCGCTGAACTGAGCACAGTAGCTGGCGGTCTCGCTACTCGGTTTTACGACGCAGGTTATCAACCTCATAAGTGGATCCAGCTCGGCAATGAGCGCGTGCACGCATATAAGGCGGAGCCTGCTGCATCTGACCAATCGCGAACATGGAGCAGTCTGGAGCGTCAGAGCAGGCCAGAGAGAGAAGGCCCGCATACTTCACACAGGAGGAGCAGGAGGTGATCATGAGGAAGTATGACGAGCTGAAACATGTAATTAACGTTAAAAGCAGCACCGTCGCTGCTGCTAAAGCACAGAAGGAGTGCTGGCAGAAAATTGCTGACAGTCTAAATGCGCAAGTGTAGTGCAAAAAAATCTTTTGTGCCATTATCATCCTGAAATAGAACTGTTCACCATGCACTTTTACTGTAACATGCACCATACCTAATTTATTTCTTAGATTAATTTATTCATTTGTTCATTTCTATCGTGTTTACATTTTTTGTGATATGTAGCCCACATGAGCCCTACATGAATTCCTGTCACAATTTTGATACGGGCTATAAAATATTGTCATGGAACAGAAGTGTTGGCATTGAAGATCTTATTACGGCAATGAGAGTTCTTCATTCCCTTTAACTACCTGTAGAAAGTGTCATGTACTACCAACCCCTCCCTGGAAAACCGGTAACTTTCATAAAGGTGGTCATCCTAAAAAGTTAGTGGGTCGGTGCGGTCCCTGAAAACTCTCACGCGCCGGAGTGCTCCTCGGACAATGCGAGCTCCGATGTCCACGGGATCCTCTAAGAACGGACAAGCCATTTTTTCATGAGGGCTCATTGGTCAGTGTGCCATGGAGACTCGCCTCGCTGAGGAGTGATCCCGTGTCGTTGAACAGGGAATCCGGAACCTATCCTCAAAGCTACCTCGCTAGGCAGTAATCCTGCTTCCTAGAACAGGGCCCAGGTTGGAGCTGGCGAGCTTTCAGCACACTTTTTTGGCACGAAATTGTCACTCCGCCAACATGAATCTGCCAACACCTCCTCCTGGTGCGCCGTCAACTCCCCTTGGCCCGCAGTCACACCCATCTCTACACAGACAATCTACCAAATTGTCAAATTTGCAGTGCACAGTGGTGCACCGCACGAAATTAGCACTCCGCAGGCTGCGCCAGCGGAGGCCCTGCGCTGCGCCACAAAATTAGAGCTCTAAGAGTTAAATTTCAGTTTCATTCTGACCTGAGAGTTTCCAGTTTGCAGTGCGAACTCTTCAGTCCAGCACACAGAGTCTGGACTCCTGAATCCTGCAGGTCGTTGTTACTCAGGTCCAGGTCTCTGAGCCTGGAGGACTGTGAGCTGAGGACTGAGGACAGAGCTTCACAGCTTCTCTCTGACAGGTTACATCCACTCAGCCTGAAGGAGATCATGGAAAGAGAACAAACAGATGTTTTCAGTGTCATGAACAGAATTCATTCTGTTTCTAATGTCTCACTCACTCACTCATTTACTCATTCACTCATTCACTCACACAGCTTTGTTTGCAGCTCTGATCACTGGCAGCAGCCTCAGAAGAGCCTCCTCTGAAGCAGAGTATTTCCTCAGGTCAAACTGGTCCAGATCTTTGTCTGAGGACAGTAAGATGAAGACCAGAGCTGACAACTCAGCAGGAGACAGTCGATCTGTGGACAGACGTCCTGATCTCAGGGTCTGTTGGATCTGCTCCTCTAGAGAACGATCATTCAGTTCATTCAGACAGTGGAACAGGTTGATGCTTTTCTCTGCAGACACATCCTCAATGAGCTTCTTCTTGATGTACTTGACTGTATTCAAATTGGTCCAATAGTCACTTCCTGTCTGTGAGTCACTTCCTGTCTGTGTCAGCAGACCTCTCAGGAGACTCTGATTGGTCTGCAGAGAGAGACCCAGGAGGAAGCGCAGGAACAAGTCCAGGGGTGCTTCCCAATGTGCCAAAATGCAGTCTCCTATCTCCTCTCTCCTCCGCGACACCGGAAGTACTTTGTGAGCAGCCATATTGGAGGACATTCCAAAGCGCCAAATGTGCTCGGAGGAGAGAGGAGAGAGGAGAGAGGAGACTGAGCTGGAGGAGGCATAATCGAGGAAACACAAGTGCAGGCTTCGCGGAAGTCTTTTCACTGACAGACACGCCCCCTTGTGACGTATCAGAGCCGGCCACAAAGCGTCAGCTGTCCACATGTGTGAAACGTGAGCACCATGGAGCAAGATACGCTGTTTAAGTGTAAAGCCTGGCTCGCACTTCAGCATTCTCGCCCGATTTAACCCAGATTCGGTCCTCCCCACAATCAGAGAGGAAATCTGGTCGGGGACTAAAATCCACCCCGACGTTCGGCGAAGATTATCTTCTAGTGTGAGCTGTTGACAGATGAATCTTTAGCCCCACGATCGTCTCACAGACTCGTCGGAGCCGCCCCGATAATTTTCCAACATGTTTGATATTTATCTGGATGATTACAACATTCATTCTCACCGAGGATGAAAACAGACAATTAGAAAGAGCCCCAGAGACCGGACAACAGACAACAAGGCTTAAAGTGAAACTGAAAGGCTCCGGGTCAGCTGACTGCGCGCTCCACTGGCTCACTCCAGCCAGTTCAATAATGCCTTTAAAAATAACACATAACCACGCAATTGTCATACAGTAGCAAACTGTTGTTTTATCAGTGATCGGTGTGAGATCATGCCATCATTGGCTGATACAGCAACAGTTTCACCTCTGTCCCTCTGCGTGCGCGTAATGGATGAAAGGCACCGCTGCAGACAGCTCCTCTTCTCTCTCCTCCTGTCCCACCAGTGCGCTAAGCAGTGCTTATAGCAGAATAAATACATTATTTATGAACACAAAGTGGCCCCAATATAAGAATTAAAAACTATCACTCTGGGCCTGGGAAAACGTGACATTTTTCTTTTTCATTCATGAACATATTCATGTTAAACTGATCTAAAAGTGAATATGAATTTTCCGTGGTCGAGCGCCCTGTTGTTTACATTATTTTCCTTAATTTAGTTTCTCCCGTGCGTTCAGACCGGTTTATCAAGCTGTGACGCCGCCATCACTCCAAGACTGACGTCATGTGACGCTCCGGAGGAGAGGACATCTCAATGCTCATAAAATGAACCTCCTCGTCTCCTCTCTCCTCTCTTCGTTTCCTCGTGTCTCTGGCATGCATCTCTGGTGGGCGGGACTAAGACGCAAGTGGAGGAGGCGAGTGGAGGAGGCGTGGATGGAACTTTGGAGCTTTGAGAAGCACCCCAGGTGTCCGTTTGGACTCTGTAAGGCCCTGTCCACAGCACTCTGATGGAGATGTGTCACTGCTGGTTTGGTTTTTCTTTTTCTGGAGATCAAGGATGTTGTTGCTTGTTGTTGTTCCATCAGGTTGAGTCCAGACTTGGTGAAGGTCAGATGGACGTGAAGAGCAGCCAGAAACTCCTGAACGCTCAGATGGATGAAGCAGAACACCTTGTCCTGGTACAGTCCTCTCTCCTCTCTAAAGATCTGTGTGAACACTCCTGAGTACCAAGAGGCTGCTCTGATGTTGATGCCACACTCTGTCAGGTCTGATTCATAGAAGATCAGGTTTCCTTTCTGCAGCTGCTCAAAAGACAGTTTTCCCAGAGACTCAATCATCTTCCTGCTCTCTGGACTCCAGACAGGATCAGTCTCAGCTCCTCCATCATACTTGATGCTCTTTACTTTGGACTGAACCAGCAGGAAGTGGATGTACATCTGAGTCAGGGTCCTGGGCAGCTGCCCCCCCTCTCTGGTCTTCAGCACATCCTCCAGAACTGTAGCAGTGATCCAGCAGAAGACCGGGATGTGGCACATGATGTGGAGGCTTCTGGAGGTCTTGATGTGGGAGATGATGGTGCTGGCCTGATCCTCATCTCTGGATCTCTTCCTGAAGTACTCCTCCTTCTGAGGGTCACTGAACCCTCTGACCTCTGTCACCATGTCAACACACTCAGGAGGGATGTGATTGGCTGCTGCAGGTCGTGTGGTTATCCAGAGGCGAGCAGAGGGAAGCAGGTTCCCCCTGATGAGGTTTGTCAGCAGCACATCCACTGAGGTGGACTCTGTACCATCAGTCAGGACCTGGTTGTTGTGGAAGTCCAGAGGAAGTCGACACTCATCCAGACCGTCAAAGATGAACAGGACCTGGAACTCTTCAAACCTGCAGAGTCCTGCTTCTTTGGTTTGAGGGAAGAAGTGATGAAGCAGTTCCACCAAGCTGAACTTTCTCTCTTCCAGCACATTCAGCTCTCTGAAAGGGAATGGAAATGTGAACTGGATGTCCTGGTTGCTTTTGTCTTCAGCCCAGTCCAGAGTGAACTTCTGTGTTAAGACTGTTTTCCCGATGCCAGCCACTCCCTTTGTTAGCACTCTTCTGATTGGTTCCTGTCTTCCAGGTGGGCCTTTAAAGATGTCTTCTTGTCTGATGCTAGTTTCTGCTCTGTCTGGTGTCCTGGATGCTGCTTCAATCTGTCTGACCTCATGTTCCTCATTGACCTCTCCAGTCCCTCCCTCTGTGATGTAGAGCTCTGTGTAGATCTGGTTCAGAAGGGTTGGGTTTCCTGCTTTAGAGATCCCCTCAAACACACACTGGAACTTCTCCTTCAGCTCAGACTTCACTTTACGTCTGCACTCTGCAGCAGCAGCTCCTGAATGAAGAAAACAGAAATGTAATGAATGATGTGAAGCCACAATCAGTCTGATGAGTTTCAACTTTCAGACATCAGGATGGATTTGATTTGGCTCCTCTCTGAAATCTCTTCAGCTCATCAGTTGTGAACAGTTTGTCACAGCTCATAGATGTGATCCAAATGTGAGCGTCATGTTAAGAGCAGAGTTTGAAATGTAAACCTCTCCCATGTTGTCTCCATTTCCTCTTTCCATCATGTTAAATGTGTTCAAATCCTCTTACTGCTCTGCAGACAGTCAGCCAGCTCCTCCTGCTTCATTCTCCTCAGGAAGTGCAGAGTGATCTTCAGGAAGGCCTCTCTGCTCCTCCTCTGCTCTTCATCCTCATCCTCCCTCTGACTCTCAAAGCATTCTGGGTAATCTGGACTCAGAGCTCTCTGGATCTCCTTCAGCTGGCTCTTTACGAAGCTGATGATGTTCTCCTGGAGCAGCTGGAAGAGAAGAAAATGTCAGGTTGAACTTGTAGAAGGTCAGATCAGATCATGTGTGACAGACAGAAAGCCTGCTGGTCTGCAGAGTCCAGCATGGAGACTGGATCACAAAGCTGCTCCACCTCTTAGTCTGTGGATGCTCCTGTCATCTACAAATCAAGTTTCTATGAAATGAACTCTGCTGACAAAGTCTGAGTCTGTGTGAGAGCAGCATCCAGCATGACCTCTGACCTGTGAGTGTGAGCAGCTCAGAAATGTGCGGCTTCATTCAATCAGTCAAACACTGAGTGTGAAGAGAATTCAGGCAGAGATGATGTTTGCAGTGTGATCAGGAAAGCATTCAGAAAGCTCCAAACACAATGAGTGTGTGCTCTGAGGCTCAGGAGGAGCTGTGTTTGGACATTTACACACCATCAATATGGAGTCCAGCTGTGTGTGATGCTGCTGGGCAGACTGACCAATGGGAGCCTCTGATCTCTGAACTCTGAGGAACAAACAGAAGATCATGGAGTGTTTCTAACAGAGTGACACACAGTGTTCATGTGATAGACTCTATCTGCTGGATCCTCCTACAAACACAGGACACACATGAAGAGACATGCTGAGTCCAGGTCTTTCTGCCTCCAGTCCTGTTTACTGCTGTTGGATCCTGATAGAAACACAAAGACTGAAACATGTTCACCTTCACAGAGAAAACACCAAGCACAGTTAGGATCAAATGTTTCACACACAACAACAGGAAGTTACCTTTGAAACACTCACCTTTCATCAACACTAAACTCTGATGATTTGAAATTATGACGTATACCCATAGAGTCATCACTCTTTAAGGAGACACAGCTGGGTCCAGGTCCAGGAGAGTCTGGTCTCTCATGTTTGACCCTGACAGAATCACAAACACTGATGAATAAACGCGAACAATGAACATTTTCCAGGTTTGGGTTTTGCTGAAATTTACCACAAACTTTTCTAAAGTCTGAATTCTGATAAAAACGCTGAGATGAATTCTTACTTTAGACGATCAGACTGACGCACAGATTTGAAGTCATGACGTATATCCATAGACCTGTCACTCTTTAAAGAGACACAGCTGGGAGCAGGTCCAGTACAGTCTGGTCCATTCTGACGCTTTTTGCTTCAAAACACACACACACACACACACACACACACACACACACACACACACACACACACACACACACACACACACACACACACACACACACACACACACACACACACACACACACACACACACAGCTGTAAGTGTGAATAATGATGGTGCAGTGATGTTAGTCCATGGACAGTTAGAGATCCTGGTCTCACCTCTGAGCTCTGGTCTGGCTCTCATGGTCCCCACACAGAGGGAGGGTTTTAGAGGGAGGGGCTCCCTCCTCTCTGTCCTCACTCTGATCCATAGCAGAGCCCCCACCTTCACACAAACACAACAACATGTTCATTCATTACAACAAGCTTCACAGCACACACAGCAGTTCTCCCTCCTCTCAGTCTTGTTGGAAGACGTTTGACCTCTGACCTCTTCATCCACGCTCTTCCCTTCACAGTCTCAACAGTTAATGAATAAAAGTGTCTGAGCCAAGTTCAGACCTGTTCAGCTTCAGGTGTCATATGAGATCCTAAAGAAAGGTCTGTGATCACCAGAGAGCTGAAAACTGAGTTTCTTTCTTTTTAGTGTTTTAACTCTTTCAAACCCTGTGATTCAGCTCCTGTCACACCGACAGAGATCCTCTGCAACAACTTCCTTTGTTTCTTACTTTCTATTGAAGTTATAGCAGCCAAGACAAGATAGACACATCCACAAACCAGACACATTATGTAAACTCAGAGAGCGCAGAGCTCCACCAAGCATATTGTGAATGTCACCAACACTTTATTCCTACTTTAATGTTATACTACCTTTCAGCAGACTGTCTGCTACAAATTTGGTGTTAGTTGCAGGTTTGTACAATAATTTGTTTCCTGACGGTGTTGAAAATTATGATGACCCAGTTAGAGCTGGGGGATATATGGAATATACTCGATATATCGCAGGTTTTTTGCAAGTGCGATGTATAAAATGACAATATCATAACCATCGAGTACAAACAGTCATGTAAATGTTTTCAGACGTCAGAACATAAATCTCTTTAGTGATTCGCTCGTTTCGCTCTCTGCTGTTCAACCGGTGCTCCTCTCACAGCGAGCACCACACTCCCACACCCACCCACAAAAAATTGGCCTGCACATGCATATTTTAGTATTAGGAGAGGAGAGCAAAAAGTCACTTGCGCGTCTCCTCTGTCACAGGCTGTGGGTTCCTGCGGCTTGTTTTCTAGAGTGTTGTTGCTTATTTGGGTTTGCTAAGCTGCCGTATGATCCCTGCCTGATTTTCTCCCTGCCTGATTGTCTCCCAGCTCTCCACAACGAGAAACAAACGCGACATGTTTCATGTGACAAGTTTCACTTTCCCTTTTCTATGAACTCTGCACCCCCTACTGCAAGCTGCCATTTTATCAGAAATCACACAAGATTTTGTGGCAACACCACAAGTTTATACAAACATCGAATAACAAACAGAAGTCTGAGCTGCAAAGTAAACAGAGGGAGGAGATGAATACAATACAATTCAACCAGACCCCAGGCTAACAGGCAGAAGTCACAAGAGTCCTTTCACCATGACCAACATTATCCAGGTAGCTGCTTTATGGAAATGAAACTAATATTCAATTGTTTCCAACTTGTAGTGTAATACAATATAATATAATATAATATAAAATAATATAATATAATATAATATAATATAATATAATATAATATAAAATAATATAATATAATATAATATAATAATATAATATAATGTAACATCATATGATATAATATAATATAATATAATATAATATAATATAATATAATATAGTATAATATAATATAATATAATATAATATAATATAATAATATAATATAATGTAACATCATATGATATAATATAATATAATATAATATAATATAATATAATATAATATAATATAATATAATAATATAATATAATGTAACATCATATGATATAATATAATATAATATAATATAATATAATATAATATAATATAATATAATATAATATAATATAGTATAATATAACACAATATAATATAACATAATATGATATAATCAGCCAGTTGAATAAATCTGAATGAATTATTTACTGGAACCAAAAATTTGTAACTTCATAAAGTTTGGTTTAAATAAAAGGTTTGCTGAACTTTACCTGATTGCGATATTCCCTTTTTGCATTCAAATTTAAAAAATCCAACTGAAAGGTCTGCTTGAATCATTAAACTGATATCATTTTATGCATCAAACAGTTGGATTTAACATTAATATAGTGATTTAGAGGAGGAATCAGAATATCAAGATATGTATCGTGTATCGTGATATGGCCTAAAAATATCAAGATATTGGTTCTTGGCCACATTGTGCAGCACCTAGACCCAGTACATATTTCATATTCCAGATCTTAGTATCCAGAATATTGCCAGGATGTAGATTGTACTTTTAGATCTGTCAGAAACTATAATAACCTTGTCTTGTATTGTTTTGCAAAGCAATCTGGGCATTTATCGTGGAGTTATATACACATATGGTGAAAACGGCTCTATCTCACAACGATAAAGAATCCTTTGAAAAAATCCTGGATCCAGATGGTGATCTGGATCAGCTCCAAAATTTAATCACTTCTTCTTTATCTCATTTTGAAGATTTCCTGAAAATTTCATCAAGATTCATTCATTCATTACTTTTTGAGTTATGTTGCTCACAGACAAACAAACAGACAGACAGACAAACTCTCCCAAAAACATAACCTCCTTGGCGGAGGTAATGAATGAGAAATTATAATCACATATTTCATATCATTTTTATTCTATAAATTACTGCATATTTATTGTTTGTTTATATTTCATACAACCAACTTTCTCTGACTAACAGGTGGCGATACACCTTCCTTTTCAGTGCCAAAGTTATTGATCTACATAAGCAGCACATGGCTAATTGAATATTATGAGATAAACAGGAAGTAGGGGCTGGTTAGCATGCTCAGGGCAATCCAGGCTCACAGCAGTGAAGAACTTTAGCTGATCTTTCCATGGCAAGACTAAAGCATGTTGGCTGGATGTTAAAGTTTAAGGTGAACAGCTGTTGCACCAGAGAAACAGTGATACAGCCCGAGCTAAAGGCTAATTAGCCCTTAGCTCAGCTTTCTTCTGCTCTTCTGTCCACAGATCTCTGTGTTTTATCTCTTCTCAGTATTAAACTTCGTCAGCCAGTGTGGTGTTGTCATAGAGACCTACATGTGCCATAGATCAATCCAGTCCTGGTCGACCCAAACTGGAAGCTAAGAAGAAGTGATTTAAAATAACCTGTAACCAGCAATATTGGCACAGATAATCTCATTTTAAAGCATGGATTACATTCAGGCATAAATCTAGAGGGAGACTTTTTCAAGATCACTTTCAAAGTCCTCACAGCCCCTTTAAGTGACTTATTTTTAGATTTCACCTGTGAGACGCCTGAATCTCCCTTGAGGGATCAATAAAGTCATTCAATTCTGTTCTATTCAAACTGCAGAGTCCTTTGTTGAGGTTTTGTGTGAAGGCATGTGGCTGTGAGCTGCTAATGATAGCTAATAAGCTATGGGCTGAACAATTAAACAAATTCAAGCCAACATCACACTGTAATGGAGTGCAACTTTCAAATAGCATTTCAAATAGGCTGCAATTAAAACAAAAAAGGTTTTAAAGTGCAGGTAAAAAGCGCAATCCACACGTTTACTTATTTCAGTGGTTGAGCCAAAATGCTTTTTATTTACATTTCTGCACTTTAGTTTGTGTTTTGTTACTGATGACAGATCAGTAAGATTTTTATACATTTCATATGTATGTTCACACAGTGTTTTTTTTATTATTTTATAAAAAATTGCATTCCACATGTTGACATATTTCAGTGGTTGAGCCAGAGATTTGAGCTGATTTACATTTTTACACTTTATTTAGTGTGAGATTCATAGAAGAGAGGATTCATATTTATTTTTCAGATTATTGTTCATACCAGGCCTGTTGCTCTGCAGTGCTTTGCTCCTTTCTCTGATTTTATCCAAGAAAATTAAGGATAACATTATTACACATCTACAAGACCTGAAGTTAAATCAATCAGTCAATGTTCTGCTGTGATTGTAATAGTTAAGTTACATTATTTGTATCAATTCAAGCATCAATTCATCTTATTTCATCATAACATGTAGGCCTGGCCTACAGGAAAGACTTTTTTATAATGTTGACAGTATCCTTTGTTGCTATCAGATTATTTTCTAAAAATCGTTCAGCCTTTCTAATAAGCTATGGGCTAACCTGGAGTTTACTGGAGCTGCCGGTCGTTTAATGTGTGAAATTCAACAAAAAGCATAAAAGAAGCAGCTAGCCATACACTATGCTCTTTTCTATCCAACTCAACGTTTTTTTTTATTGTCAGCTGGAGTTTTGTACTAAACTATGTGGCTCCAGTCTTGCCCTTGTAAGATATGACACTGGATCAGTGTTTGTTTATATAGATATGTGACATTAAATCCTTAATCTGTGAAATATAACTTAATGTAACTTAACTTCTGTAACGGTTTTATTACAAACGTCTCAGCTGCTGTCACAGTGAGCAGGTGGTCGTAGACATCGCTGTTCCATGGCAGCCGCTGAAATGGTGACGAACACGAGTCAGCTCTAGGATTGGTCTATAGGGCGCTCGTCAGTCACGTCAGCCGAGCTGCGCCTCTCACTATACAAATTTTGGATCTTCATGTTTTCTGAACAGCAGAGTTAGAACTACTCCACATTGTGTGTTGAGGGTGATGAAGTGATTCAGATCCAAGTTTTTTTTTTAGAAGCAGCCTGTAAATTTCTTTATTTTTTTATATAATCTTGCTTAGATCCGCTTCTTGTCTCGGTGCGTATATGTGGTTTCCGGTCTTGTGCATGTGGATGTGCTTCTTCTTTGAAAGCATCAGTTTGACTTACTGCGTCACATGGCTAACCCTAAATCTACAGTTTACACATACCACAAACTTTAGTTATAGTATTTACCTTTAGGGCAAAACATTGAACCAGAAACACAACTTTTATTACCTAATGAAATTAACTGGAGCCAAAACAAAAACAGAATCTTATTTTGTTATCAAATAAAAGACGTTATGAACCTCACCAGCAAAAACACAAAGTGAAAGTCAAGTTTCTGTGTGTGTCAGATCTCCAGTCGTGCTCTTTAACCTACTTTTAACATCCATAAAGCTTCTTTAAAGTTCACACGACATTCCCATGGATTCCCACTCGTTTTCAAAGCGTACAAACCTGAATAAAGAGGAGGAGAGAGGTGGCGGGTCTTCTTTTCACTGCAGCTTCACTCTGTGTAGAAGGAGGAAGCAGCGACGGTCCGTTATCAGAGTCCCTGCACAGCGCCACACTGCCACCTACTGGACAGAAGCACACATTGAATCATACTCAAACCCCTCAGTCACACACAGAGCTTCAACCTGACGTTCTTGCTCATAATCAGCTGATTTCAGCTATATGGAGACAGTTTCTGTGAGGACACTTTGTGATTCCATTCTTAGCATGAATTACAAATCATAACCCAGCATATGACCCATTTCTGAACTCCTAAAGGTTTCTTCTTTCTTTAAATGAAGGAATAAATGGTGTCTGACTTTCCCTTTAATGAAATTGACACAAAATTATTATTTTGTGATGTTTTTGGTGATTTAGGAGAGCAAGTGAGATATAACGTGACACATCTTATTACTGTGGACCTTCGCCTTAAATCACTGTATTGCCTGTAACTGAAAAATCAGATGTTAAAAAAATCTGGAAAATCTTGACACAGGCTGAAATCCAATTCACCACTGCATTTGGAAGAAAAAAAATCTTAAATAGCTGTCAATTGCTGCGACCACTATGTAGCAAATGGTTAACAGAGAAAGTAAATGAAGAGTAAATCAATAATAATCTGACATCAAAAATGAAACATGAAATGTTTAATAAAACACATTTAACTTCAGTGTTTTGTGATTCAGCTGCATCACAGGTACCAATCTGTGTGAGATGTTCATGGTTTACTCCTGTGCACGCTTTTGTAAATACTTTACACATTTGCAAATTTGTTAAGACATTTGTGGATTGACTCACACATTTGTGGATCAGCTCATGTATTTGTGGATACATTTACACACACACAAATTTGCATTTATACATTTTGGAACTGATCTGACTCCATAGTAGTCTGTGTTGAGTTGGAGAAAGCCTAAGCAAAGCTGGTAAATGTCTCGAGGCTTCATTATAGCAGTATGCTCAACACATAACAACAATCATACAGCAATGATGACAATACTTAGATATTAAAAACTATTTCATTTATTGTTTTTTGTGCACATTCACAAAGGATACGTTGATGTGTGATCCAGTTTGCCACAGTGGGCCAGTTGCACACAGTGTGGGTGGGCTTTTTTCTGACAGTTTGGGATTGGATGGACGCCAGGGTTGATCTGGTCTCCCTCATTTTTTTTTTAAATGATGCATTTAACGATGAGCCCTGCTTCAATCTGATTTTTCTTTAGAGAAGGTGAGGTGAAGCTGGCCTCTGAACTGACAGAGAAGGCATGAGGGACACAGTGTAAAACACAATGGCCTTGATCTGAGAAATGTTTGCATGTATAAAAACAAGTGAAAACTGTAGATCATATGACTAATGGACGTAGTCCTCCCCCCCTGATGTCACCCGTCTGCTTTTGAAATGGATTTTTGGAGCAAATCGGCTATAGCCATGTTGGAAGTGATGAGGGCTTTGATTCCTGCTTTGAATGCTTTTTGTTTGTTTTTTTGCTTGGTGTGTTTGTGACTTCTGGTACTTCCTCAGCCATTCAACCATCACTTCAGCATTGTCTCATATTTTTAGACTGGAGGTTGCTGCTTGATGCAAACTTGATGCCGTGTGCAAAGCTGATTTACATGAAGGATTGCGTCTGTCAAATGAGTGAAATAGCACATGCAATCTATTTAGCTTGTTTGTGTTCATGAGTAGAATATATGCAGATCATCTGCACAAAATTCTGGCAGGAGATGCAACTGTCATCATTTAGCATCCACAAATGCTGTAAACAGGCAACAGAAGTGAGTCAGACTGCAGGCGTATCTGGTGTATTTGAGGCTTAAAGCAATACCAGGAGCAGCAGAGGGGAGTGAAGAAGGAAATGTGAGGTCAGCAAGGAACAGGAAGCAGGAGGAGGAGTTAAAAATGTCATGAATCATGTTTCCAAACTTATGTTTATGTTTTTAAATGTTTAATAATCACCTCCATGATAATGTCTGTGTATCTGTTCTCTAGTTTATAAAAAGTTTCACTCAGAGAGTTTGACAGAACAGACAGTAACAAGTAAAACATTGGAAATAAAGTAAAATGTGCTCAAGCTGATCAGATGATCCTTAATCTTAGTTTTAAAATAATCCACATGTAAACAATAATCTAGTCTTTGGAAACTCTGTAGCTCTTAATCAGAATCAGAATCGTCTCTATTCACCAATTATCTTCAAAACTATACCAGGAATCTGAAGAGGATATCAGGCTAAATATATCTGTAATGTTAAAATTGAATACGTTTCTAAAACTAAAATGCTCCAGGATGTGATTAATTATCAGTTCATACTGAAACAACATATTGGTTTTATCAAAGGAAACAACAAGATTAGACATATGTTAAATTATAAGACCTGATGAGCTGATGTTAACAATGTTTGTTTACAGAGTAAAGTTATAACCCAGGTTCATTCCTTACTGCATCATCGTCTTCTTAAGATTTATTTTCTTCAATTATTCAATTACAGGTTGTTTTAAGAAGCACCTCTGTTACAAATGACAGACTGAATGAAGTGTTGTGTTCACAGTCTGTTTACAAAATACAAAAGACTCATTGAACACTTTGTGTTTTCTTTTTTCAAACAAAAAAATCACAGATGGACTTGTCTTTCCAGTAATTTTTCTTTACATGAAACCATCTAAAATTATCAGCACTCCGTACTCAAAGCACTTGTTGGTACTTTGTTCTGTTACAACGTTATGTTTTGATTCACTGACACAACAAGCACACACCACACGGTGGTGAAATGAATGTAAAGGGTCAAATAATAAAGAGATAAAAAAAATAATAAAGTAGAAAAAAAAACAGAATATGAATAATAAAATGGATTCCATCGGGCTCTACCTCGGGGACTGTTTTGAGGTCCTCCAGGATCCAATCAGTGAGTGACGTCCCGTACAGAGCTGTGTCCATCAATGAAAAACCTTCTGCTAAGGCTGCTTCCATGGATCCTTTCTAAACGTTACTCCTATCTCCCTCCTCTACCCTCCATCCTCTGTCCTCAAAGCAGCTTTGAGAGATCTGGAAGGCCCCTGAAGGTAGATCCTAAACTCTGAACTGCAGTCTCCTCTGGCCTCAGCCAAACAGGAAGCACTTACTGACCCACTATTATAAGACATACTAAAGGTCTAAAGGCTGCTCAGAGGACAGAGGATGGAGGATGGAGGAATGGGAGGAACGATGAGAGAGGATGGATGGAAGTCTTTTCACTGACAGACACACCCTCTTATGTGATGCCACACTCTGATTGGATGCTGCAGCGGCTTTGACTCTGCAGAAACTTTACATCACCAGAGTTTAATAACAGTGAAAAGACAGACCTGAAAACTGTCACTAGAGGGCGCCCTGACACAGATCATAAGCATGAGTCAGTCTGTGTGTGACAAGCTGAAGTAAAATAGTTTGATGAGAGAATACTGAAAATAACGTACATAGAGTCAGTATAACAGAGTGTCACCCACAGGTCTAAACATGGACACATTACAGGAGGACACGTGTTTGAGTTTTTACAGGATCTGCTTTTATTTACATCTTTTTACATTAATTTTCTTCTGGATTCATAAAGTAGATCGGATAACAGTGAAAGTCTCAATCAGCTCAAGTGGCTCAGAAATCTGTTCTTGTTACAGAGTGTGACATGTGAATTTTTATTTTTACATGATCTTCAGAGTTCCTGAGTTTGCTTCTTGAGGTGAGCTCATAGAGGAGTTATGATTGGACCCACACTGAACTTTGGTCCAATATTCAGACTGAACAAACATAAGGTTAAGATGCTCATCATGATAAATTATCCAACAAATCAGCATAAAAACAGCTTTAATCCAAGAGTCCAGATAGAGTCCAGCTGAGGATCATCATCATCCATTCAGCTGTCAGAATGATGGGAAGCTGTACCAAGTTTGTGTCTCTCAAGTGTCCAAACAGTCTCAGAGTTTGGACATTAACTGTGACTCTGAATCATTGTTTATTGAGTAATTTTAGTCCTTTTTCTGAATCTGCTGTAAATTAAGTGAATTGTTTGAGGATAAACTGGAACAATCCTTCACTTTTCATCCTCATTATCAGTTTGTCAAAACCATCACAGCCAATTAAACACAATTAACTGTTCTTATATGATCAAATACAAGTCAAACTATGTACGTCTTAGTTATAAATAACATCTGGATTTACATGCTTAAAGATGCTGCGAGGAGGATCTGTTTTAATTGCACTCCCTCGCCACCTTGTGGCCTGGAGTCTCACTCACACTGTTGTAAATAACATTGAGTGAGGTGTGTGTTTGTTTTGGAATTTAACTGAGATCAGATGGAAACAAATTTTCTTCATTCAAGACAACTTTTTACTGGATACAACGCGCCGAGGTAAGGTATTTATCAGAACAGTTACGTAGTGCTATGGTTTGAAATGTGACATCAAGCAAACGTTTAAGCAGCAGGGTGTATGTAGTGCTATCGTCAGCCTCTGCTGTATCTGTAGGCTCATGTGAGCCAAGTAGACACTGTCAGTTTGTCTGTAGTTTAGTAGCTGTTTACATTTAGCTCAGCTGACAGCCCGGTGCTCTAAGACATGTCTGTAATGTGTAACATTAGTGAATCCTGGTCATGTCCTACCAGTCATCTACCAATCAGAGCTAACGTAACCTCACTCTTCATTTATTGATAGACTCTAAAGTTTGAACAGACCACTGCAGAATAACTGCTGACTGTGGGTTGGAATCAACATTAGAACAAACAGTTTAGCCCCTGTGTTAGCATTTAGCTCGTGCTCTATCTCTCTCCTGTTTATCTTTCTTCTGCTCTTCTGTCTTTTTTCTGTCTGACAGTCAGGCTCCAGTGTCCACCATCACTACAAAATTAATCACAGAAATTGTTTTCAGCAGAGAAAAACACAGATCTCTGTTCTTTCTACTAAACTAAACTTTGTTAGCCGGCGTGCTGTTGTCATAGAGACTTTGCTGTAAATAAATCTGGACCCGATCGGGAAGCAAAGTAGGAGCATTTTACAATAACCTGTAATATTGGAGCTGATAATCTCATTTTAAAGTGTGGATTATGATAAGGGATATATCTAGAAGGAAGTCTTTTGCAAACTCCTCACAGCCCCTTCAAAGCTAAAGATTAATATAGAACATGGTGAAATTTAGAGAAAGAAAAAAGACATAAAAAAAATGTATAAAATGCATTTAACAACTGAACTACATTCTAGTGTTGTCATGATACCAAAATTATGGTTTGATACGATTCCTGCCAAAAAAAATTTTGATGCCAATACTTACTTCAATACCAATACTTAATCGATATCATGGCAAAACCCAAAACATCAGAAAATGAATAGAATAAGGAGCTTGACAGGAAGGCTCAAGTGAGTTTTCTGAAATCTGTTTGTGTGTCTGTGAGGCGGCTAAGGGGGATTTGTAAATTGTGCTAATATTTCACACACACAAACACACACACACACACACACACACACACACACACACACACACACACACACACACAAAGTTTTATAGATTGCATGCAGAATCAATTCTTAGAGGGAACCTGAACTCATTTATTATTCTCAAGAATAATTCAACTAAATAGAAAACCAGAAAAAAGTCATTGTTGTTCAGTAATGAGCAGGTAAAATAACCCTGTCAGACTTTAACAGACATCTATTGTTTTCATTCTCAGCACAGTATACTCTAATGGTGCGGCCACACCAAACACGAATTTGTGGCGCGATTACATACAAAGTCAATGCAAAGACGCGTTTAGCCGCCAATTCACCCCGGGCGGCGCGATTCGCGCGTTTGGAGCGGCCCGTTTGGAGCGGCCCGTTTGGAGCGGCCCGTTTGGAGCGTTCACGCGTTTGGGGGGAAGACGCGAATTCGCTCGAGTTCAAAATATTCCCCCACGACGTCATTGTTTTGAAGACGTTGGGGGGGAACTGCCGCCTGCTCTGGCTCCAACCCCGCCGGAGGATGGAGGAGAAAACAATCTGTGTGGTGTGTCATTATTCAGAGTTATATGATACGACGTGTGTATTCTACAGAGACCGGAAAAACAGGAGCAGGCTTGGTTGAAAGTCTCTGAGGAGACAGGTTTTGAATGTAAGTTCTGAAAACATTTGTTCCCAGCTGGATCTGCCTGCACGGGTCATCACTGAGTCTGACTGTGTTTTCCTCAGTGGAGTTCTGAGCCTGATAGAGAGGAGGGAGGAGTGGGGCAGGGGCAGAGCCAGGGAAAAGATGGAAGTTCTCCCTGCTCCTCTCTTTCCTCCAACCCTTCATTATCCCCAGGAACCTCCGGGAACATGGGTCGGGGGTTCGGGTGGTCGGGGGTACGGGGTGTCGGAGGTTCGGGGGATCGGGGATGAGATCGCAGGGAACAGCCAAGCAGGGCTGGTGGATTACCAGGGAGAGGCAGAGGCATTGATTGTGATCTCCAAAGCTTTCACACACTCTCCTGTCATGCTTTGGAAACCACAGCTCATTGTTTTTCAGATGCACTTTTGGACTTTCGGTCTTTAAATGAACGAGCTCTCTACTCCGCATGCGCAGTACCCCGCTAACGCACGTTCGCCCCTCAGCTTGTCAAAAAAGTCCAGCGGCGAGACTCGGGCGTTCACGCGGCGCGTGACAAGCCATTCGCGCAAGTAAATTCGAACTTACATTCAAAACCTGTTCGCGTTTGGTGTGGCCGCGACTTTAGTTGCTAGGTGCTGCCCAAGTAGCTGCCTGTTGCAGCAGCTCTCTCTTCTTTGTCTGTTTCTTGTAATTTTTTTAGTCTCTTTTTCGTCATCTTTGTATTTGGAGTGGATCATTACTTTGTATGGTTCATTGTTGGTCATGGACACCAAACTTTTTGTGGCTTCAGTGATATTTTTACTACTTTTCTCCTGTGTTCGTCTGGAGATCCTACATGTAACCATGGCTGCATTGTTTACATGTGAAATTAGCTGTTAGCAGCCTGTAGCACGGCAATGCTAACTAGTGTAGGGCTTGATGATTTCCCCTGAGGTGAGGAGGAGGAGGTGAGGACGACGTGCTGGTTCTCTGGTGTGAGCTAGGAGATGACGACGAGGACCTGTCCTTCCATCCATCGTTGTTGGGAACGTGGGATCTATCTCGGGTGGGATGGACGAGCTAGCCATGCTAGCCCAGCAGCAGAGGGGCTGCCGGAGGGCAGGGACGCATCGTGCTGTTCACGGATGTGACTGACGGAGCTGACATCGGACGCTAGCGCCACATTGGAGGAGCTTCGCCTGCTGTGAGCAGACAGGATCCAGGAGACAGAGACTGAACAGACTGCTGGGGAGGCTCAGTCCTGGACCCTGTGGAGGTGGAGACTGGCTGGGCTGGAGAGTGATGGACGGGATGTCGTCATCTATTTTCTTGTGGACCTTTTTGCACTTTCTATACACTTTCTTACTTTTGTTTTCTTAAATGCTGCTGTGACTCCTGAATTTCCCCTCGGGGATAAATAAAGTATATTCTATTCTAGTATAGTATAGTTTAGCTTATACTGTGTGTGTTGAGGCACTGAAAACCACACTTTTAACATGAATACTCTAAAACAAAAGTACCCGTGTAATTTAAGCTCTTTCACAGATGCAACACTTTAATGTCTCCTATAGGTTTCTATCATCGTTAAAGTTATAAAACAACTGGTCACTTATTTGAACTGTGTCAACACCACACAGCTGTGAGACTCAGGGCTGCATGTGCTCCACACAGCTCATGTGTTTGTGATGCTGATTGTTTGTCGTATCAACTACAAGCAGTGGAGAACTAGTTTTTTGTTTGGGCGTGTCGTTCGAATCTGTCACTTTTGCTCCTTAAGGAGGTAAGGATGCTGAAAGGTGAGGCACTTCATCATGTATGTATCGCATGAGTGTCATGATGACACTCTTGATGTGGATCAACGTCAATGAGGATTTACAAAATTAAACCTAATGGCTCTGTTGCTAATTGTGAACATTTCTGAAGACTCCGTTGTAACAGCTGGATGGATCCACCAGTCACTCATGTCCCTTCAAATAAAACCTTGTTAATGATGAAAAACCTCATCTTAGCCTCTTGGAGTAATGCATCACTAATTAATGCTCCCATGGTGAGCCGAGCTTTGCTGGGAGAACCGAAAGATGACATGGCTCCCAAAACACATAAATGGGACACAAATGCAAACACAAATACAACCACAAATACAATAATACACACAAAAAATACAAACGATACAGAAAGGCTCTTATAAGTGCCGTTGGTTACCTGTGTGTGTGTGTGTGTGTGTGTGTTTGTGTGTGTGTGTGTGTGTGTGTGTATGTTGTGTTTGTAAATGGAAATGGAAATGTTGCTATGAAGCTGCAAAAAAAATGAGAGAGAAAACAGTATTAGAGAGGTTTGCAAATAAGGGATCATTCATCATTTTCCCAGGCCAAATGTATTTTAAAAACAAAACAATCCCTACTGTATTCATCAGACAGCAAAGAGTATTCACACTGAGAAAAGCAAGTACCCACACAAGTAGGCCAGCTGTAGTTATTTCTTTCCTCACTGTAATCTCTTCCCTTTGTTATTTGTGACTTTGAGCAACCTCCCCACAGTGTCATGAATGGAAAATTGGGTGAGCCCCTGCTAAATAATCAAATCCACTGGAAAGAATCTAGGGCCACCTACATCGAAACTGTTATAGTTCTACATTTTTTTAAATTACCCTGTTAAATTCTGTCTCTTTCTCAGTCCAATAACTACAGAATTCATACTTTTAACTCAACTGGGTAAATGTTTATTAACAGTTTCACATGTGTGTATACAAAGTTGTAGCTCAGCCCATTCATTCTGGGTCCCTCACTTAAATTGGTCCGTAATGCAACGGTTGTACAGAACATTTTAGTTCCTAAGGAACATACACATTAACAATAACTCCTATGTGCATCCTTTCTCTTTTCTGAGAGTTTTCTCTTTTCATATCACTGTAGATAAATCATATTCAACTTAAGCATCTGAAGTAACAAACAGAACATAAATGACAATAATCATCATGTAAACAAAGTGTTATAATTTCCTTTCAAGCTATTCTGACTTCGCATAACTCTATGGGAAGTTTCACAAACATTGGCTATGAAAATATTCTTAAAAGTTGTATGTAACGATTTGAGTATTAACATAGATCAAGATTTCAGAACACTTAATTATAAATCAGGAAATTTCAATCCAACCAAACGATTCCCTTTTTTTTTTCTCTCTTCCTCATTTTTTTGTCTCTCCTAACAAAGAAAACTTAGCCAGTACTGCTCAGTTATGTAAAGGTCACAAAGTCTTTGAGACGTTGTGGTTTCACTACTGTGCGACCAGCTCTGCTGGTTTTCGGGGTGTCACTGTCACTCGTAACAGTGGCTGCATTTCTCTCAGGGTCAGCACGGGAAGGAGCAGGCACTGGGTGCTCCTGGATCTCAGTCCTGATGTTATAGGCCCTACTAATCAGAGAGCAGAGCCTGAGGATAACCTGGATAATGTGGGCATCATTTTGGAGGGTGCATGTTCCTGATGAGCTAACAATCCACTTGCCACTTAAAGGCCAGAGGCCTATAGCATGAAGTACGGTCAACTTATCCGCGGTAACTCACATCTATCCAGGATTGAATAACCGTAACAATGGCAATCTGGATAATTGATAGCACGACGCAAGTTATCAACATGGTAACTCAACCCAGGATTGTCTCATCAAGAGCCGTGACGGCAGCTGACCAATCACAATCATGAGCGACTAAGAAAGCTCCATACTTCACCTCTGAAGAGCAGTGGCTGATAATGCAGCAATACAAGGAGAGAAGCAAAAACTCGGTAAGGGGGACAAGCGAGAAAGACAGGCTAAAAAGACAAGCGAGAAAGACAAGGCAACAGCGGCAAACTCGGCTGTTCCGACCTCACTCCAGTGCTACCCCGCACATAACACTGGGCTCTGCTCCACTGTCTCAGCACAGACACGCCGAGACTTACGCCGCCATACCAACCCCTGCTCCGGTCCCGGAAGGAAACAACAACAGAGCTGCATGTCCAGCCAAATTTATCTCCCCCAGAACAACTGTTGAGCCAATCATTGGTTCCGCCCCAGCTGCAGCACATCACCGCTGCTCAGCCGGTTACATATTACTGGTGAGTGCACACTTTTACGCACACACCTCCAATACCGGCAACTGCCTACTCCCGTGTGAATCTCTGCTTCTACCCAAACACAAACACACACACACACACACACACACACACACACACACACACACAAACACACACACACACTCACAAACCCACACTGCTCCTTAATCTTAAGCTATATGTCTCCTACAGAGAAAGTAGCATTAAACTCTGACGAGTGAAATACTTGTGGTGTGCTATCACTGCTAGTTTCCAAGCCTTTCTTCTTTTGTTCCTCTTTCTTAGTTCTACTGGACACATTTCAGAGCGACGGGTTGATTAGTTCAAATCAGATCAGTTTGACCATGTCCAACCATCCATCCATTTTCTATACCGCTTATCCTGTTACAGGGTCGCGGGTGGCTGGAGCCTATCCCAGCAATCATTGGGCGAGAGGCAGGGTACACCCTGGACTGGTCGCCAGTCAATCGCAGGGCTGACACATAGACAGACAACCATGCACGCACACACTCACACCTAGGGACAATTTGGTGTGACCAATTAACCTGGTAAGCATGTTTTTGGACTGTGGGAGGAAGCCGGAGTACCCGGAGAGAACCCACGCATGCACGGGGAGAACATGCAAACTCCACACAGAAAGACCCACCGGCCGAGGTGGGGATTTGAACCGGTGACCTTCTTGCTGTGAGGCTGCAGCGCTAACCGTTGCACCACCGTGCAGCCCAGTTTGACCATGTCCACATGCCTAAATGCATTGAGTTGCTGCCATGTGATTGGCTGATTAGAAATTTGTGTGAATGAGTAGTTGGACAGGTGTGCCTAATAAAGTGGCCGCTCTCTATCATTTATTCTCTTTTCTGTTGTTCTGTGATCCTCGACATGTCCTGTTCATGGTGTTGAAGAGGAGTGGGGAGTTTCAGACTGAATTCGTGTTTTATTCATATATTTTAGCCAGATACCTGGGATTCTCTGAGGGGTAAGGAATTAATCCAGAATACCAAAAATCAACTAAAAAAAACTTCTGTTCAGGAATGAGACTAAATGACTTTAAATTGGTGACCAAAACATCAAAACATGCTTCACTGATTCATACTGCTTCTGTCTTGAGCTCCACCCAAACTGCACTCTGCAGTCAGAGGTATCAGCCCCTCCCTCTCACCTACCTGTCGTAATTAGTTTCACTTTCAACACGACATTGTGTCGCAGTAAGAACTCCATCAGCAGGTGAGTAAAGTGGATCAAACGCCATCCAGAGAAGCAACAAAGTAATATTCCGAGTGTTAGAGGAGCTGTGTGTTTGCTGATGTGAAGTAGAATTGGTGTAAAAACGTTATAAAGTTCAAATCTGTGAGGTGTAGGAGGACATACTCTGCATTCTGACCGTCTTCATTACAGCCTGGAAGATGAGCTTATCAAATCATCAAATCCACGTTTCAAAGTTTGTTTCAGTCTGAATCTGAAGGTCCTCTTTGATTACCAGGCAGTTTGAGAAATTAGATGATTTAATCCGAAGTTTGTGACGAGCGATCAGAGACGGAGAGGTTTATACAGGACGCCATTTCAGCGGTCAGGGGGAGGAAGACTTGCTCTGATACAAGATGTCGTAAAGTGTAAAATGCAGCAGTTATCTTTGAAATGTGTGTACGCTCCTTTCCACGCACAGATCGGCATTTATCAATCTGAACGTGGGCGTCGGGTACGCTCAAATCCCACGCCAGGTTTGTGTACGCAAGTTTCATGTCAGTGGGGAGCACGGTGCAGCGAGTAAAATCTGTCTGTGGGGGATCATGTCAGCGCAATATATTTTCTGACAGAAACACTGACGTTCTTAGATTAATATTTACATCGTTGAATTAGATATGACAACAAGAATGTTTCTAACATTTCACTCTTCTTCCGCCAATCTGTAAAATACATCGCTATGAAAGAGCAGCGCGAGCTGTCAGCTGATTGCTCCCCATAAAAAATGTGTTTCCTTCAATGGTTTACTTTGAAGAAAAAAAAGAGATGCTGTTAACAGATTTCTATACACTCCCGTGTCAATGATAACGTCTCCGCAGAGAACATACAGACGACGCTGGATCAAACTTTTAGCTTGGATTTTTGGAAGGAAGCCGTATCAATAACAGGATTTATAGTGGAGAAGATTATTTCACTCCTCGCAATATTATTATCAAACTTCACCTGTGTATAACAGAGTGACTATTCCATAACAAAACGCTGTTCATTTAGACGGGACACAAACAAACAACCTGCTCATCTCGTGGTATGAATGATCATAAAACTCCGGTGCGTAATTGCGCACGATGGACACACTTCAGCTCGACTCCCTCCTCAGTCTGTGACAGTGTCAGGCTAGAGTCTGCACCTTCTTTCAGAGCTCAAACACATCTTTAAAAGACAACTTTCCACGTTTCTGGACCTGGATCAGAAACATTTAAAAATACTGTGGCGTCTAATAGTCAAATATTGCGGATAAATAAATCAAGGTATAAACAAATGATGTACAAATCAAATGTTCAAAACTTTGATGTATTTTAGTTTGTCACATCCACGCTGCTGACGGCTGCAGTGATTTACTTGCAGACGAGTTTTTCTAACTCGCTTTGACGCCACTTTTCAGGTGTTGCACCGAAATCTGTGACCATCAGAGTATGTGACCGCAGGGGGCGATGAGGGGCATTGACTATCTGTGCGTTGTCCTAAAAAGAGGAGAAGAAGTTGAGTTAGTAGACAGCAGAGCCATCTGGTAGACAGCACACTGAAAGATTCATCTGGAGTAAACGTTTGCAAAATTTGTTGACATTGTGTGTAATTTATACAAAGCAGTCGATCGATGTTGCTTTATCTGCGACCCACGAGTAAACACCGCTTGTTATGGCTAAGAGGCTATATTAGGAATAATTGAGTCCAGATCAATGTGAGAGGATGACAAAGAGCCACAAAAAAGTTATTTAGGTGATTTTATAAGTTATTATGTGAGTAAAGCAGGGTCACATTATCCGATGACTACGCTGTTGTGTCCTTACAGCATGTTCTTAGATCGTTTTTTTTAATCAATAATAGACACGGGGACTGCAGATGTAAACTAGCTTCAAGCTAACTGGTACAATGCATCAAATGGTGACATTTATGTATTGTACATGGTCCCTTTATAAAATAAATTAAAAGAAAAAAAACACTCGTTTTTAATTTTTACTTATTTATTTAACATGTTTAGAGGGATTAAATTATATAACAATTGTGAAGTTAAGTATAAATAAACTAAAACGTTAATTTAAAAAGTTTGGTACATGTATCTCATGACAGCAGGCACAGCGAACTACATGTTTGAAACAGGTGGTATAGACTTTCATATAAAATACAGCTTTTAGCAAACATGGATTATAGTATATATTTCCTTCAAAAGTCGCCTGATTTAATAAAGGTTTTTCAGTTCCTGGGTTATGTTACTGTTTATAGGATGGTTTCTCCTTTATCAGTAGGAAGTCACAACAAGCGGTACTTACTCGTGGGTCGCAGATAAAGGAACATCGATCGACTGCCTGTTTAAATTACACACAATTTCTACAGATTTTACAAATGTTTACCCCATATGAATCTTTGAGTACGCTGTCTACGTAACTCAACTTCTTCTCCTCTTTTTTGGACAACCCACACATAGTCAATGCCCATAATCGCCCCCTCTGGTCACATATTCCGATGTTTACAGATTTCGGTGCAACACCGGCTACTAAACAACACAGCGTCATTTCTCTCTACCTCTATTGCTATGGCATTGCCTATCCGCTGCACTGGGAAGTTTCCTTTTTCCTGTAATGCGTCCCTCCATGTCGCAATTTCTGTGGGTTCGGCCAGCTGAACCTTGAATATTTAGGGGCGTGTCATGTAAATTACAATTGTTTTTCAGCCACCACATTTATCAACAGCTGATCAGACATATGCGGTGATTGGCCCTGGTACGCACGCTTCATAAATCACACGCAAATGTTGCCGTAAGCTGATATTAACATCCAGATCTGCGCCAATTCCCACGTAAGATTGATAAATGAGGGCCAATGTTCTTATTAGGTCGTTTATTTGAATGTCAAACCATGACCCCACTGTGACGCCAATATGCAGTTTAATTTAGTGTAGTTGGACTTTATTTCATTCTGTCATAAAAATATGTGTGTATATATATATATATATATATATATATATATATATATATATATATATATATATATATATATATATATATATATATATATATATATATATATATTGGCTCATTGGCTGCTTTCAGTCAATTTAACCAATCTCTGATAACACAAACAATGAGAATTTCCCCCAGTGGACGATCAGAAAGTAAATCTTATCTTTTCTTTAATCTTTCTCCAGGTTCCTCGACTCATCAGTTTATCTTCAGCTGGTCTGAAAAGTCTCCCGTAGAGCCATCATGGGAGGCTCCTCCTCTAAACCAGGTAACACTGACTCACTGATCACATCAAGACTGAACTGAGGCTGCTGACAACACCATGAACTGTTCATTACTTACCCCAACTACCTGTGTCCAAACAAGAACCCCACACACTCTGAGTTGCTGGTATGAGATACAAACATGCTCAGGCATTGCTTGTAGACACTGCTACAAGCTAGCATTCTAGCACTAAGCCAACCAGGGTATTAGTGCCACACCTGCAGGTGTTGAGGTCGTCCAAAGTCAGGATGAGTCAGATGACAGCAGTGGCTCATATAATGGCAGGGGGAGCTCCTCTGTAAGATTACAGAGACTGGCTCAGAGACTGATGATGTGGAGCAGTGAAGCACCTCTGGGGTTGGTTCAACAGGGGAGCAGATCTGCCTTCCAGGGGCAGTCCCCTTAACTGAGGCCCCGTTTACACGGAGACTCCCGCAACGATTCTTCCTTTGCGTTTTCAAAAGCCACCCGCGTTTACATGAGGACGGCGCGTTCATACGACTCCAGGAGGAGAAGTCTCCTCTTCTGTTCTTTCTTTTTCTGCCGTTTTGTTGTGTGAGACGGTCGGCAATCCAACCATAACGCACATTACCGCCAACTACTGGCTCAACTGGAAATGTGGCTGAGCGCGGAGCCTTCAACCTGAAACTGCGAGTGCGCATGCGGTGACGTCAGCGTTTCACCCTGAGACGCTCCGCTCTGTGTTTACACGAAGCTGGATGGAGGAGCGGATTCAGATCTTTCCACTCTGGGGAGCGTTTTCAAAAGTTTGCGGTTTCACTGAAAACGCAACGTGGTCTCGTCTAAACGGAAGGCCAAAACGCAACGAAATGTTTGCGGAATCGACCGTTTTCGGCGTCGTGTAAACGGGGCCTAAGAGTGGAAGCTCAATTTAACCGAATCGTGATACTAGTTTGTAGAATAATAACACCAAGGCTTGAGACACCAATACACCAAAAGCCCTGTCTTCTACAGGTTTGTGAGTATCAAAACGTGCAAACTTGATAGCGCGTGCTAAGCTTATTTAGTAGCCCGGTGCACCGAGGATCACTCTTGTCAAATAATCAAAACAGAACATTTGCCGTCATGAATATGCAGAATGTATGCAAATCATCTGAGCTCACAAAATTCTGCGAGGAAGAAATGCAAATGTAATCATTTAGCCCCCGCAGAACCAGACACTGTTAGTGGTTTCTGTTTTTGTGTCTATATTTAGCATGTTTGAAAGGTAGGTGTAAACTTGCAAGGTTTTACGCACAAACAGCTGAGGTCATTGTGGCCAGAAGGAGCCAAAGATGTAATGACAGACAAGGGAGACGGAGGGAGAGAATCTTTCGCTTGGACCATGGAGATATATTGTCTATCCAGCAATGCCATTTTCAAGCTGCTGGATGACCTAAGGGCTGATTTGGAACAAAAACACCATATACGAATTGAAATAGTGTGGCACGTTTTTAGTTAAACAAAATTGAGCTTTAACAGCCACCAGGGAACAGAAAACCATGGATAAAAAGTACAAAATAAATTATATTATTTGTATTATTGACTGTCTCTCTGTTTTTCATTTCCATAAACCACATTCTTCAATTGGGGCTTTGTGTTTTGTGCTGGTCTCCACCCCCCTCCCTCTTCATTCTTCGGTGGCTAAATGACCATGGCTTCAAACTTCATTTGTCACTACGGCCACTCTGCCCTCCCAAATTTTCCATGGTGACAGCCGGTAGCACGTGCTACATCCTCACTTAAATAAGCATCTGTTTAAAAGTTGTGCATGTAGTCTTGGTAGATTGCCTGCAACACGCCCATTAATAGCACATGCAATTTTAAAGTTTGTACACACAATTAAGTGCTGGTTATTTGGGATTATTTGGGATCTTAGCAGATCAGGCCCTGAGACCGAAAGTCTCTTTGACAACACCACGCCAGCTGCTGAAGTTTAGTAGAGAGAAGACTGATCTGTGTTTTTCTCTGCTGAAAACTGTTTTTGTGATTAATTTTGTAGTGATGGTGGACACCAGAGCCTAACTGTCAGACAGAAAAAGGACAGAACAGCAGAAGAAAGAGAAACAGGAGAGAGATAAATATATATGCTACAGGTTATTCCAACCCGCATGCAGCATTCAAACTTGAGAGTCTATCAATAAAATTTAAATATTACTTATCCTTTATTAGTCAAACATACAGAGGGGCAAATAAAGGATTAGAGATACTTTATTGTGATTGGCCAAACAACAGAAATAAGACTGGCTTTTTAAGGTTGATCAGGGTTAGATCAGGAAAACATGCAAATCAACAAATTATAAGGAAATACATTTTGCAGATCAGAGTTTATGTATCCCCACCTTATACTGCATCCCTTTAAACATGGACTGAATGCAAAACTGTATGTATTGATTACAGCTTAAATGTGGATAGGAAAATGATTCAATGTCTTTGTTTTTGGAAAGAGAGAAAAAGGAAGACAACAAAAATAACCACCTGCCCAACCAGCCTAACTAGCCAAACCAGCACTATCAACACCAGCAGGAGCAAGTCAGCTCCTCCCCCTGGTCAGTGTCAAGTTACTTTTAGTTATTACCCAGCTCTTTCATAAATCACATAACTGTGCAAAATACTGGCTTCTGATTGGCCAAAAGCCTATAACACTGAAACAAAAATGTTTACTACATCCCAAATGTATTGTTTTTTTTTTGTTTTGTTTTTTTAAACAAAAAACAAAAAAAACAGTGCTTTAATAAAAATATGTAGGGGGAAAAAACAACAAGATTGGGTTGACTGTAATGCAACAAGACACTCACTGGTTCTTATCAAATAAAATAATTTATTCTAAATTAGTGTTAGATCAGGAAAACATTCAGGTCAAAGTTTGTTGCTCCCTGACTCTATTATACATTCCTATAACTATGGACTGAGTATAAATAATCACTGTATATATGAACAGCTTTAATGTGTATTGAAAAATGATTTAATGCCCATGACCTCCTTTAATGGTGCGGAGACTTAGCTGTCAGCACTTTCTGTTATTGCTGGCGTCCTTTTAAAAAGGGGTTGGATTTGGCAGAAAGACAAATCAACAAATGACATGGATGAAAAAAAGAATCAGACACCAGAGCCTGCTGTTGGCTCATGGAGAAGAATAAAAGAGTACTGAGAGGGAACTTGGGTCCCGGGATCATGGCACAAGGGAAGAGACAGACTTGGGAGCGCATCGCCCAACAAATCATTGCGTTGCTCCCGCTCCTCCTTCTTAGACAGTTTCATGGGCTGCCATTCAGGGTATAACATTGGTTTCTTTGATATTAGTAACTTTATGAATGAATGTTCATCTGCTCATTGACCGGACTGTTAAGGGGGAGATAATCAGCTGTCTCAGGTGGCAGAAACTGTGTTTAGCATGTTGGGAAAGTCCAACACCAGTATCAGTGTTCACTTTTAGGCATCTTTAAGTCCTTCTAACAGTTTTTTACCTTTGGAGCTCCATTAAGCCTTAAGATGCATTGTGCATAACTTCTATCTTACCGAGGGAAAATTCTAAGAAAAATCTTAGAATCCAAGGGATTCTATGATTTTTCTAAGAATGACGTCACTGAGAGCTGCTTTTAGCCTTAGGATGCTTTGAGAAAAGGGGCCCTGGTTTTTATAGGGGAGATGATTAACAGAGTGGAACCAGGTGTGCCTCTGCTGCTGAGAGGAGAAGCCAGCCACACCCCCTGCCACTCACATACCCGCAGGAGAAAGAAAAAGCAGAAATGGAAAGGGGAGGAGGAAAAAGCAGAAAACCCTACAACAAAACCAAATAGAATCAAAACAGTCACCATAATTTCTGACAGATGTCAAAGTACGATCCAGATCCTGGCAATATTCTGGATACTAAGATCTGGAATATGAAATGTGTCCTGGGTCATCATCATTTTCAACACTGTCAGATAACAAATTATCGTACAAACCTGCCTGCAGCTAACTGTTACGGGTTAGATAAAGTTTTAGGAAACCAATAAACCTGGGAAGCTAACCCTAACACTAACAGTGTGGTAAGAAGGATTGCCCAATTTTAGGGACTGGTTTCATGAACGAGAAATACATACCGAGGATAAGCTCACCTGGGCTGTGGAGTCCAGTGACAGATTGGCTGGCAGCGTTGAGGGAAACAGCCAGCCCCAGCGTTGTTGTCACAGTTCAGGGTTTATTAAAAGAAGTTGAGACATTATGAAAAGCAAAGGGGTTTCACACCAGAAATCCAAAAGTGTTGTTTTCTGACAGAGCCAGCACAGACTCTTGAAACCACCAGCCCAACCAGCGGTAGTAGACAGCAAACAACCTCCTACTCCTGGTCAGTGTCAAGACACCTTTTTTTTTTTAAATTACCCAGCTGTCTCACAGTAAAGCTATAGAAAAACAAGCCCCAAAACCTGAGGCCTTGTTCATCACCATAAACATCATAAAGTCATCAATATTCAACTTAACATGCAGGCCTTCTGAAATGATAAAGCAGCACTTAAATAAACTTCTGGATTTCCTTTTCACAAAGGAATAACTCTTTTTTTTATTAGTGGTCCAATCCCACTGCACAGCTGTGGCATTGATGGCTTCAGCGGGATCCTGAGCTTTTATTAATGGCTTAAATCCACCTTTGCAGCCCGGAACGTCATTTTCATTGATAATTTCAATCTCTTCTTGAAACGTCCGGACATTTTCCACCCAGGTTAAAAGCCCAGGTTCTCACACTCCAATGGATAACATGAGTGGCGAACCGTGAGCACTACAGCTGGGCCTTCACCTCAGCCCTCACAGCCCAGAAAAGAAATCATTGCAGAAAAAAAACAGTATGATGATTTAAAAGTGTTGAACAACTACAATGGTTTAATTAAGGATGACAAGGAAGTAAACAAATAGACCATAACATCAATAACATTTATTATGTTTAATATTTATCTGTGTGTAGTAACTGTAGCTATGATTTTGCTAAATATTTTACTGTAAATATGAAGTTTGTCTGCAGCAATCTCTGGCTAACAAAACAGGTTATTTCTTTTATGTAACTTTAAAAGAAGACAATGAAAATGCTTCTTAAATAAAAGCAAATAATAACAGCAGACATGCATGTGTGTACATATCAGGGTTATTATAGTTAACTAAAACATTTTCATTGAAAAAATAGAAAAAAATGACTAACATTATTAAGTGAGTTTACAAAACTCACTAAAATAACCTAAAATGATGAAAAAAATGTCTTTAGTTTTCGTCTTTGTCAATCTGTGTCATACATAAACTCGTTACTTTTACCAATTGAGAGTGCCATAGTCTGTATATTGAGTGGACAGTGTACCTCTGCCATTTATCATTGTACAGATTTGAAGCCAAAATGCCCCCGTCACAGGAGCAGCCATTGAAGCAGTTGTAAAGCCAGAGTCTATGCAGTAGAGTCTGTGAGGGATACTGGGGGAATCTGAGTGAAGCCTGTTGACAAAAATAATTTATCTAATCACTTCTTGACTCTACCTCCCGACATATTTTACAACCCCCGAAAAAAATGCACGAGAACGGCTGCCAACCATCATTAAATGTTACGTAAAGCCTCATTTTTAACCTTGTATAACTAATGAAAATGAAACTTTTCAGAAAAAAGAGGACTTGAATACAAAGCAGCCCAATGAGATCTTCAAATCATCGCAACAATCGGACGTGAGAAACATTTCTACGAGGAGTATTAATTTTTTAAAGTTTGACCACAGCTCATCTGGAAAGCCTGATTTATACTGCAACCAGCCACTAGGGGGAGCAGTTTTAATGGAGACCCGTCTTCGAGCTGAGCACACGGACGTTCATTTTTTTTTTTTACAGTCTATGGTGCTGACAGGCTGCAAACACTCCTGAATATGGAGGGAGTCTCTCATTTTTTTAAATCCTTTCTCCGGCTGGTCTCCTGGCCTGTGATTTCTCCTGATTGTCCCCCAACTTTAAGTTTGCTCCTGTGAGCTCTAATACTTTACTAAGTCAAATCAAGTCGGCGTTGTATTGAAAACTCAAAAACCATCCACCCCTCTCTTTCTTAGTTGGTTTGATCCAAAGACGCTGCAGGAGACCTCAGAGACGGAGACAAGAACCTGTGCAGCGCTTATTGATGAAGAGTTTCTCAGAGCCTTAGCTGTTTTCTATCTCTCTGTTATGGTGTTGACATGACATGTCGTGAGTTGAACTAACATAGCTCTACTCTAACGTAGTATCCTCTTCAAAAAGGAGAGTTTAGAGCAGCGTGAATCTTATTGTGAGATGGCTGACCCTTAGTGAAATGCTTGTCGTTGTGAAGTTCAGCCCGTGCTGCACATATGCGTTGCGTGTGTACGCTACTGCACTCTCCTCAGGCCAATTGAGAGTTCAGGTGGAGGACACTGACTGTGCCAGTGAAAGAGAGGAAGAATTCAATCCACAATATCTCATACAGTACCCATGATAGATGGAGTATTAAGACAAACGCACTCGCACGAGCGCGACCAGATGAAATTTTTACTCGCACACGCTGAAAAAAAGGTCACATATGCGACCATTTTGTTCGTAGTCTCGAGCCCTGTCATCAGTAACTTCATAAAACTGGAAACCATTTAGTTTACATTATATAAACCTGCTCTTAAGCCAAAACCTGAAAATATAAAATAAGGTCACCCAGAACGTCACCCCTTGACACTGCGGCTCATTTCATCACCATGGACAGCGCTATTAATCATGGCGCACGACAAGCCATACACACATTGACAAATAAATTCATGAGCATCCTCAAACTATACAAAAAAAAAATGGCGATGCTAACAATGTAGCCACAACCTCGCTCTTGTCTTCTGCCATTTCTTTCACAGCTCTAACAACTCTGCCCACTGTTCAGACTTCAAGAAGGCCTATGATCTTTTTTTTCCGCTGTGACAACCCCTCCCGCTTCTCCTTCTCCTTCTCCTCTTTTCCTCCCTGCCTTTGTCTCACTCTGCTCTCTGTTGCAGTTCTGGAAGGAGGTGGAGTTTTGAGCTGGGAGGGGCTGTCACCTGCGAGAGGTGTGGCCATCAGAAGGCATAAAAGCCTTCCTGGTGGCATTAGCTCTCTCTCTCAGCAGGGCCTGGTAGGCCTCTACAGCCATCTTCTCTCTGGGTTTGCTTTTCATTCATCATCCACCACATAGACTATAACACATGCACATTTTTGGCAATATTGAACTTAAATCTTCATATACATAGGGTTATTTTTGGTTTTGCCAATAAATAAAACGTAACCAGTTTCTGTTGTGTGCCGCCTTCCTTTTGTTGTCTGTCCTGGCTGGCAGTAACACCGCCCACAAAAAATCAAATCGTGATTGGGCAATTTTCCTGTCTCTCTCCAAACCAAAACACATAACCTGGGCCCTGGACCCTGTTCTACGAAGCAAGTTCAGTCTAGTGAGATAGCCTTGGAGCTACCTCGCTGAACTGAGCGTGGTAGCCGGCGGTCTCGCTACACGGTTTTACGACGCTGGTTATCAACCTCATAAGTGGATCCAGCTAGGCAATGAGTGTGTACACGCATATAAGGCGGGGCCCGCTGCATCTGACCAATCGCGAACTTGGAGCAGTCTGGAGCGTCAGAGCAGGCCGGAGAGAGAAGGACTGCTTCACACAGGAGGAGCAGGAGGTGATCATGAGGAAGTATGACGAGGTGAAACATGTAATTAACGTTAAAAGCAGCACCGTCGCTGCTGCTAAAGCACAGAAGGAGTGCTGGCAGAAAATTGCTGACAGTCTAAATGCGTAAGTGTAGTGCAAAAAAATCTTTTGTGCCATTATCATCCTGAAATGGAACTGTTCACCATGCAGTGCGTGTTTACATTTTTGTGTGATATGTAGCCCACATGAGCCCTACATGAATTCCTGTCACAATTTTAAGACGGACAATGAAATATTGTCATGGAACAGAAGTGTTGGGATTGAAGATCTTATAACAGCAATGAGAGTTCTTCATTCCCTTTAACTACCTGTAGAAAGTGTCATGTACTACCAACCCCTCCCTGGAAAACCGGTAACTTTCATAAAGGTGGTCATCCAAAAAAGAGAGCCTTATACGCGTGCACACGCTCATTGCCTAGCTGGATCCACTTATGAGGTTGATAACCAGCGTCATAAAACCGTGTAGCAAGACCGCCGGCTACCGCGCTCAGTTCAGCGAGGTAGCTCCAAGGCTATCTCGCTAGGCTGAACTTGCTTCGTAGAACAGGGCCCTGGCCTTCGAGAAGTCCTAACCACTGAACGAGCCAGCAAACCGGGCTCTGATAGAGAAAACATGTTTCAAGACAGTAACCAATTCATTGCTGAAGTGAACTTTGCATTTCAAAACTTATGATGTATTAAATGAATTATAAATGTATTTTATTAAGCTAAATAAGAAACTATATATATATATATATATATATATATATATATATATATATATATATATATATATATATATATATATATATATATATATATATATATAAAATTGATACATATAGGAGGGAAGAGGTATGGGAGAAAATGAACCAACAGTAAAACAAAAATGTGTATTCAGTATTAGTCTTAACACTAATGAGCAAATGGCTGAAAAAATAATACAAAGGGTAACAAAAGTGATGGCATAAACAATCAAATGTCTTATCCTTACACTGAAGACCAAAGTAAAGTGACGATAAAAATGGACATTATAATGACTAGCTTGAAGTGAGGTTGCCATGAAAACTGCTTCCCCTGGTGGCTGGCTGCAGTATAGGTTAAAAAATCTGCCTCTCCTGTCATTTCAGGTGAGCTGTGGTCAAACTTTAGAAAAAAAATACACCTCGTAGAAATGTTTCTCGTGTTCAATTGTTGTTGTGGCTTGAATATATAATTAGGCTGTCTTGTATATAAGTCCTCTTTTTCCAGAAAAGTTTTGTTTGCATTAGTTGTACAAGGTTAAAAACAAGGCTTTATTTCACATTTAACAATGATTGGCTGCTGTTCTTGTGTATTTTTTTCAGGGATTTCAAAATATGTCAGGAGATAGAGTCAAGAAGTGATTAGACTCTCAAAAGAAAAAAATAAATAAATATAGGTGCAAGTAGCAATATCGGGCCCGAGCCCCACAGCAAATGTGACCCTGCTCTGGCATGATCTGGTCGCCACAAGTGCAGCAAAATGTGGCTTAACCAAAAGCCATGTGTATGGATAATGTTTGGTCCTGGCAGCAAGCATACATGCATAATTGCAATCATAGTTCATATGAATTCTGTCCAATAGGTGGAGCTGCATTATTACTGTGATGCATATGGACAGCAGTCCAGAGCACGAGTGAGGAGATGTGTGTAAAATTGGGAGCAAAAGTTACAATGGATGTTAATAAAACTATCATGCTTTCCAGAGAGTGGCTATTGCAGTAGCAGAAATTTGAGGTTGTAGAAGTGTTGAAAGATGGAGTTTCATGATGTGTTTGAAGTTTGAAGGAAATTGGACCTTATATGAATAAGTTACTATTACTTCCTGCTTTCTATCGACATTTGCCAGATAAAGAACGTGGCAAAGACACACCCTTGATCTTCAGGACATGACCTGATTTGTAATGCTTTATGAAGGCTTGAGAGAGATTTGCAAGCAGAATTTAAAAGGAAATGCTAAAAAAAAATGAAGGACCTTTTATTCACAGAGTAAAAGACATGACTTCCTGTACACAGTAGGGGGCACTGTACTGTTAGATGAAAAGAAGCATATGGATATGTTGAGGATGAGACACTTAACGTGTGTGCATTTTGGCCTGATCCAACATTGTATAATAGAGTTATGAAGAATTATGTTATGTAATGAAGCGGCAAAATGGTGAACTTTGGTGATCATTTGTGGCCACACCCTACAAGATTTTAACAATTGTGTTATAACTTTTCATCTTCAATGTGTGAACTTTCCACAAGGCAAGGTTGGATTTAATCTGAGAAAAGAGCTAGGACTAGTTAGGGAAGAGCTAGGGACTACGTACCCCATAAAGGTAAATTTGGCAATTTGGAGCCATTGCCATTTAGGGGCGCTGTTCTTTCTGGGAGAAATAATGACATGGCTGCGTCCGAGGAGCCAGACTGAACATGTGTGTCCATTTTCGTGCAGTTCGGACAAAGTTGAAAAACGCTGAACTTTGAGCCTGTGTCCTAGCGAAACAATAAAAATCCTAACAATTGTATTTTTAACTTTTAATCTTCAATGTGTGTAGTTTACACAAGCCAAGTTTGGAGTTGCTGTGACAAAATCCCTAGGACTAATTTGTTCAAATACGTAGGCTACAAACAGTGAAAATCCCAAGTTTACGTGCAAATAGCGAACTTTCTCTTCGAAATTCTCGATAGTTGTGAGACAGTTATTTGTTCATCTAGGGATGGTTATTATACCACCCAAATTTCCGTGCTGTAGCTCTAAGTGCACAAAGGGGCTGCAGTTTCAAGCCCCTAGGGGGCGCTGGGCAGGGTGAATTTTTGCACAGAGAGTGGAATCATAAATTTTTTGGTAGGCTTGAATTTTGTGGCTAGGTCTATTTGCCTGTTTTTCAAGCCAAAAGCATGAAATTTGGCATTATTTTGGCAGAAAGAAAAAAGAAACAAAAGAAGAAGCAGGGGGAAAAAAATAATCCTAACGGTTACAGGAGGGCCTCGCCCCGGTTCTCGACGGCTCAGGCCCAGTACCCGGCTCCACTCAAATTCTCCCAAAACTCCCTCACAGTCTCAACTGTGCAGACTCTGGCTATACAACTGCTTCTATGGCTGCTTCTGTGACAGGGATATTTTGGCTTCAAAACCCTACATTGGTAAATGGTGGAGCCACGCTGTCCACTCTATATACAGTCTTTGGGTGAGACAAGACCCAGATGAGAAAGTTACTGTGTTATTTATTAGATAATGTCATTTATTCTAAATTAGTCAAGCATGCTGTGCTGCTCCCAGAAGTTAAGGGATATTTGGTTGTGATTGGTAACATAACAAAAACACCACCTGCTTTCAGCACATTTGATCAGGTTATTTCAGGAAAACATGCAGTTCAGAGTGTGCTCCTCCCTAACCCTATTTTCTGTCCTAAGAATATGGATTGGACCCCAATAATCCCTGTGTATGTAGATTACATCTTAGATATGGATAGAAGAATAACTCAAAGTCCTAATTTTCTGCATTTGGACAGAGCCAGGAGGGACCTCTGGACAAAGAATCACCATCCCGGTCACCAGCAGCTCCAGTAGCACCACTTCCAGCTCCATTACCAGCAGCAGCAGCACCACTTCCAGCTCCATTACCAGCAGCAGCACCACTTCCAGCTCCATTACCAGCAGCAGCAGCACCACTTCCAGCTCCAGCAGCAGCAGCAGCAGCAGCAGCAGCACCACTTCCAGCTCCAGCAGCAGCCCCTCTGTCAAAAGCCTCAGAGGTATTCAACCACATTATTCTGCTGATTTACCTTAACTTAATACTAAGCTGTCTGACTCACTTACACCTGACTGTTTAAAGCACTTGAGTCTGGTTGGTCTAAACACCCAAACAACAGCTATACATTCTAAACCCAGAGACGACCCAAGGAGACAACCTGATGACATCCATCACATACACTGAATCAGTCAATACCTGGTTTTTAACCCAGTCCAAAAAGGCTCATTTGGTCCCACACCTTATAAAATGATAAGAAAATTCCTATAGGTAGACCAGCTAGTGTGTTTACTTTTCTTAGATATTGTTTGCTAACAACCTGTTTCTATCTTTAGCTGTTGACCAGCTTTAAGTGGGATAGGAAACAGCAATGTTTCAGCATGCTCTAATTTATTTTAAGTGGACTCTTCCAAAAATACGTCTATGTGTTCATCCTCTGATAGCTTTCTAGCTAAAGATTGTTCTGCAATTATTGGCTTTTTACAGCATTGTTTGAGCATCATCTCCCGATGGGTGAGGAAGCAGTCCAAGCGTCTCTGCACAGATGTGACTCTCTCCAACAACTCTGCCCATCTCCTCCTCCAGTAATCCAAGGTGTACTCAGAGCAGGTATGATCTTTAAGATCTCTTCAAGAGTTTTGAGTCAGTGCCATGGCCTCCTCTCAGCTGGACGTGCCTCCAACACTCCCAAAGGGAGGTTTCTGGGAGGCATCCTTATTACATGCCAGACCCACCTCAGCTAAATCATTTTTGTGTGATGGGTCAGCCACTTTATACTGAACTCAGTCCTGGTGTCTGTGATCCCAGCCCTCTCTCTAAGGCTTAGACCAGACACGCTTAAGAGGGAACTCATATCAGCCCCTTGTATCCACAATCTCAAGAACCCAGAGCCCATGACCATAGGTGAGGCTCAGAACATGGATCCACTGGTAAAAAGAGAGCTATGGAGCTAAACTCCTGAAAAAACCTCCTAAAACAAGGACGATGTGTTTTACAGTGACAGTCCTATTAGTGTACAAGATTGTGTGCTTTGCATAGAAAACACATCTTTTTTCTTTGAGTACATGATATGTTGATATGTGATATGTTGATATGTTTCTTTAGAAGAACAAAAAAAAAGTTCTTTACAAGACAAAAATCCTTCCTGTAGAGGATCATGTAGCGTGTGTGGTGAGATGCATTAATGATATTTTGTAATCAGATGCCTCATGTACAAAGAGTATGTTTGCACAAAAATATGTTAATATGCTCTTTTTCACTGCAAAGCTCTGATGCATCAAGAGTGAAGTGACTGGAAATGTGCAGTGCCTCACTCCAATTTCCCTGCTGGCATACGCATGTTTCTACAGCTGTTGATCCTTTCTATTGTAAATGGTAAATGGACCAGTACTTATAATGCAATTTTCTAGACTCTCAGACCACTAAAAGCGCTTTACACTGCACATTTTATTCACCAAATCAAACCACACTCACACACTGAAGTTGAGGGATTCTTAGCAGGAGCTATCAGTTTCAACTAATTCATTCAGACCCATTCATACACCACTGACCAAAATAAGCGTGGTTTACAGCATTTCCATGCTTTTTCTACACATTACATCATTTAATCATCCTGCACCCAAATCTTACAACTGTAGTCATTGCATTTGCTGGTTTACTTTAGTGTTGTTTATTTGCACAGATTGTATGAAGACAAAAATAACTTTTAACACAGACAGTTGAGAATCCTTTCTTTATTAATACAAGTCCTACAATAAAAGGTTTAAAATTATTATAAAGAAAATGGAAAAAACAGGCCTTACTGAAATCAGTACTAAACCAAACTGGGGAAAAAAACAACCCTAAACCTACAGAATGAGAAAGAGGGTAAACAAAGGAAAAATAAATATATCACACCACTGAAATGGACTACAATATGACAGACAGAATATAATTTTGTCTTAACTGTCTCCTGAAAAAAGGAAAATCATCCTATTTTGGGACTCCACCTTTAGGAGTGAAAGGGTCCCACATCATTCTGACTCCACTTTTTAACTTTTTTTTTATATATATAATTTTATTTATAGTTTTTTTGTTTAACAATACAAGAAAAATGAGAGGCAGAAAAAAGAGAGAACAACAACAAAAAAAAACAATCAAACAAAAAGGAGCAAACAAGTATGCACACTACCATAGACAGTACAACAATTATAGAGAGGTCAAAATCCATGCCAGTCCAGAATTGATATTTACAAGAGATGACAGTCCAGTCCTTAAGTCCAAGATTGAATTAAAGATCCGAGTGCAAAGTCCTAGTGTTGATTCCAAAAGGGAAGACCTTGGCTTAGATACATGGAGGGATGATTTATAACTGATAAAATCACTTAAACACATTATCAAAACCTCACAGTACAACAAACAACAAAAAAATATATATACATACTTAGTTAACAGACTGTTCCTTCCCCTTTTTTATATATTCAATAAAGGGCCCCCAGATTTTTAGGAACTTTGGGTGTGAATTGGACAGTGTGTAACGAATCTCTTCTAAGTATAAGCAAGAAACCATATCATTCAGCCAGGCTTTAAAAGAGGGAGGGGTGGTGGACTTCCATTCTTTCAGAATAGTCCTTTTTGCTATAACCAGGCCAAATTTTAAGGCTTTTTGCAGGACAGAAGGAAGGGTTAAAAAATTATCAGAACAGCCCAAAATAACAAGAAGACAGTTGGGAGATAAAGGTTTTTTATATATGATTCTGTAAAGATGAAAAATGTCTTCCCAGAAGCCTCTGAGTATCGGACATGACCACAGTTGATGAGCTAATGTCCCGTCCCCTGTTTTACACTTATCGCATTTGGGAGATACAGTGGGATAAATTCTGTGTAACTTGGTTTTAGAGTAGTGCAGTCTGTGAATGACTTTAAACTGAATTAATTGCAGCCTTGCATTGATTGAACAAGATTTTATCCCACTCAGGCCTTTTGCCCATAACTCATCTGAAATGTCTATACCAGTGTCACTGACCCAGGCATCCCTGATATGAAGAGATGGGGCTTCCAAAGAAAAAAGTTTAACTAAGGATGTAATCAACTGTTTTGAGGTGGGAGATTTTTTCATTAGTTAATAGAAATTGTGTTGTTTTGGCATTGTGTCGAGGTGAAGAAGGGTAGACCTGACAAAATTTCTGATTTGAAGATAACGAAAAAAATGTCCTGATGGTAAGTTATACTTCAGCTGTAGTTGGGCGTAAGTTGCAAATCTAACATTAAAATATAGGTCCTTCACAGTTGATAAACCCCTATCAGACCATTGGGAAAATACACTGTCCATTAGACCTAGCTTGAAGGAGGGATTTAGGCAAATAGGAGTGTAAATTGATGTTCCAGAGAGACCCAGCACACCCCTGATTTGCTTGAGGATCTTGAGAGAGTTGCAGAGGACAAAATCACTTTTTAGCTTTTTTTTGAGGAATATTAATGTTGGGAAATAAAACGGCAGACAGTGATGCATCAGAGAGAGATTTAAGTTTTTCAGAATCAATTCTCTGCCAGCTAGGAAAAGAAAAAATGACCTGCTCTGTTGGGGCTTGAACATGACTCCAAAAAATCCACATCCTAGCGTTACATGCCCAGTAATAGTGACGGAAAACTGGAAGACCTAGTCCCCCGTCTGATCAGGGTGAATAAGTTTGCTCAGATGTTTATTTAACCGGTTCGTCAGGACTTTGGCAATAATTTTTTGATCACTATTTAAGAGACTCAGAGGACGATATGAAGAGACATGGGTGCTATCTCTATCTTTTTTTAAAAAAGATGCCTTTCCATTCGGGAATGAACGGATAGCTGCCTTAATTTCCTCCAAAGTAAAATCTGCATCCATTTCTTGCCTGGCAGCCTCTTCAAGAATTGGAACTTCTAATGAATTAAGGAAATCTTCAATATCACTCTCAGATGAATTTGACTGTGAAGCGTACAGTTGACTATAATAACTAGCAAATCTTTCATTAATTTGCTTCGGATTAGTTAGTAGTTCTCCAGTAGGAGAGGATATCTTATAAATTGCTCTTTCAGCTTGCACACCTTTTAATTGCCTTGAAAGAAGCTTGTCAGGTTTATCACCAAGTTCAAAGTGTTTCTGTTTAAGTTTCTGAATGTGGTTAATAATCTGTTCTCCAAGAATTTTATTGTATTCCATTTTTATTTTTAAAATAGAATCAAGGGTGTGTGAAGATTTAGATACTCGATAAGCATCTTCTAAAAGGGACAGTCCTGACTCAATGGAAGATGGACGACGCAGTCTTGCCTTCTTTTTTGAAGATTGGTAAGAAATTATGTTACCCCTCATTACAGCCTTAAAGGTCTCCCAGAAAATTGAATCCGAAACCATTTTATTGTCATAAGTGTGTAAAAAATCAGAAATTTTTGCTTTCATGTATTCACAGAAAGAGTTGTCTGCAACAAGTGAAGGGTTAAATTTCCAGTTATAGTGTCGTACTGGCAGACCAAAGTTAATTTTAATGGTTAGTGGAGCATGGTCTGAAATTAATATGCTATGGTAGGTTGAACTGATAATGTTTGAGAAGAGACTGGAATTAACTAAGAAATAGTCCAATCGAGAGAAACTACCATGAACAGCAGAAAAAAAAGAGTAATGCCTCTCTAGGGGGTGCTGGTGCCTCCAAACATCAACCAGGTCGAGAGTTTCCATAAGATTATTAATAGTTGGGATAGACTTCAGAGGTGTAGCTATTTTTGAAGAAGACCTATCAAGTTCAGGGTCTAGGTAGCAATTAAAGTCACCACCAATGATAATATTGCAGTTATTATATTCAGATACAAGATTAAAAACTTTGCAATAGAAGTCTGGGCTATCAAAATTAGGGGCATAGATGTTTAATAAAACTATTGGGAGAGAGTTTATTGTGCCGCAAACGAGACGATATCTCCCACCTGGATCACAAACCATAGATTTGAATGAGAAAGGGATTGTTTTGCGAATGAGTATGGCGACCCCTCTTGCCTTAGAAGAAAACGTGGATAGATATACCTGTGATACCCAGACAGATCTCAACTTTCTCTGTTCTGTCGGTCTAATATGGGTTTCCTGCAAGAAGACCATATCCGATGATAATGATTTTAAATGAGAAAATACTTTGGCTCTTTTCTTCAAAGTTATTTTATTGACTTTTAACATTATATACATTAACGTGTACACACAAAAAACATTGTATTCATTGAATAACAACCCCCCCCCCCCCCCCCCCCCCCCCCACCCCACCCCACCCCCCAAGCTGTCATTCCTGTATAAAAGCTCTGCACTACTTGGGAACATTTCGTTGGTGGCTGAGATACAAAACTATCTGTTAAGGCACATAGTGGTAAGTAAATAAATAAATAAATAAGATAAACATACATAAATACATAAAAAAAGAAATAAATAGAATACAGATGTATAGAAAAGATGGAACAAATAAATACAAAGGAAGTTAAAAAAAAAAAAAAAAAAAAAGACATAAAAATAATAACAAATGAGTAAAGTCCAGAAGCAACATGACCAGACCATAAAATAGAGTGTGTCAAGGGCTAAAGCAAAGACAATGAACTATTTATTCCTGCAAAAGTGTGGAGGGTTCGCTGAAAAATGTAAGGAAAGATCTCCAGGTTTCATTAAATTTCTTTTCAGAACCATGCAGTGTGCATCTGATCTTTTCAAGTTTCAAATTAACAATGACATCCCTTATCCAGTGAGAGATCGAAGGTGGGGCAGTATCCTTCCATCTCATAAGTATCAGACGGCGCGCCAAAAGGGTGGTGAAAGCTACAACTCTTTTCCCCCCAAATGGTAACTGTGTACCCTCAGGAACTACTCCAAAGAGAGATACCAGAGGATCTGGATTAATTCTAACTGTAAAAATAGTGGAAAGGGCTTCAAAAATTGCTTTCCAGAACCCCTCTAGGTTAGGGCATAACCAAAACATGTGAATTAATGTTGCTTCCTCAGTCTTACATCTGTCACAAGTAGAATTGATTTGCGGATACATTTTTGCTAGTTTGGATTTAGACAGGTGTGCACGGTGCACTACTTTGAACTGGAGCAATGAATGACGAGCACACATTGAAGAGGAATGAATTGTTTTCAAAATCCGAGCCCAGTCTCGCATATCAATTGTCATTTGGAGGTCTTGCTCCCATGCATTCAAAATACCAGATATAGAACTGTTGTCTAGTTTAGAGATTAGACCAAGTAATGATGTAATTGTGCCTTTATCTGCAGGATTACGGGACATAATGTTATTTATTATATTATCTGAAGGTTTCTGGGGAAATTGTAACAAAGATTCTTTCATATAATGCCTTATCTGTAAATATCTGAAAAAATGTGAACCCGGTATATTGAATTTCTTGGATAATTGTTCAAAGGAAGCAAATGTATTGTTGATAAATAGATCACTGAAACTCTTCAAGCCTCTCCCATGCCATATGTTAAATGATGTATCCTGCATTGAAGGTAAAAAGAGATGGTTAAAAGCTATTGGACTAGAAAGGCACATATCAGGTAAATTGAAATGTTTCCTGAATTGAGAGTAAATTTTAAGTGTTTGATTAATCACAGGAGAGATGATGAACGCGGTTGATGGTAGGGGAAGGGGTGAACCAACTAGGGCTGGTAAAGAAATAGAGCCACAGAGATTAATCTCCAACTTTACCCAGGTTGGACAATTATTGTCCAAATGATGATGAGTCCAGTAAGATATACACTGCAAGTTTGATGCCCAGTAATAGTATCGGAAATTTGGCAGGGCCAAACCTCCTTCGTTCTTTGGTCTTTGTAGGTAATTTTTGCGTAAGCGAGGCCTTTTACCATTCCATAGGTATGATGAAATTACTGAGTCCAACTTTTTAAAGAAAGTACCGGAAATAAATACAGGTAAACACTGGAATATGTAGAGATATTTTGGGAGTACAGACATTTTGATTGTGTTGACTCTGCCGATAAGTGACAGGAAGAGAGGGGACCAGTTAGACAGATCTTGTTTGGTTTGAGTTAGCAGTTTTATGAAGTTCTGTTTATAAAGGTCTGAAAAATTCCTAGTCACTGTGATACCAAGGTACTTAAATGAATCTGATGATATTTTGAGGGGCAATCTGGTGTTCTCAAAGAATGTCATATCCAAATTTAGTGGGAAGATCTCACTTTTGTGTAAGTTAAGCTTGTAGCCCGATATCTTCCCGAACTGTTCTAATAGATTTAGAGCTGAAGGAATCGCTGTTTCTGCGCTTGACATATACAGGAGGAGGTCATCAGCGTACAATGATACTTTATGTTCTATGCCCCCTCTCACTATGCCTGGGATAGAACTTTTAGATCTAATGGCCAAAGCCAGAGGTTCAATGGCCAAAACAAAGAGGAGGGGGCTCAGGGGGCACCCCTGACGAGTACTGCGGTGTAAAGCAAAGGGCTTTGAGTACACATTGTTGGTCAGAACCATAGCAGAAGGACCAGAATACAGGAGTTTAATCCATGATATGAATGTTTTGCCGAATCCAAACCTTGCCAAAGTTTCAAATAAGTAGTTCCATTCCACTCTATCGAATGCCTTCTCTGCATCCATGCAGAGAAGGCATTCAGAGACCCCCTGGCAGGGAGAGTACATTATGTTAAACAACCGTCGGATATTAAAGAAGGAGCGTCTTTGTTTAATGAAGCCAGTCTGGTCAGTAGATATCATATTAGGCAAAACATTATCCAAGCGACACGCCAAAACTTTAGCTAGTATTTTATAGTCTGTATTTAGCAGGGAGATAGGCCTATAAGATGCACAATTTAAAGGGTCTTTGTTCTTTTTTGCCAACAATGTTATACATGCTTGGTTGAGAGTAGATGGGAGAACTCCAGCTTCAAGCGAATCTGAATACAGAGCTGAAAGGATAGGGGTTAGCTGTACAGAGAATGTGGTATAAAATTCACCTGGCAAGCCATCGGGACCCGGTGATTTCCCTTTTTGAAGGGATTTAATGGCATCTATGATTTCCTGTTGTGAGATTGGCTTATCAAGATCAGAAATTTGGTCTGGGGAAAGGGAAGGGATGTTTAAGCCCCTAAAAAAGTCCTGCATGTCCTCTGAGTGAGGAGAGCTAGAAGTGTATAAATTGATATAATATTCCTGAAAAACACTGTTAATTTCTTGTTGGTCTGTAGTGATCCTGCCATTCTGAGTATTTACCTTACTGATAATTTGTTTGGCTCTGGCACCTCTCAACTGTCTAGCCAAAATTGCCCCTGCCTTCTCTCCATGTTCATAAAAGTTACTTCTATTTCTGAAGAGTAGGTTTTCAATTAAGTGTGAGGAGATCTGATCATATTCTGCTTTAAGTTTTAGTCTTTCTTTATATAAGTCTGGGGATGGATTGTGTGCATAGGTTTTATCTAATTCAGCTATCCGTTTACTGATTTCTAGTTGTTTTGCTTCTGACTTCTTTTTCTTATAGGCTGTAAAAGATATAATTTGACCTCTCACATATGCCTTAAGTGTCTCCCAAACAGTTGAAACCGAGACATCTGGGGTCATATTGATTTCTAGAAATAAGGAGATTTGTTCTGAAATAAATTTAACAAAGTTTTCGTCTGATAATAAAAGGGAATTCAACCTCCAGTTTCTACGGTTTGCCTTTGTTCCTGGTAAATTTAATTTCATTGCGAGTGGAGCATGGTCAGATATTATTATGGTTGAATATTCACACGTGGCTATGAATGGGGTTAATTTCTTATCGGCAAAAAAGTAGTCAATTCTGCTATAGGAATGATGAACATGAGAAAAAAATGAATATTGTTTGCTTGTTGGGTGCAAAGAACGCCATACATCAGATATACCAAATTCAGACAGAAAAGAATTTATACAGGAAGCTGACTTAGATACTGAATATCCAGCTCTGACTGACGACCTGTCCAGAGCAGGGTCTAGACAAAGATTGAAATCTCCTCCCATAATTAGGAGGTGAGAATTTAAATCCGGAAGTTGTTTAAAAAGGTGATGGAAAAACTGGGCATCATCCGTATTAGGGGCATATATATTTGCCAGCATGACTTTAGTGTTGTAAAGTTGGCCTGTAACTATGATGTAGCGCCCATTAGGATCTATTATAGAGCTAGAAGGGGTAAAAGTCACATGCTTATCCATCAGTATGGCTACACCTCTTGCCTTTGCCTGGAAGGTAGTGTGAAAAATTTGTCCCACCCAACCACATTTTAAGCGAGCATGATCTAATCTGCGAAGGTGCGTTTCCTGCAGGAAAGCGATCCCTGTCTTCAGATGTTTTAGATGTGTTAATACTTTTTTCCTTTTAACTGGGTGATTAAGACCCTTGACATTCCAACTGATAAGGTTAAGATCCATTGCCATGGTGCATCTGTGGACTTAGTGTGCTTCTATACATCGAACAGAAAGTATGCCAATAACAGATGTGCCAAGTAATTGTATTCAGAACAAAACCAATCACATGGCTGGGAGTGACAGCAAAACAAAAATACCCTTCCCCTAACACTAAGGTGAAATCAGTTGTCTGAACTAACAACACACCTTCCCTAACTAACTTATGAACTTCCAACTTGGTGCTCCTCTCTAACTAAAACCTCTGCTCCACAAACACATTCAGGGTGATGCAAATTAAAAGAAAAAAAAAAAAAAAAAAGGAAAGTACCCCACCTGCGATAGGGGCTGGATATGGTAAAAACAAAAAACAGGATAAACAAACAGGTGAAAATGATCCCTAAAGTAGAAGGTACAAACTGGGGTCATTTAACATTTGCTTAGATAAATAACTTTATCCAGTTCCAAGTGGAGATATAACTATGAGATATAGGAAGAGTTACCAACTTAAAATAAGAAGCGAACCATTAACTTGTATTTAAATGGTACATAAAATGTGTATCTGCAGGTTTATCTCCGTGATAGTGGTCAAAGCTTACACAGATTGTATCATCAGGACGAGGTCGTTCATACCTGTAACACTACATTTGTGGTAGCGCTAACCGTGCAGTGATCCACGAGTCCAAACTAAGCCAATATGTAGTCATTCAGCCAGGATCCGGGATAGTTTATGAAGAGTCATTAAAGGCTTTGATGAATTTTTCCGCCTCTGCAATCGATCCGAGCCAGGTACGGGAGCCGTCGGTCTGCGTGATGCGGAGTTTGGCCGGGTAGAGAAGAGAGGGCTTTAATCCCATCTTGAACAACGATGACATTACATTTCTGTATTCTTTCCGCTGGTTGACCACCTCTGGAGAGTAGTCTTCGTAAATCCTAAAAGTGTGTCCCTGGTACGTCAGCGTGTTTTTTTTCCTTGCTTCTCGGACCAACAACTCTTTAATCTGGAAGCGATGAAAACAAAGCAAGACCGGCCGGGGTCTGCCCCCGGGGCCCGGTTTAGGAGCCAGACTACGGTGTGCCCGGTCCAGCTCTGGTGCAGTAGGAAAGACTGCCTCGCCGAGGGCTTCTTTGAGCAGCTGGGAGAAGAATTTGGTGGGCTGTGCCCCCTCGATACCCTCGGGGAGACCGACCAGCCGGACATTACTCCTCCTGCTCCTACCTTCCAGGTTAGTTAGCTTAGCCTGTAGCCTCTGGTTATTGGTCTGCATCAGGTCACAGGTAGCCTCCACCTTTTCCAGTCGCTGATGTAGGGTCTCGGCATTTTCCTCCAGCGAAGTCAGTCTGTCGTTGTGGCCTGAAACAGTTGCTTGAAGCCCATCGATTTTCTCGTTCAGAACTTTAAATGATGTCTTAAACTCCGAAATTAGCGCAGCTTTATGGTCCGAAAGTAGAGCTTCCAGATCAGCTTTGCTAACCGCGGCGTTATCTCCTGTTTTCTCGTTTGGTTTGACGATTTTGGGGGCCATCCTGAGCAACAAAACGTGCCGAAAGAGACTGTACTATCACTTGGAGAACTACCAAGGGTTGTATTGTAGTTAAATACAGGTGGGGTTAACTTTGAAATTGTTATCGTGGGAGCTCGAGGTGAACGCGTCTCTACTCCATGTGCGCCGAACCGGAAGTCTACTTTGGCTCTTTTAATGGCACTTCCAAGGCCTCTACAGATCCAAGAAGTTAGTGTAATAGGACTTACACCTGGCCTAGACGTATAATCATCCTGCATTTAAAAGATAAACATAAGATAGGATAAAGGCTGGCATAGCAAACAAAACTGGTAGTGTGACATACAACAGAGACAAACAATAACCCAGAACATACCCCAAAGTGCAGCATATGAACAGGCTGCACATCCCACTTCCTACTTAGGAGGCTGCTGGGTAACGGAGCCCACCGGAACCTAAACTCTGGTGACCAAACTTTACAGCAGGCACTGCAACTCCTCAAATTATAAAATCAATAATAAAACATATTTAACTGCATCCAAATGGCAGCTCTACGTTGCATATAACATGTACTAGAACTTAAGTTCAAGTGTTGAGATAAAAAGTTCTTTTAAACAAGGTAAATTATATACACGCACCAGTTAAACATTTTCAAAGAGTTTAACTAACAGTATCAAAAGGCAAATAACACACTGGTGTTAGTAGTGTAGAAAATAATAATAATAAACAAAAAAGGTCAGTTCCAGGGAAAGTCCACAAAAAATCTATATAAAAAATAATGCTGTTAGAGACTCAAACAATCAAATAAAAAAAAACATCTCCAAACCTTCAGGGAGAATTATGGGACTACAACAGCCTGTGAAACATACTAAACAAAATGGTTTGACTTGCAACTAAACAATTAAAATTTAGAAAGTTTGAACTGTAATAGGGAAAGCTGAAAATACTGACATATTGATAAAGGTAGTAACAAAAATAGGTACCGGACCTTTGTAAGCCGTTTAAATGTCCTTGAGAGGGGTGTTGAATCACAGTCTGAAGCTAAGGACGTTCAACCAGAGAGTCAGCAAACCGTTCGGCATCAGCAGAAGATTCAAAGGGGCTGGTTTCATTGTTGAAGACCACATGAAGCTTGGCTGGGAAGCGTAGCGTACATTTGGCACCTGCATCAGTAAGCCTTTTCCTCACTGCGTTGAAGGTCTGGCGCTGGGATGAAACCTCGGTTGTGTAATCGGGGTAAATTGAGACTTTCTGCCCCTGGTATTGCAGCGGTGATTGTTGACGAGCAAGCTGGAAGATGTTACCCACGTCGCGGTCGTTGTGTACCTTGGCAATGATAACTCGCGGTCGCTCATTAGGTGATGGCTTGGGTCGTAGAGAGCGGTGTGCACGATCTATTTTAACAGGCTTACTGAAGTTGTCTTTGCCAAGCAACTCCGGGATAAGACGTGAGACAAATTCAGAGGGACGACCACTTTCCTCTCCCTCTTTAATGCCCACAATCCTTATATTAAGTCTGCGAGAACGTCCCTCCAAGTCATTCAGCTTAGCCTTCAACGTACCGTTAGCCACCTGTAGGTCGTTGCATGTAGCTTCCAGTGCGGTGATCCGGGAGTCATTAGTTGTCGGTGCTTTGTCCATGTCATCCATATGTCGTTTAGTTTCACTGTGCTCCCTCTGAAGTGTTGACAGGGTAGCGTCAATGGAGTCTAGGCGACCTTCCATTGAGTTCTTTAAATCGTTCATGAGACGACAGACTTTCTCCAACTCAGTACCTTGGTTAGCAATAGCGGCTAATATAGCTTCGTTGCTAGCGGCCGAGGAGCTCGGTTGGGATGTCGTCCTATGACTGTCGTCTTTCTTCGGAGGCATAATGCAAAAGTGATGTCAGGAAGCTGTAACGTAGTCCAAATGAAAAAGCGGAGATAGTATGTTGCTGGATGCAATATTTAAACCATTAAATATAAAGAGGAGTGCGGAGCCGTCACAAAACGCACCTACTCCATCACTGCGCACGAGCGCCCCCTCCCTCCACTTTTTAACTTAAACAATCTTTCTATTCATTATTCTGTCTCATTGTCAGCCCTGCTGTTATATTGCAATACTAATAAAGACAGCTTTTCAAATTGCTGTCAGAGGTTTAATTAATATGTAAATCACTATCTGTCACAGTCCCCCCTGGATCCCCTCCATCACTGGCCTCCCTTTATTTAAGTCGAGTGCCAGCTCCTCTGCTGGGGTCAGGTCCTGGCTTGGTGGGCCACCCCCTCTGCTGGTTTGACAAGTCTTTTTTTTTCATGGCTAAAATTGTTCAAAAATTCATTCTCAGCAGAAAACAAATGTATCACTTCATTTGATAATTGCTCTTTGGGCTACGCATGAGTAACTTACCAGACTGCAGAATAATTTTATATTTGGGTTTCACCTGCTGCCTGCAGGTTTGTTCTTCTTGACGGATGAGTGATGAAACGGAACACAACATAAGAACATTGGATTCAATAGATAACACGGACACAGAGTTGAAATTTTCTTTGAACTTAATTATACTTCAAATAACCTGAGTAACATGCACTTCTATGGGCCACATTAAAGAAAAACATACGTATTGATTAGCAGACTTGAAAAGTCATCAACTTTGCACCTGTAAACTGTAATTATGACAGTGTGTGGAGTACAGTTTCTTCATTGTACATGTTCGCGCTACTTACGCATTAAGCAGGTCTGTTATTAACTGCCAGGCTTTTTCCCCCTCTCCTTTTTTTTTTTTTTTCAAAACTCATGTAGCCTTTCTTGTGGATTATATGTTTTACTTCTTTATTTAGTTGAAGAAGTATTGCCTGTTCATCCTGTGTGAAGAAAGATGCACGTCCTTGTTCCATTTTCAATCTGTGATTCTGTGATCGATCTTGTGGTCTTCTTATGAAGGCCGTGAACGCACACTTATCCAAATGATCCACACCTGGCTTGACTAAACCGCGTCTTTTCATCCTGGCTCGGCAAACGTGCAACCAATTTATCCGAGGAAGCGCCAACCAGGCGTATTAAAGCCACGCCTGCTCATTTATCCTGGATGCATTTATCCTACTTTTGTGCAATACCCCTCTGGTCTATAGAGGGATTATTTGTTTATCAACAATGCTGGATGCACGCGCAACTGTCACAACTGTCACTATCTGCTCATGACTGCAGTATCCATGGAGACTTACCAGACTGTGTCAGACCAGGACGTCAACATGAGATTTATTAACTCACCACACAGACTGCTGAGTCTGAGACCCGGTTCATGATAAAAGAACCAGAAAACTATGTCTAGAGTTAATTATTCACCCACTCGTGGTGTTTCAGTGTAAAGTGTGACCCTGTTAACTGGTGACTCTCAGTTAATCCCTGATACTGTCTGTGAGAGTCACCAGTTAGCATGGTCGCTATCAACTCCAAAACACGTGTTTCTCTGTGACGGTCAAAACTTGATAGACGTTGCCTCTGTTGTAAAGTATCATTTCTAATAACTGACCACGGAACAACCCTACATTTTTTTGCTGACAACAGGTTGAATTTAGTGTTTAAAACGCTAACTTGTCTGATTGAATGGAGCTAAACGCTGCTTCTGCGGTCAAGATGAATCTTTATGACGATATGGACTGATAATCCCTCTATAAGGCAGAAGCTTAATCTTTTATCTTTGAACATCCCATTCCTTCCTACAGGGAGAGCATTAGCCTCCCTGAAGCTTTAAACCATCATTTATTGTTTATCAGTACATGACCGCCATGAGCACAATTTGGCAAAACATATTTACAATAAGCTAAATATTCTATCAGTAAGTAATTTTATTTGTGTAATTGTCTTGGTGTTAGCCCCCATGGTGTACGTTAAGCATGTGAACCTCTAAATTCTATCCCATCTTCACACCATCATTACTAATTGGTGGTTATGGTTAGTAGTGGCTAGCTGTTTTTTGCTGGTTAAATTACAGATCAAAATCTTTCTTTTTTAGGCCATGTCCACATGTTGCCGGGTATTTTCAAAAACGAATATCCTCCCTCTTAGGATTTTAAAAATACTTTGGTACACACGCAGCGGGTAAATCTGTGGATAGGTGCGGCTGGAGGCATACCAAACCCATATTTTGCAGTGTCTTCCAGATTTAAAATCCGTGTCAGCCAATCAGAATGAGGCCCCATCATTCAGCTGTGACTTTTAAGAAAACTGTGTTTACCGGCGTCCACACAACACCATTAAAATTAGAGTTTTCCAAAATCTTTGGTCAGAGTTTTCAGAGAACATTGTTTTAGTGACGTAAAGCTGTGGTTTAGTGTGGATGACAGGCGTAAACATACAAAAATATATAGGGTTTCCCAAATACCTGGCTTGTGTGGCCTTGGCCTTAATTTGAGTTATTTTGGGGGATTTTATGCCCTTAAGAGGAAAGTGAATAGAACATAAACAAGGCAGGAGCGGGAAGTGATGTGGGAAGAGGCCAAAGGTTGGATTTAAACCCAGGCTGCCAGCCTTAAGGAAAACTTCAAGAGTTTAACTCAGACCACTGGGCCATCCGTGCTCCAGATTGAATTCTGACTAACAATCCCCCGATCATCTCTGTGTGCAAAGCACCCATGTTACAGTTTTACTATGTTGCTTTGGTTCATTTCTCAGATCAGAATTGAAATTCTCAAAAGTACTTGTTCACTCTTCACATCATTGTGTCACTTATGCACATCCAAAAAAGCAGTTTCTCATTTCTCTGAACAATTTTCCAGTGCTATAGGACATCCATGCAAATGATTCTGTACAGTTCTCTGCTGTTTAACCAGTTACTCCTACCATGTACAAAGTGTTGATGTATGCTGTGGATTCTCATTAGAGTCAGTGAAAAAGGCTCAGCATCTGTGTTCTTACCTGAAGCGCAGCTTTTACTGAACTTAAACCAGACATAGAATACAGTCACCCTTCCTGACAACACGAATTCCTAAAGCTAAATATGATTTCACTTAAAGTCAGCAAACCTCCCTCACCTTATCAGTTTGTGGTGCTTTCTGTTCTTTATTCATAGAAGGAACAGATTTTCCTGTAAGTTGCACTGTATCATCTATCTATCTATCTATCTATCTATCTATCTATCTATCTATCTATCTATCTATCTATCTATCTATCTATCTATCTATCTATCTATCTATCTACCTTTCTATCTATTTATCTATCTATCTATCTATCTATCTATCTATCTATCTATCTATCTATCTATCTATCTATCTATCTATCTATCTATCTATCTATCTATCTATCTATTTATCTATCTTTCTATCTATCTATCTATCTATCTATCTATCTATCTATCTATCTATCTATCTTTCTATCTATCTATCTATCTATCTATCTATCTATCTATCTATCTATCTATCTATCTATCTACCTTTCTATCTATTTATCTATCTATCTATCTTTCTATCTATCTATCTATCTATCTATCTATCTATCTATCTATCTATCTATCTATCTATCTATCTATCTATCTATCTTTCTATCTATTTATCTATCTATCTATCTTTCTATCTTTCTATCTATCTATCTATCTATCTATCTATCTATCTATCTATCTATCTATCTATCTATCTATCTATCTATCTATCTATCTATCTATCTATCTATCTTTCTGTCTGTCTAGTGATATTAACAGTCAGCCTCATCACTCATAAGATTCACACATTTTTTTATTTTCTTTCTTTATCTTTTAGGTTTTAATATGAGACACAAGTACAGGACTTAATTTCACTTATGATATTCATAACCACAACAGCAATAATAATAATAATAATAATAATGATAAAAATAATAATAAAGGTAACAGAACCAAACTTATAAATAGGGAGATAATTGAGAGAAAGTTCAAGTCTGGAGTAAAGCGTGAGAAAGGGTTAAAAAGTGGGAGACTCCCACCCAAATTAGTTTTGTAAGCTCACTGTACAGTTTCGGTCAGTTATGTTTGTTTATAAAGCCTCATTTTTATCATTTTAGTTAACAACATTTTAGTTTTATAACTTTGGTAAGATGTTTGCCACTGTTGTCCTGAATTATCAGAACATTGCTGAATTTCTAAATATTTTTTGTCTCTGTGATGCAAGCTAGTTGATCAAAAATAATACCTTTAATGTTAAAGTACAATTTAGTAATATGAGGTGTTATCCATGAATATTTTGGAAATATACTGTTTTAGAGCAAAGCAGAAAAACATAAAGCAGATAACTATTTTCTGACTCACAAATGAGAAATAATCTTTCATTTATGAACAGAAACATTAAAGTGGTTGAATGTCACTGATAAATTTACGCTGGCTACTTTTCTATGTAAGAAGTATTGATATAAAAATCGGCAATACTGGTCAAATTTTCACTCTGAAAAAATCCATACCAAATTTTGCAGACCCACATGCCACTAATAAACATAGATTGAACTCCAATGGTTGTTGTATACATGGATTACAGCTTGACTGTGGATATAAAAATATTTATTGTCTTTGATTTCTGCTTTTGGACAGAGCCAGGGCAGACCCCTGGAACCTCCAGTCCAGCCAGCCCCACTGGCCCAGCCAACAGTAGTAGAGACAATCTATCTCCTGTTCCAGGTCAGTATTGACAACATTTTTGGGGGCTTTTCATACCTTTATTCTGTGAGGAAAGGACCGTGGATCGAGACAGAAACAGGGTGAGAGTGGGGAATGACATGCGGGAAACAGGCCACCGGCCGAACTCGAACCTGGGCCCACCAGCTCAAGGGCGAACTGCATGGGGCGCAACCTAGACTGCAAGGCCAAGGAACAAGTTGATGACAAAAATCATACCTATTAGATCAGTCTGTATTTTAAATGCTGAAATTTATGATGATTAAAAGAAACTTGAATAATGATTAAGACACCTGAAACCTTCTTCATTAGGTTTTTACAGTCTTAGTGGATGAAATATTCTTCATCAACATCAACCTTTCTTTAAGTTCTCAGAGAAATCATTAAGGGCCACCCTCATTCACAGTTGATCTAACATCTCATCTCTGACAGAGTTTCTGTTCATAGGGGAGGCCCTTAGCCACACTGCCATCACCAGCACCACCTGCACCACCTGCACCACAAGCAGCATCAGCAAAAATGGTGACTATAGTTTGCACATGTAAACAAAGTCAGGAGTATTTTGTTTCAATGTGTAACCTACAGCCTTTTTTATAGGACTTATGTCTTGGAGAAAACAAAGATTAACTAAATCATGACACTTTTTGTAGATTTACAAAAAAAATCACACATTAGTGGTCTAGGACAGCACTTAAGGTCACTTCTTCCAAAGTTTGAATAATGAGAGTCAGAAGTTGTTGGACTGTCCCTTAAATTATCTTTTTTGTGTGGTTTCTTCAAGTGATAAATAACAATACGGACCTTAACAGGGTCCAAAATCCAAAATGAAGCAAATCCCTTCCAAAAAAATACTTTCACTCACATCCAGCCTCTTCCACCATTCCCTGCAGCTCCTCACTCAGCCTGTGAATTTGAGGTCTTTTCTCCAGATTCTGACCTCGGTTCATTGATTGAAGTTTTTGTGAAGTGGCTTGGTTTCTGTCTTTGGTTCATCAAGGGAGGGAAAGAAAAGTTTAAACATGATGGACCTTATTCATGGTCATCTTCCCCAAAATTGAGTCAGTGTGTACATCCTCTGATAGCTTTCTCTCTGAGGCACATGATTTGTACTGATGTGTTTCTTTTCTCCACGTCTTACTGAACCACCTCAACATCATTTCCATACATTGGTGATTGTAATGTCTACTGCTGGGTCAGATGGACACTACTTTCCACCTTACACCATTTATCTCAACCTTAACAAATAATCTGACATAGAGTAAAAATCACAACACACTCAGGTTAATGGTACTAAAGGGAGACCTTCATACTCACGATAGCCACTGGATGGAGTGGCTGTTATACCCTGATAATGACTGAGACAATAACAACTTTTTTTCTCTCTTTTACAAAACCTGAAGGTGACAGTGTTGACGAGGATGACGATGATGACGATGGCAATGATGATGATGATCTCATTGTTGAAGAATGTTACAATGATGACGATGATGATGATGATGATGATGATTGTGGAGTTTCTCTCAGTCATGAATCCCCACGTCTGCCAGTGTCAAATAAATCAGGTAGGTCACTCAGCTGAACAACTAAAACAATAACAGCCACATACAGCATTTTTAGTTAGTTGTGGTATGAGTGAACAGTCAGAAGAGTTCTGAAATAAAAATTACAGACTTCACCTAAATCATCTTTTTGAGCCTTTGTGGATGAAGGAATAACTCAGTTTACATATTCCAGGTTTGACCGAACTTCGTTTTATATGGGGGACATACAACAGACGCATCATTTGGAATAGAAGCAGATTTGTTTTCATTGGTGAGTTAAAATGTTGTGTTTGCTAAATGCTGTTTGATGGTCTTCAGCTGCAGAGTTTAGTAGAATGAACTGTGAACTCATATTTCATGAAGTAAAGGATCTGAAAGTCTGCTGCTGGATTAGAAACACCTGAGATGATGATGGATTCAGTTTCTCTGCAGTCTGATCATCATCTGAGGACATTCTTCATCAAGGAAAGGGTTTCTCTGACTGATTCATGTTTTTTTTTCCAGCTTTGTTGTCTGCCCTATGTATCTCGCCCTACTTTCTCTGGGAAAATGACCAATGTAAGTGGCAGCTGACACATATTTACAAAGCACAGATTTTAGAAGGAGAAAACAACCAAAAAAAGACAAAGAACTGGCTCCAGGTGCTTAAAACTGGTTCTTTGGAGGCACCAACTGGACCAGAGCAAAGCAACAAATATGGAATAGGGCAGGGCTACCATGACCAACAATCAGCGGTGATAAACAGGCATTCTCTGGCAGAAAATCTGCAGAGCGAGTTGTCTGTTGTATTTTTGGCATCACCTCACTCATAACTTAAACTGAAGGTAAGATTAAAGCAGCAATAGGTCAGGTCTATAGAGGGATTATTTGTTTCTCAACAACGCTGGATGTGCTTGTGACACACACACACAGATGAGCACACTCCATGTAGCAGAGAGTCAGGAAAACTGAACTAAAAACAAATTTCTGCCTATTTGTTAGAGCTCCCAGCGCCAACTTGGTTGCTTGCCCCTGCCCATGTATTTGCAGCTGTTTCCCCTCCAGGACAGCGACATACCCAGTGATGTACTGATGTTTTATGGTGACGCGATAACATGGCAACAACCTGGCTCTTTTCTGATAAAAAAACCAAACCGGTTCTTAGGAAAGATGTGATTAGAACCACTAAAGCACTGGCACCAGCACCAGACAGGCACTGGTGGAAAAGGAGGCATGTGTGTGTTATTAAAGCTCTGCAACAACTCTGATGAAGAGGGATCTTACAGCCTTTGAGAATGAGAAAATGGTTTAGCATACAACAATGTAAGGACTGACTGAGCTTTGTTTTACAGGGAGGGCAGACAGTGGCATTGCTCGGTTTAGAAACAGATTTTCTTCTTTTGGTGAGTTAAAATGTGTTTACTAAATGCTGTTGTTTGATGGTCTTCAGCTGCAGAGTTTAATAGAAATGAACTGTGAACTCATATTTCATGAAGTAAAGGATCTGAAAGTCTGCTGCTAGATTAGAAACACCTGAGATGATGATGGATTCAGATTCTCTGCAGTCTGATCATCATTAGAGGACATTCTTCATCAAGGAAAGGGTTTCTGTAATTGATTTGTAATTCTGTGTTTCTTTTACTGTTTAATCAGACGAGGATGATGAGCTACCTGACAATCTTCGCCTCCAGAGGCTTCAAGGCATCTTAAATGATTGTAAGTATCAGATTGAATAATGAACAAAACACAGGTTATGAGAGAAAAAGGGAGCTTCCCTTGCTCACCATCTCAGAGTTTGGTGTTGGTGTGATGTGTAGAAAGAGTCCTGCAGACAGCTCTGGGATCAGCCTCTGAAAGGGGAAGAGTTAGCAGAGAAAATGTCACAAACTGTCTGACAGCTCATCTCTCAGTTTGACAAACAACAATGGTAGTTCACAAACATCTGGTTCAGACAATGATAGTGCCTCGACTTTCCTGTAATGTGTCCCTGCTTTCTGCTCCGTCTCCAGCTCTTATTCCTGACACTAACTGCCCCGATCATAGAGGAGAACAAAAAGCTCTACAAAGTCCTGCAGCTATGAGCACTATGCTCCAGTTTCATCTGATTGTGACTGAGAGGAGCTGTTAGCATCTGCACTCTGTGCTGCACAGAGCTGAGTTGAGAGCTCTCATCCTGACAGAGATCAACTCTATTCACAGACATCATGAGCCGATGGAGAGAGGAAGGCCTACCTGTTAGACACAGGAGGCGCCTCAGAGCTCACACTACAGATCCAGATCACTTCCTGCAGCAGCTAGCAAAGATCAGCTGCTTCATACGAACCAATGAAGAAAGAAACACACTGTGGTGTATAATGTGACAGCGCGTTGATCCTCAGGCAGCTTCGGACTGATTAAAATCCTGATTAGGGCTGAACATTTTTGGAAAATAATCTAATTAAAATTATATATGTATATATATATATATATATATATATATATATATATATATATATATATATATATATATATATATATATATACCAATGTTGGATTGCAGTCTAGCATGTAATTTTTGGGAGGGATGTTTATCTTCTGCATCTTTCTATAGTATGACCAACACGTCAAAGGATACTGTCAGCATACAAACAATTATTTCCTGCACTTTTTAAATGAAAAAGAAAAAAGGAACACTGTATAATTTTTTTGACCTCAAGCAGTCAGTCAGAATAACAAACCAAACAGAATAAAGTGAACAGGGGGTATGGCTCTTCCAGCCACAATCTACTGCATTGATCACAGGCTCACAGGGTTTTACCAGAAAAAAAGCAGCAGACTGACTTTTGCTGGTTTTAAGGAAAATGAGTAAAAGTTCCTCCATTCCCAAGGGGCCTGTGAAAATAAAACTTTTTTTTAATTGCAGCCTTTGCCATTTGAAAATCGCATTCTATTACATTGTGGTGGTGGTTTCAATTCTTTTAATTGTTCAGCCTTATTCCTGATTATGAAAAGAAAAGTAATGTCACATTAACAGACTTTATGTTCAGACCTGGGCTGCACGGTAGCGCAATAGTTAGTGCTGCAGCCTCACAGCAAAAAGGTTCGATTCCCAGCTTGGCTGGTGGGCCTTTCTGTTTGGAGTTTGCATGTTCTCCCCATGCATGTGTGGGTTCTCTTCGTGGGTACTCCGGCTTCCTCCCACAGTCCAAAAACATCATCAACTATCATCTCTAGTAAACACTGAGATTGGGTCCTCACCAGTTCTCAGCACACAGTAAATGTTTCACTCTAACTATTTGGAGGTTAGAATCAGCTGTTGTTAGTGATAAAGATGATTAGAATAGAAAAGGGTTCGTTTGACTCCAGATGAGTAAGTTATGCATCATTATTTTAACTAACACGGATTAGGGGGTCAGTTCTTCCTCTGTAGCGGTCTGTGGCGCATTAAACCTTTTGTGTGCACTCTGTGAGTTACACCATGTCCGTTTGTCTCATTGTGGACACAAAGCTCTTCAGTCCTTCAGTGGATCAGGCTCTGTGGTTCTCTGTGAAGTTTGTTTGGTGTCATAATGATTCGATCAGAAATATCTGTCAGAGCTAGAGTAAAACTTTGAAAAAAAAAAGGAAAAAAAAAGAATCACTCTCAGTTTACTCCAAGTTAAAGCTGTGAGAGATTTCTTCATTTAGTTTTCAGTTGAAACAGTTTGGTTGAAGGTTAAAACATTTGGTCACACGTCAGTAAGTTTGGGATGAAGATCTCAGAATACTTTACAAACAGTATTACAGTTTTCCACAGATGTGTTTCTGTTATTTCCTGTGCTTCTCCTTGATTCATGTCTATAATCAAATAAAATCAGAACACAGACTCGTTACAAATACTACAGTGCTGGAAATAACTGTGTGCTCTAAGCTCTGTAACACCAAACTAAACAACCTCTCTGATGAGGAGTGATTCAACATTTACCAATCGAAGATCTGACTGAGCTTTGTTTTTACAGGGAGGGCACTGATCAGAAGTCCTGGTTACTCGGGTGAGTTGAAGTTTTGTGTTTACGGAATGCTGTTTGATGGTCTTCAGCTGCAGAGTTTAATAGAAATGAACTGTGAACTCATATTTCATGAAGTGATCTGAAAGTCTGCTGCTAGATTAGAAACACCTGAGATGATGATGGATTCAGATTCTCTGCAGTCTGATCATCATCTGAGAACATTCTTCATCAAGGAAAGGGTTTCTCTGACTGATTCATCATTCTGTGTTTTTACTGATTTTTCAGATGAGGAAGATGAGCTTTCTGACAATCTTCGCTTTCAGAGGCTTGAAGGCATCTTAAATAATTGTAAGTGACAGGTTGATAAATATACAATGAACACAGCTTGTGTGAAAAGAAAGAGAAGATGAATCTATTATGAATATATTCTGAGAGACCAAAATGCACTCTTTAAGGCCATACCTAAGGTATTATGATACTGCAAAGTACCATAATACCTCATACTTTACTCATACCATCATTTGTAATGACACTCAAATCACAGGCAATAGTTGATGAAAACTGTTCTCATTACTGTACCTCTTCAGCTAGCTGAGCAAGAGAAAAAATTAAATGGTTCTTGAAAGAAAAGAAGATGAGCTTTCCGGGCATGATCATTGACTGTCATTGAATCAGAACCAGAAAAAAAAAGTATTTATCCCCAAGGGGCAGTTGGGAGAGTTAAGAGCAACACGTTAAAAAAGAGCAAGAAAAGAAAATGCACAAGGTGGGTGGGATACCAGCAGGTAGTGACAGGCCAGTGACGGACCTGCTGCTATTGATAGTAGTTACTGTTTAAGTAACAAGGCAGAAGTGTTCATTAAGTGTTGAGGAGTAAGGTAATGCATGCTGAACATAAAGCAAACATAAAATAACAGGTTATGTACAGCAATAAACAATGTGGCAGTTCCAAAATTTAAGCAAAAACGGAAGCAAGCAATATCAGAGCAAATATTTTGAAAACAGCAGATTGAGCATCAAAACTGGCAATGACATTTTAATAATGCACAAGGACATTGTGTTATTCAACGTGAGACAATGTGGTACAGAGCTAAAATCTTAAAGTTATTGTAACCCCTTAGAATTCAGGAGGAGAATACCATTAGGAACAAAAGTTGCTCTGGTTTTTTGGGTCTTACAGGCGGGATGGTGAAACCTGCGCTCAGATGGCAGCTGCTTAAGTACTGGAAACAATGCGTGCATTGAGCCACTGAGAATTTGATGAGCCAGATCGTTTGCCTGCTGCTTGTACACAGTGTTCAGGTAGCAAGCAAGAAGTCTGATTATCTTAGAACGGGCAACGTGAGGTCCATGACGAGGGAGGCAGCCAGCTAAAGCTGAAATTTCTATGTGTGTGTTATATGTTCGGTGCACTGCTCACATTTGCTAATACAAACTGTTACTGGCCAGCCCTGGCCCTTTAACGCGGTGACAGTCTGTGCTGTGTGTGTGTGTGTGTGTGTGTGTGTGTGTGTGTGTGTTTGTGTGTGTGTGTGTGTGTGTGTGTGTGTGTGTGTGTGTGTGTGTTTGTGTGTGTGTGTGTGTGTGTGTGTGTGTGTGTGTGTGTGTGTGTGTGTGTGTGTTTGTGTGTGTGTGTGTGTGTGTGTGTGTGTGTATGTGTGTGTGTGTGTGTGTGTGTGCGCGCGCGTGTGACACAGCAGCAGGAGAGACGGTCTGAGTGAATATGGTGTGTGTGGGGCGGGAGTACATTATTTTGGTCTTTGTTTCCTCAATAAATGTGCGGTTGTGCACAAATTGCACCTTTTTTTCCTCCTCTTCAGTCTTTTCCCTCACTTTGGCCCGGACTCCTAGACACCGGTTACCAGCAACGAGCCAAGTAAATAAATGTTAATCAGCTTTCCCATCTACGGTTCAGAGACAGACTGAAGTCCCGCAGTTAATGAGACGAAATGACAATTAAAACCCGAAACATACGTTCACCTGCATTTCTACAGGATTTACATCAAAGGAGAAAGGGCAAAATACTAACAAGAAAAACCCGTATCTCAACAACACAAGAACACAGGCCAGGCACCTCCGGTTTACTCTATCAAACGTCTGTACTAACAAACTATCGCAAGACCTCAAAGAGGGTGCGGTATTACAACCTGCGTAGGCAGAGAAGCGCTGTGCCTCATCGATGCCCACGTTAATCAACGTGAGACCTTAGTACGCATGCGCGAACCTGCAAAACGTTGTGATTTCAAGTAAACTGTCTCTCTCCCTCTAGGAGTCTCTGCCTTCGACGCACATTACAAGCATGAAGCCAGCGCGAAACGCTGTGCGTACCCCTTGTTAGCCTCCCTCTTATTGACAAATAAGCAACTTCCTTTTTTATTTTTTAATTATGACAAATTGTGTACAAACAACTGAAAAAAAATATTTTTATTTGAAAAAAAAAATACTTTTTTTTTTTTTTTTCTTGTTAGCCTAGGGGAGGCACTGCCTCCCCTGACCGCACACCACTGGTTAGAACACACTTGCAGGATGTTGTGTATAGGCAGTTCCTGTCACAGGAGGGTGATGGGGTGGTACCAGCAGCATATGGAGAAAGCCATAGCACTTTTTATGACTGTATAGTAAAATGTCGACTAGCTATTCCTGCCGACAGAGAAGGAGTTCAGTTTCCTGAGAAGGTACATCATCTGGTGACATTTCCTCAAAATTCCCTCCAAGTTGGAGAAGCAGCTCAGTTGGTTGTCAAGGATGGTACCCAGATATCTGTATTCCTCTACTGTCTTTGGAATCGTGTATCATGGTGGTGACAGCTGCCACCATTTAGACATGACTGCTGAGAAAGTTCACCACCTTCTCTATTACAGCTGGGTATTGTTAAAAAAACTCACAATTCAATTCAGTTTTGATTCTTTGAGTTGCAATTGAATTTAACTTCGATTGGATTCAATATTGATGTAAATGCTTTGACGTCCATTCAGTAAGTAGTAGAAATAAAAAAATAATCAGAGTTCTTGATGACAGTTCTAGTTCATTTATTTTCATGTCCATGTGAACATGTAAGATGCTCTTAATTGTCATTGCACATGTTTCAGAGCAATGAAATTGCATTTCAGGGGCTGTTTACACAACAACGGTTTAAGGGTGAAGCGCAAAAGTTCTTGCGCTTCGGCCTCGTGCTTACACCAAAAACGCAAACTTTTGAAAACGGCCTCCAGAGAAGAATTTCTCTGAAACGCTGTCGACACGGTTGACGTGTACAGTAAGTCAGTGAAATGTGTAAACAAGCCCTCAGTTATATATCATCTAAAGACATACAATGACAGAGGGGGGGGTGAATGTTCACTGCAGAATGTTCTCTAAGAGGAGGGCATAGTTTGACATTGGGAAAAAAAAACCCTCAGCATATAAGCACATGAGCAACAAACAAAAAAAGAGCTCAGGACCTGCACATATGTCACAGACACTGAGGGGCGTGCGCGCAGCCTTACCCGGGCACGTGCGCATCAACCCCCAGCAACTGAACTGTAACGGATGGAGCCAAAGAATGCGTTGAGTCTGAGGTTGTGTGTGTGTCATGTGATTTTATGTGTGTGTATGTGTAAGCCCACCCAGACTCAACAATGTCTGCCGTTTGACGATGCCAAGGCCATGGCTGTTTTCATGGAGACGACTTCGAAGAGTTCTGATCCAGAGACAAGTTCACAGGAGGAAGGTGGGAGGGGGTAGAGCATCTGTCTGCATACCATCCAGGAGAGTAGAGTGTTATCAGCCTACCAAGGCCAAAGGAGGAGCCGAAAGAGAGATAAAGATTGTTTGGGTCAGGCAGACTTTCTGTAATTTTCCGTCTGCCTTAAAGTCCCAACTGGTTAACTCTGTGGCATGCGACATCACCTAATTTGGTGGCCCATTACAGCTGAGCCGGGCCAACACCAAGTTCTTATCCATCCTGCAAAGAAGTCCAGGAATCACATCCTGCCTGTGATTAAGTTTGCATATCGCTTGAGTCTGAGTGTTGACAGCCCAGCACAATCTCTCAGTGACAGGCTGCTTATTGATTGCCAAAACTGCAGCCTGCATCTTTTGAAGTTTGCGATAAATCAGGAAACCACCAGCTCCGAACAGCAGAAAGCCTGTTATCATAATTCCAAATATGTAGAAATCTTCAACATCCTAGACAGAAACGATCGACAGTCCTCCAGTCCTCCAGATATCCCAGGAGTCGATCGTATACCCGACTGCAACCATTCTGCCAGGGCAGGCAGGCTCCCCTTTGCCCAGTTTCCTTGTTAAGAAAATTTGATCAATTGCGTTGAGAGACCAGCCAATCAAATCCATGGTTTTAGATTTGGATAGGATACAAAGAGAGGCTCTGATAGTTCAGGCAGAGACAGACCAAGAGCAAGCAGGGCAGACAGGGAGGAGGGAGCTACAAGGAAAACGTCCGCCATCGATGAGAGCAGGAGAGAAGGGGTACGTCACCTCAGATTTTTTAATAATAAAACAGTTGAAGGAGATGCTTACTGTTGCTGCTTACTTGTGTACTTGGGTTGCCATTTTGTTGTTTGGTCAGGTGCGGCCTCCTTCCATACAATGTGAATAACGCACATAGTGCTCCCACTAGCCAGGAGGTGGCTCAATTCAGAGGATTTGCCAAATCAATATTGAATTGGGTGGGGAAATGAGGCAGGGAGACACACCACTCCACAGAGCAGGTCTGTCGTGCAGGGAGGGGCCGGACAGGTCATCAAACTTTACCGACAAACAAATACAGTGTGGTCACTCTGTCACTATTTCTGGAACCCAGCTGTGAAGTGTTTTAATTTAATGGCAGGACACATTGTGTGTGGCCTGCCATTCAGATATTTGGTTTCTCACTGCCTCACTGGACCTAGACCTGGACAGTATATTCTGTGATAACATGTGAGGAATTCAAACATGATGTGATTAGTTTTTCCTGTGTTTCTGCTGAACCTCGTGTAACCGAGGGCCAGGTTAAATAATTATTTCATTTAACTAATAAAAAAAACGTATTTAAACCATCCCAAAAGTAAAATTCCACAGATAATTTGGAGGAACAGCAAATTGGCAGCAAGAAAATCAGAGACAGAGACAAAAACTGATGTTCAAATAATTTGCTTTATTTTAAAAAAAAAGAAATATGAAGAATGGGCAATAAATAATTTTGAGCTGTAGAAAAATATTTATTCAACTTCAACTTTCAACTTTATTTTATTTGTATGGCACTTTTCATGCTTGTGCAACACAAAGTGCCTCACAGAGGATAAAAACAAAAGGGAAGACCAAACAAACAAACAAAAAAAAAAAAAAAAAAAAAAACAAAGACAAAGGAATACCATTAAAACCCCAAACCTCCCACCCCCACAAATATACCCATTGCAACACGGTTACACCCACGCACATACATAGACATGCATACCGGCACACACAAACATACACGCACGCACACACACACGCACACACACACACACACACCGACAGGCTGTTGATGAGGAGACATGGCTGGGCACCAAGATCTGAGGTGAGGAAAAAGCTACCTTTGGGGGCTGCGCACACCGGGAGGAGCCATGGCCCATGGCTGAAAGGGGCGCCACCACAGGGACCACCCCAGCCCAGGCAGACAGGAGGCTCCACACCAAGGTGTAGAGCTCACTAGCCACCAGGGCCGGAGCCATCCATGGGACAGCGCCCCAATCAGTGGGCCAAAAACAGCTCCCGGTGTGGCAGGCCCCCAGGAGGAAACACTGGAAAACCGAGGGACTAAAATAGTAGAATGAGATAAAAGGTCTAGAAGCTAAAACTGAAGGAATAAAACAGTACAGATTAAATAAATCTTTATCCTAACATAAACATCAAACAACATTGAAATGAAACAACATAATAGAACAGGATAAACTAATCTAATAAATAGATAAATAAATAAATAAATAAATAAATAAATAAATAAACAAAACAGAATTAATAATAATAGTATAAAGTAGAGTAATAATAAAAAAGTGTAAAAATAGGGGTAAGCATAAAAAGAGGTTAATCTAGTTAGTTAAAAGCCTGATTAAAAAGATGGGTCTTGAGCCTCTTTTTAAAAATATCAACATTCTCTGCGCCCCTGAGGCTCTCCGGGAGGCTATTCCACAATCGGGGACCATAATAATGGAATGCCGCCTCCCCGTGAGTTTTAGTTCTTACTTGTGGTATTGTTAAAAGGCCAGCACCGGAGGACCTCAGGGTCCGCGAGGGTTGATAGGGTAAAAGTATTTCAGATAGATAAGATGGCCCAAGACCGTTAAGACACTTAAAAACTAATAAGAGAACCTTAAAATCGATCCTGAAACGCACGGGGAGCCAATGCAGCGATTTTAAAACAGGCGTAATGTGCTCCCGCCCTCTGGTCCTCGTCAGCACTCGTGCGGCTGAGTTTTGCAATAATTGTAAATTGTGTATGTTCTTTTTGGGAAGACCAGAGAGCAGGGCATTACAATAGTCTAAACGACAGGAGATAAAAGCATGCATTAGCACCTCCATGCTGGCCTGAGAGAGAAACGGGCGGACTCTGGCTATATTCTTAAGATGGTAGAAACCTATCTTCGTTATGTTTTTAATGTGTGGAATAAAAGTGAGCTCAGAGTCCAAAATCACGCCCAAGTTTTTTACAGATTTTGAGGATTCAAAATCCTGTAACTTAGGTAAGAGTTTCTCTCTCTGGCCTTCAGGACCAATAACTAAAACCTCTGTTTTGTCCTGGTTGAGCTGTAGGAAATTAGCTGCCATCCATGACTTGATGTCTAAAATGCAGTTAAAAAGGGCATCAATTGGCCCTGTATCATCAGGAGACACTGCAATGTACAGTTGCGTATCATCAGCATAGCTATGGAAGCTGATGCCGTGCCTCCTGATGATGTCCCCAAGGGGTAGCATGTATAGATTAAAAAGAGTTGGACCTAAAATTGACCCTTGGGGAACCCCACACTCTATCTTATGGGTTCCTGAGGAACATGTATCCATACTTACAAAGAAACTTCGATCAGTCAGGTAGGACGTGAACCAGTTAAGAACAGTACCAGAGAGGCCGACCACATTCCTCAGTCTATTTAATAAAATGTGATGGTCTACTGTATTTGAATCTCTTGTCTTAAAAATAGAAAGAATGTAAAATGACGAGGCTACCTTATCAAATCCATACACAATCATCAAAGGGAATATTGCAGACTGAGGGTTAAGTTTCTTTCGATATGATCGCTTGTGACTAAAAAAGGGGGTGCAGAGGATTTACCATTCCCACGTGCCCAAAAGCCCTGCATTCACTCAAACACAGCAACTAAGGAAAAAGAAAAATGTGCTCAGTGAGAAAATGAAAAAAAAAAGTGCCAACAACCACTCACACACAATTAATGGGGGTAGTGAGGTGCAGGTGGTGAGGCTTACACCCGCGGACAGCCTCAAGACGCTCAGACCACGAACCACTCGATCTGCAATGCTCAAACAAAAAGACAACAAGGTTAAAAGATGGTTTAACAAAGAAAAAGAAAACAATCAGACCAACTGATAACTTTAAAAACCAAAGCGAGCAATAGAGCAAACCAAAACCTAACTACAACTAAAGCTTAGAAAGTAACACTCAAACAAACTAAGAAAAACAAAGCCCAAACAAAGCAAAACCTAAACAAAGCAGCAGTGGCAGTCAGCCTATAAAGATATCCAATAAAAAAGGTTTAAACACTGCTCACTACAAAATTTTAAAATAAACACAAAACATGATTGGGGTACCTTAAAAGACAGCAACAAGTATGAGTCAGCTCGAGCTACTCAGGACCAGGATCTATAATAACAAAGACAAATGTAAGGTGATATTGCCACAAGAAGAAGTCACCACATGCATCAAAGCATGCACTTACCCCACGTCTGTCACAAAGAACCCTAGATACCCAGAAAAACAATTCACAAAGCCAGAGTGAGTCCCAACCAAGATCTGCAGCCTGCTGTGTATTAGCACAGGGCTGCTTATATTGGGAAACACCTGTGCCTAATTAAGCAGAAGGGAGGCACCTCACAGGCTGCATGATAACAAAGCCTATGGAAGCCCAGAGGGGACCAAAAGACTGCCGGTTACACTCACAGCACACTGTGTTGATTCCTTTTCTTTATAGTTTTGATTATTCAGGTCAGGTGAAGCTGTAATCCAATTTGAGACAAAACAATCTTTTCAATGACAGGGAGACATGAGACAATCATGTCAGTGTCTGATATTTATATTTTTAGTCTCACACTGTTTCATCAAAGTTGGGTTTAGAGATTTTGTTCATTTCTAGGCTCTACAGTATATCCACTAGTTAAGCTACAATAAGTTTTGACATTTAAGTTAAGTTGTAATGAAGGTCCTGTGATGGTTTGTAAACCAGCGGGGTTTTCTAGGACCCAAAGGGAGGCAAAAACAGGTTTGAGGGTTTTTATTAAGAGGTTTGGTTGAGATGATGAGAGACAGTGTGGCTGTCGGTGAGCTGCTGCAGAAGTGATCCTCACAGGCACTGGGAAAAGAGAAAGACATCAAAGGATTAGTCTCCAGGAAATCCAAAAACACACAGGCACCAAAAACACAAGAGATACTATCTCAGCCTGATTACCACAGTGAGAGCAGGAATCAACTGGCACCGGCCCATTCCTTCAGCAGAGCTTAAGAGCCGGCACTCCTAATCAGCCAACTCAGGACAGGTGTGCAGAGTGCAGCCACGGGAAACCTCTGAGGGGGAATGGTCCAATGTAACGTGGTGCGAGAGGAGAGCCACACCTGTTGACTCAGCTGGTAGCCAGGAGCAGGGGAGCGGTGGAGGTCAGCCAGCCGCTTGTTCCGAGTGCTAGAGTCAGGTAAGGCAGCCCAAGCATCCCTCCAGACAGCCTCCACCTGCCAGAGGTGCTCCCTTACCAAAGGAACGGCCACAGCTCCCTCCTGGTCGGGGAAGACGAGTGGTTGGAAATTGTTACACACCATAAAGGGTAACATACCTGTGGCCAAACTGGTGAAGGAGTTGTGGGAGTACTCAATCCAGGCGGAAAAGGAGCTCCAGGAGGAGGGATTCTGTGCTGCCACACACTTGAGAGCCACCTCGAGGCTCTGATTAGACCGCTCTGTCTAGCCGTTAGTCTGGGGGTAGTACCCAGATGAGAGACTGGCTGCTGCACCCATTGCCGAACAAAAGTCTTGCCAAACTTGGGAGACAAACTGGGGGCCGCAGTTTGAAACAATGTCCACTAGAATGCCATGAAGTCTAATGACATGTTTCACAAGGAGGTTAGCAGTCTGCAAGGCTGAGGGTAACTTGGGGAGGGGCACCATCTTTGAAAACCAATCAGTTATGATGAGGATAACAGTATTACCTTTGGAAGGAGGTAGTCTGGTGATGAAGTCCAGAAAGATGTATGACCAGGGTCGGCTGGGAGTAGGGAGAGGACGCAGCAAACCAGCTGGAGCCTGGTGGGAGGTCTTGCCCCGGGGACAGACGGAGCAGACGAGGACAAACTCCATGGTGTCCTTGGCCATTCTGGGCCACCAAAAGTGCTGCCTCAGGAACTAGAGAGTCTGGGTTACTCTGGGTGACAGACCAGCTTGGATGAGTGTCCCCACTGGAGGACTTGAGCTCGGGCTGAGTTGGGAACAAACAGCTGGACAGGGGGACCAGTACCTGGGTCGGGATGATCCTTCTGAGCCTCACTGACAACCTCTGAGAGAGGGTGGCAGGTAGGGGGCAGGATGTGCTCCTCCTGGGCTGGTGGTGAATATATCCTGGAGAGGGCGTCAGGCTTGACGTTCTTGGAACCGGGGTGGTAGGAGAGGGTGAAGTGGAACCGGCTCAGGAACAGAGACCAGCGGGCTCAATGAGAGTTGAGCTTCTTAGCTAAGCAGAGGTAAGCAAGGTTTTTCATGGTCGGTCCAAATAATGAAGGGCACCATAGCGCCCTCCAACCAGTGCCTCCACTCCTGCAGAGCCTACACGACAGCCAACAACTCTCTATTACCCACGTTGTAGTTCCTCTCCGCTAGGGACAGACGACGTGAGAAGTAAGCACAGGGGTGAATTCTCTGAGTCAGGGGGTTGCGTTGAGTCAGCACAGCCCCTGCTTTGACGTCTGAAGCGTTCACCTCCACAATGAATTGTTGCTTGGGATACAGATGTCTAAGCACTGGAGCGCTCGTGAACAGGGTCTTAAAGTGGGAGAAGACTGCTGCAGCCTCGGGGGTCCACTGGTAGAGGTGAGACTGTTGAGGAGACTGGCCACCCTATTGTGGTCACGGATGAACTGGCGGTAGAAATTGGCACAGCCCAGGAACCTCTTAAGTTCTTTGCAGGTGGCAGGGATGGGCCAGTCCAGGACGGCTTGAATCTTAGCTGGGTCTGCCCGTAACTCCGCTTTAGTGATGATGTAGCCCAGGTAGTGAGTTGAGGAGACGCGGAACTCGCACTTCTTTGGTTTAACAAACAGGCGATTCTCTAGAGAGCGTTGAAGGACCTACCAGCCGTGACTCTTGTGCTCTGACAGAGTTGGGGAGAAGATGAGGATATCATCCAGATACACTGACACAAACCTGTGCAGCACGTCTCTGAGGTGGTCGGTCATGAGAGTTTGGAAGACGGCAGGGGGCATTTGTGAGTCCAAATGGCATAACCTTATACTCTAAGTGGCCCAGGAGAGTTTTAAAAGCCGTCTTCCACTCATCACCCTCCCGGATGAAGTAGTAAGCGTTTCTGAGGTCCAGCTTGGAGAACGCCTGGGCCTCACACAGAGGCTCGAAGGAGGGGTCAATCAGGGGCAGAGAGGTCCGGTCCTTTACTGTAATGTCATTCAAACTTCTGTAATCTGTGCACAGACGGAAGGAAGAGTCCTTCTTTAAGAAGAAAAACCCCGCACCCACTGGAGAGGAGGAGGGACGGATAAACTACGTGGCCAGGGCGTCTTTGATGTACGCCTCCATGGCATTTTTCTCTGGACGTGAGAGGTTGTACAGGCGACTGGGGGGGGTTGAGCCATATCTTTACTGAGCACCCGGGCCAGGTCGTGGTACTCAGGAGGTACTGCAGACAGATCGGGGGGGTGCTGGGAGAACCGGGTGAACTTGAGTGGCTGGGATGACAGACTGAAGGCAGTGGGCGTGACAGAAGGTGCTCCAGTTAGTGATAAAGAGGGTAGACCAATCGATGTGGGATTGTGTTTCTTTAACCAAGGGAAACCAAGAACTAGAGGGGAGACCAGGGAGTTTATGACGAATCATTGAATGGTTTCTCTTTGGTTGCCAGAAATCACGAGGGTGAAGGGTTCATTCTGGTGCGTCACCCTGAGGATGAGGTGACCGTCGAGGGTCGTGACTCTCTTAGGTTGAGGAAGCTCCACCAGGGGGAGCTCCAACTGCTTGGCCAGATCCACATAACTGAAACTGTCGTCTGCACCCTTGTCAATTGGAGCCTGGAGGGAGGTGGACTTCTGTCCCCAGAGAACACACAAGGAGACCAACATGTGAGGAGGGCTGACAGAAGTTGAAGTCTGGCTCACCAACATTCCCTCCCTCAGAGATGAGCCTGTCCGTTTAACGCCTGGGGACAGGGAGCGATGTAGTGTCCAGCCTCCCCACAGTAGATGCAGAGCCTGTGGGCCATATGTCGCTGACATTCCTGGGGACTGAGACAAGCCCTGCCCAGCTTCATTGGCTCCTCCAGTGGTTCAGAGAGACATGAGGGTTTGGGTGGTGAAGGCGGAGTTCTAAGGGCTGCAGGGGAGTCTGACTGCCTGGGGGAACTGAATGTTCTACCAGCCTGCTCTCCCTGAGTATGTTATCTATTTTAATGGATAGGGAAATTAACTCCTCTAATGAGGCTGACTCATCTCTGGTGGCTAACTTGCCCTTCATCCTCTCTGAGAGCCCCTTCGAATAGATACCCATGAAAGCTGACTCATCCCACCCACACTCATTAGCCAAAATGCGGAATTCTATAGAGTAATTTCCGACACAGGAGTTGCTCTATCCCACAAAGCGGTGGCCCATTTAGCGACACGACTGCGCAATAAACTAATCACAAAAGCAATCTTAGCCCGATCAGTAGGATAACTGGAAGGCTGTAAGTCTTAAGTAATATATGAGAGCATTTTGAAATAAACTGAGCACAAGTACCCACAGGTAGGTGAGGGCTGAGGGGGGTGAACTCACTGTAGATGAAGTGGCAGCACTCGCCTGAGGATCTGGGGAGGAGAGATTGGAGGACAGGTGATTTAACTGCTGCATGTGTCTGAAAGGTCTCCACAATCCTGTGTGTTCTCGTGGCGTCTCAGCAGCATGCTGAGAGCTTCCTTGAGTGCCTCCGGTGAAGTCGGGTCCATTGTGGTCAGTTGATTCTGTGACAATTTGTAAACCAGCGGGGTTTTCTAGGACCCGAAGGGAGACAGAGGCAAAAACAGGTTTGAGGGTTTTCATTAAGAGGTTTGGTTGAGATGGCGAGAGAGAGAGTGTGGCTGTCAGTGAGCTGCTGCAGGAGTGATCCTCAGAGGCACTGGGAAAAGAGAGACATCAAAGGATTAGTCTCTAGGAAATCCAAAAACACTCAAGCACCAAAAAACACAAAAGATACTATCTCAGCCTGATTACCACAGTGAGAGCAGGAATCAACTGGCGCCAGCCCATTCCTTCAGCAGCCAACTTAGGACAGGTGTGCAAAATGCAGACGCAGGAAACCTCTGAGCAGCTCCACAGAGAGGGGAGGGGGGAGAACAGAGGGAGAGCAGCTTCCACCACAGCCAGGATCATGGCCATGTCCACATGTAGCCGGGTATTTTCAAAAACAAATCCCCCCCATCGTTCCTTTTTTAAAAATACTGCTGTCCACATGCAGTGGGTATATCTGCCGGTGAGTGCGGCTCGAGGCATGCCAAACCCATAAAAGGCAGTATTTTCCAGACGTATAACCTGTGTCAGCCAACCAGAATGCAACCCCGTCATTCAGCTGTGAGGCTTAAGAACTGAAAACTCTGTTTACCAGCGTCTACACGAAACCATGAAACTGGAGTTTTCCAAAATCTTCACTTTGGCTGGAGTTTTTAGAAAACATGGTGGTGTTTCGTGTGGACGACACGCTTAAACGTATAAAAACATATGCGTTTTCCATAATACTCGTGTGGACATGGCCCATAACAGGTCCAAGGAATTACACAGCTGTGAACCAGTGGGGAACCTTCAGGGACTTCTAGGCCTTCAGAGAAGACCTTAAAAAAATCTGGACCAAAAAATATACTTATCATATATCTCTCTATAAAAAAAAATATATTTTCTCATCTAGTTGAATAAAATACATTTAATACATCATATAAGTTTTGAAATTAAGTGTACTGCAAAGTTCACTTCAGCAATGAAAGGGTTACTGTCTTGAAACATGTTATCTCTATCGGAGCCCGGTTTGCTGGCTTGTTAAGTGGTTAGGACTTCACGAAGGCCAGGCTGTGTTTTGGTTTGGAGAGACAGGAAAATTGACCAATCACAATTTGATTTTTTGGGGGGCGGGACAAAAACAGAAGAGCATCGGCCTTCATAAAGTCCGAAGAGTGGGCAGAGGGGTGAGAGCGGTGAAAGGAATGGCAGAAGACGAGAGCGAAGTTGTGGCTAACTTGTTAGCATTTTTTCAGCGTGTGCGAGTAAAAATTTCATCTGGTCGCGCTCGTGCGAGTGGATATGTCTTAATACTTCATCTATCACGGGCACTGTGTAAGACATTGTGGTTTGAATTCTCCCTCTATTCCACTGGCTCAGTCAGTCTCCTCCACCTGAACTCTCTCCTGTTTTAAAGACAGAGCACTGTCACGTACACACACATTGCGTATGTGCATCACACACCGAAGACAGACAGAACTTCACAATGACACACGTTTCACAATTCCAGAGTCAGCCTTCTTACAATATGATTCACGCTGATCTAGACTCTCCTGATTGAAGAGGATGCTACGTTAGAGCAGAGCTAGGTTAGTTTAACTCACGACATGTCAACACCAAAAAAGAAAGATAGAAAACAGCTAAGGCCCTGATCAACTCTTCATCAACAAGTGCAGCACAGATATCTGTCTCCGTCTCTGAGGTCTCCTGCAGCGTCTCTGGATCAAACCAACTAAGAGAGAGGGGGTGGATGGTTTTTGAGGTTTCCATATAACGCCCAAGTACGGGACTTGATTCACTTTCATAAAATATTAGCGATCACAGGAGCATACTTAAAGTTGGGGAACAATCAGGAGAAATCACAAGCCAGGAGAACAGCCAGAGAAGGGGTTTAAAAAATGGGAGACTCCCTCCTTATTCAGGAGTGTTGGCAGCCTGCCAGTACTCTCCATGGGTAAAAGTAACGAGTTTATGTTTGACACAGATTGACAAAGATAAAAACTAAAGACATTTTCTTCATCATTTTAGGTTATTTTAGTAAGTTTTGTAAACTCACTTAATAATGTTAGTTATTGTTTTATGTAAAGCCTCTTATTTATTTTTATTTTATTTATTGAATGAAAATGTTTTTTGTCAACTACTTTTTTTCCGCGATGATTTCTTTTCTGGGCTGTGAGGGCTGAGGTGAAGGCCCAGCTGTATTACTCACGGTTCGCCACTGCTGTGAACACACACAGTTCCACAACAATTTTTCTTCTACAGGAAAAAAAAAACAAATGTGGACATTTGTTTGTGAGTGTGAACATTTCGGGGCTCTAACTTCGTGGCGCAGCGCAGGGGGGGCAAGCCTGGCGCACCCTGCCCAGTGCTAATTTCGTGCGGTGCACCACCGTGTGCTGCCAATTTGACAATTTGGTAGACCGTCTGCGCAGAGATGGGTGTGACTGCGCGCCAGGGGGAGGTGTCAGCAGATTCATGTTGGCTCAGTGACAATTTGGTGCCAAAAAAGTTGCCTGAAAGCTCGCCAGCTCCAACCTGGTCTATCCTCCGCGCAAAGCGGAGCGCACCATCCGCAGCTGTAATTTGGTGACAGACGCACATGTGCACACATGTGAACAAAGCCTCAGAGGCAGGTTTCCAGAGTGTCAGGCACATTTTAATGCAGTAAACAATCACAGTAATCGCTATTTAATAAAACCGTCTGAACCAGCATATACATTTATATCTATATTAATTTTTCCGTCACATCTGATGTCAGATTAAAGCCGTTTGCCATTATGGAAAGTTAACCTGACGGCAGCTGGAAGTTTGATGCACATCTTATAATTAAACAATAAACAGCCTTAACATCTGATACTGAGTATATATCTGGTTCTCTCATTTCATTTAATTCAAAGAAAAGAGGGAGAGAAAAGACGAAGAAAAAAGAGACAAAATAAATGTATGTCACTCAGGATTTACCTGTGATTTCCCATATTTCTCTGTTTTAGTCTTTATTTTTAACCTGATCTAAAAAGATGGAGTACATTATTGTAAGGAGGATGAGGTGGAGACACTGGGAGAGTATACAGTATATCACCAAAGGTTCTGCTATTTGGTGATGACAAACCAGGAGTGCAGGTGGATCAAAAGTATTCTGAATGGATAAGCCAGGTGTGTAACTGTCTCTTCATTTTGTTCTCCTATTAATGACAAAGGAACAGATTACATCTGTCCCAGGAGCTGGCCCACGCGGTGACGCGCTTTGTGTCATCCGCTGTCCACTCTCCTGCTGCAGGGACAGCGGCCCTGACCGTCTCCGTTATCGGGTCTTTCCAGCACACTGTTTCCGCGGTGCTGGGGATCACTCAGACCAATCAGATGCTGCGCCTCGGCCACAGGGCATTTGAAGGCGAGGAGAGGCGCTCATTTGATTGGTGAAAACAGCCCTCGGCTGTGTTAAACCCACTCACGGCTTTTCTCCTCCCTCTCTGCCATTTGCGCGGAGGGAGGCGTGGACGCGCATCTCTGCGCCTTGACTGCGCCTCTCTTGGCACTGCAGGAAATTTGCAAAGTGCGCCGGTCACACCCTGTCCGCGCGGCAAAGGCCAGCGCAGGGCAGGTGTGCCTGCGCTTGCGCCTGGTCTACGAAATTCGAGCCCTTCAAGTTAAAAAAAAATCGGAAGTAACAAGTCGATTCACAGAAAGTGCTTTGAGTTGTTTCTTGATAAAGACACATTATTAAGCAGCTATTTTTAGGTGGTGAAACAGTTTGGGTTACTGTCAAACGAAAAATCCATAATTTAGAAATGCTTTAAGAATTGCTCTTAAAGCACTGAGGGGGGTAACAGCCTTTAAGGATATAATAATGATTCAACATTTACAAATTCAAGGACTGACTGAACTTTGTTTTACAGTAGAGGAACTGATCGTCAGGAGGCGCAACATTAGCAGAAGCAACATTCACAGGGGGCCCATCAGCAGGACTGCTTCTGCCAACCCAGGTGAGTTGAAGCGTTAAATGCTGTTGTTTGATGGTCTTCAGCTGCAGAGTTTAGGAGAAATGAACTGTGAACTCATATTTCATGAAGTAAAGGATCTGAAAGTCTGCTGCTGGATTAGAAACACCTGAGATGATGATGGATTCAGATTCTCTGCAGTCTGATCATCATCAGAGGACATTCTTCATCAAGGAAAGGGTTTCTGTAATTGATTTGTAATTCTGTGTTTCTTTTACTGTTTAATCAGACGAGGATGATGAGCTACCTGACAATCTTCGCCTCCAGAGGATTGAAAGAAGCTTAAATGAATGTAAGTATCAGGTTGATAAATGTGCAAAGCACATCTTATGAGAGAAGAAAGAGAGCTTTCCTAGCTCACCATCTCAGAGTTTGGTGTTGGTGTAATGTGTAGAAAGAGTCCTGCAGACAGCTCTGGGTTCAGCCTCTGAAAGGGGAAGAGTTAGCAGAGAAAATGCTACAACTTGACACCTGTCTGTTCCTAATACTGTGAAATGAAGACAGTCTGTGGCGCAGCCACATTATCTGTGATGTGGACATTGAGCTTCCTTTCTAGCAGCTACAGGATGCCCATCAGTCACGTGACCTGAGCTGTGTCTCTGATTGGACATCAGACAATCCTAATATCTGCTAAACCGCTGAACTAAAAAACTATTCACAGTGTACAGTGTGTGCTGAAAGAGAAATCAGCATTTCAGACCCAAGCTGTTTTTTAAACTAGGCTGTGAAAATGATTCTTATGCTATAAAAGTCTCTTTTTTTTTTGGCTGGGTATGTACGTGACTTCTGGTCTTCTTGCAGCCAGTCTCATGAGAATTCTCGATTGAACAGCAACTTTTTAACACTTCCACATAGGCTTCATTTTCCTAACCCGGATGTTGCCCCATGGATTAAACACACAGACAGTGATTTCATTTTATTTTAGCTGTAAAGCACTTTGAATTGCCTTGTGTATGAATTGTGCTCTACAAATAAACTTGCCTTGCCTTGCCACAATAACTACATATTATCAGGTCCCAAATAGACTAACCCCTAAATTCCACTGCACGTGCCGCGCGGCGACGTGCCCTTGCAGAGCACTTAGATTCCATTGTAATCTATCAGGCAATTTCCACTGCAAGCGCTGCTGAAGTGCCCAGGCGCGAGAAATACGCTTCAGGTCTATTTTCTGCGCGGCTGCTTCCAAACCTCGTAAATTCACTGTCGATAAGAAAGCACTAGACAGGAAGTCACTGTGTTAAGTACCCGGAGGATTCCAAATAAAACACAATGCACAAACTCTCGAACCTAAATTTCCCCTATTTGTTATAAATATGTCACATTTGGAGGCACGGGCATCAGGTAAACAGTCGGTCAGAAGGTCCTAGACTCAACTCGACGCCATTGATGAAGAGAAGCTGATCTTGTAAGTTGATAAGTTGAGCATTCTGTATGATCCCAAACATCCTTTTTATGAGGATACAGGCAGAAAGGATAAGGTGTGGACTGACATATCAAAAGTTATGGGAGTGGACGGTGATTGTGTGATATCCCTATTCATACGAGAGCCTGTGACTCTCCGAGGACCAGCCCTCCCTCTCTGGATTGAGTGGCGCACCGCTGTGTGGCGCATGGCTTCCAGTGAGGTTTGACCAGGGCTTGGCGATTATGGTAAAAATAAGAATCCTGATTATTTAAAGTGATATTGAAATCACAATTAATATACACAATTATTCATTTATTCAAAAACTTCAGTACTGATTTAAACACAACTTAATTGTAGCACAAGTTACAATGGCAAGGAAAAACTTCCCTTTAACGGGCAGAAACCTCGGACAGAACCAGACTCATGTTAGACACAAAACAACAAAGAAACAGAAGTATAGAGAGAAGTGTGTGTGTGTGTGTGTGTGTGTGTGTGTGTGTGTGTGTGTGTGTGTGTGTGTGTGTGTGTGTGGCACACACACACACACACACACACACACAAATACCTGCTTTGGGACGTCACAACCAACACCATTGCTCACTTGCAAAAGCAAATATTTCTCCCAAAACAATTCACTCATGCTTAAAAACTGAATTCTTTTCCCAAACAAAAATTCTGTGCCACCAAAAATGCAAAGATCCTTTACAGTTGCTTGGCATTTCTTGAAACAGACCAAATGTTCTCAAGACTCTTGGTGCTTTTACTAAAAAAAAACCTGGATTGATCAGCATAACACCATGGATCACCTGCAAAAAGCTCATATCTCTCCCAACAGTTCATGTGTCGTGTAAATACCAAACTTCTGTCTTATACAAACAGTCAGTGCCTTCAAAATGCATCGTCCCTTTGGCTTTGTGTCAGCACTGCAAGTCACAATGTTTAGATGTTTTGTCACGATGGCAGAGGACCATTGAAATATCCCTCATGTCCACCTCTCAGTCTGAGCCCAAACCTTCATTGACAAAGGTTACTGTACTCAGTTTTTGTCTAGCTAACAATACAATACACTCACTGGCCACTTTATTAGGCACATCTTGCTTGTACCGGGTTGGACCCCCTTTGCCTTCAGAACTGCTTTAATCCTTCGTGGCACAGATTCAACAAGGTCCTGGAAACATTCCTCAGAGAGTTTGGTCCATATTGACATGATAGCATCACAAAGTTGCTGCAGATTTGTCGTCTGAACATCCATGATGAGAATCTGTTCCACCACATCCCAAAGGTGCTCTATTGGATTGAGATCTTGGGACTGTGGAGGACATTTGAGTACAGGGAACTCATTGTCATGTTGAAGAAAGCAGTCTGAGATGATTCCAGCTTTATGACATGGAGCGTTATCCTGCTGGAGGTAGCCATCAGAAGATGGGTACACTGTGCTCATAAAGGGATGGACATGGTCAGCAACAATACTCAGGTAGGCTGTGGACTTTAAACCATGCTCAGTTGGTACTAAGGGGCCCAAAGTGAGCCAAGAAAATATCCCCCACACCATTACACCAGCAGCAGCAGCAGCAGCCTGAACCGTTGATACAAGGCAGGATGGATCCATGCTTTCATGTTGTTGATGCCAAATTCTGACCCTACCATCTGAATGTGGAGCAGAAATCCAGACTCATCAGACCAGGCAACGTTTTTCAATCTTCTATTGTCCAGTTTTGGTGTTGCTGTGTGAATTGTAGCCTCAGTTTCCTGTTCTTAGCTGACAGGAGGGTCACCCGGTGTGGTCTTCTGCTGCTGTAGCCCATCTGCCTCAAGGTTGGACGTGTTGTGTGTTCAGAGATGATCTTCTGCAGACCTCGGTTGTAACCAGTGGTTATTTGAGTTACTGTTGCCTTTCTATCAGCTCCAACCAGTCTGTCCATTCTCCTCTGACCTCTGGCATCAACAAGGCATTTTCACCCACAGAACTGCTGCTCACTGGATATTTTCTCTTTTTGGGATCATTCAAGATTGGTTGTTGGTTAAAATCCCAGTAGATCAGCAGTTTCTGAAATACTCAAACCAGTCACTTCTCTGCATCAGAGTAAAAAGAAAATGTATAAAGCCCAAAATACTGTAACATAAACACATAAACAAAAAACAAGGAAAATCATATGTAGCCTACAGCCCTGTCAATAAAGCTGGAGTTTCACAACTCACACTTCTTCACTGCTCGCTGTCCTCACCCTCCCTCTCCTGACCAATCACACGCTGCTGTCTGCCAGACCACAGATTCTTGTTCACATCACAGCGTGTTTTCACAATCATAGACAGAACCTGTCATCTGGACTTCTGAGATGTGTGAAACTCCTCCTTGGAGTTCTAGTTTCACCTGACTTTTGATTTATCAATTTCTCAAATGGTCCAAGAGATTCATACATGGTATTTATGTTATTATGTTGCTGACTTATTTTGACAGTTGAACAGACTATTGTGCTGAAAGTGACCCATTTAATAAAATGATGCTGATATGTTTTGGAGACACTGACCATTAGACTGAGAATCAACCATCAGTTTAGAGCAACAAGATGTTGTCACTTACAAATTGTGATAAACCTAGGCTAACTGTACTAACTGTAGGCTACCTGTACTTTGCCATTAGCAGAAATGAGCAAAGGCATTTGCAATTTGATGAAATAATTGAGAAATTTATTCATGTTTTGAACAATTATCAAGTAGTTTGGAGGTTTGTCCATGTTATTTTGAGGATGTAATTTCCATTTCAAGAAATGGAGAAAAACTGTAAATGGTGTATTGAACACTGAGGGCTCTAATTTCGTAGACCATGCGCAGGCGCACCTCCTCGTGCCGGCCTTCGCGGTGCGCACAGGGTGTGACCGACCGCACTTTGCAAGTTTCCTGCAGTCTTCCTGCAGGCGCAGTCAAGGCGCAGAGGAGTGCGTCCATGCCTCCCTCCGCGCAAATGGCAGAGAGGGAGGAGAAAAGCCCTGAGTGGGTTTAACACAGCCGAGCGCTGTTTTCACCAATCAAATGAGCGCCTCTCCTCGCCTTTAAATGCCCTGCGGCCGAGGCGCAGCATCTGATTGGTCTGAGTGATCCCCAGCACCGCGGAGAGAGTGCTGGTAATGGAGACGGTCGGAGCTGCTGTCCCTGCAGCAGGAGAATAGACAGCGGGGCACATCGGAGGACATGAAGCATGTCACCGTGTGGGCCAGCTCCCGGGACAGATGTAATCTGTTCCTTTGTCATTAATAGGAGTACAAAATGAAGAGACAGTTACACAGCTGGCTTATCCATTCAGAATACTTTTGATCCACCTGCACTCCTGGTTTGTCATCACCAAATAGCAGAACCTTTGGTGATATACTGTATACTCTCCCAGTGTCTCCACCTCATCCTCCTTACAATAATGTACTCCATCTTTTTAGATCAGGTTAAAAATAAAGACTAAAACAGAGAAATATGGGAAATCACGGGTAAATCCTGAGTGACATCCATTTATTTTGTCTCTTTTTTCTTCGTCTTTTCTCTCCCTCTTTTCTTTGAATTAAATGAAATGAGAGAACCAGATATATACTCAGTATCAGGTGTTAAGGCTGTTTATTGTTTAATTGTAAGATGTGCATCAAACTTCCAGCTGCCGTCAGGTTAACTTTCCATTATGACAAACGGCTTTAATCTGACATCAGATGTAACAGGACAGTTAATATAGATATAAATGTATATGCTGGTTCAGACAGTTACATTAAATAGTGATTACTGTGATTGTTTATTGCATTAAAATGTGCCTGACACTCTGGAAACCTGCCTCTGAGGCTTTGATGACATGTGCGCACATGTGCGCCTGTCACCAAATTACAGCTGTGGAGGCTGATCCACTTTGCGCTGAGGATAGACCAGGTTGGAGCTGGCGAGCTTTCAGCGCACTGTTTTGGCACAAAATTGTCACTGCGCCAACATGAATCTGCTGACACCTCCCCCTGGTGGGCCGTCAACTCCCCCTGGCGCGCCGTCACACCCATCACTGCGCAGACGGTCTACCAAATTGTCAAATTAGCAGCGCACGGCGGTGCGCCACACGAAATTAGCACTGCGCAGGCTGCGCCAGGCTTGCGCCCCCTGCACTGCGCCACGAAATTAGAGCCCTGGGTGTTGCTGTTATTACCTGTGCTCCTCCTTTAATCACGTCTATATCTTTATGTAATCAGAACATAGATTCTTTACCGATACTAAAGTCAGAGCTCTAGATTTAAATACTGATTCAAATCACTTTGTGTGATTTAAAGCAATATACACCTACTACTTCTCTGGTAAGGAAGGTATTTTGCAGCCTTTGGGAGTGAAAAAATGGTTTAACATCTACAATTTCAAGATCCGACTGAACTTTGTTTTACAGTGGAGGCACGGATCAGCAGCAGGAGCAACATCAGCAGAAGCCTTACTGGTAACCCAGGTGAGTTAATGTTGTGTTTGCTAAATGTTGCTGTTTGATGGTCTTCAGCTGCAGAGTTTAGTAGAAATGAACTGTGAACTCATATTTCAGAGACAGATTCCTTACTTGATTAGTAGTAAAATACCTATGCAACAGACAACTTGAGTGAAAGTAAAAAGTACTGGCTCAAAAATGTCCTCAAAAGTTTTAAAATTAGTATGTATTTTTTATTGCATGATTCACTGGCTGCAAAGCTATTAAACACAGGATAATTTTTATGGTATCTACTTTAGCAAAGTTACTGTTTGAACAAACACTCCCCGCCTATTTTCCTAATGTACTTCACTTTACAGTGCTTTAGGCATTTGTATTTTACACTTAAGGTTAATACATCACACTAATGAACACTGAATTTGGACCAGGATTAGCTTCTAAACTATGGTGTTACAAATAATGCTGATAGGCCCAATTCTTAAAAAAAAAACTTTTATAGCACTTTTTCTTTTATCAGGCAATACATGTTTCTCACTGTACAGGTGTTGTGTTATGATGATGATGATGATGATGATGGCTTTATTCGTCATTGCACATGTTTTAGAACAACAAAATTACATTTCAGTTTGAGAGGAAGCAAGAGTCCTTTGGACGGTTGCTTCTGCGAAGTCCGTTAATTTCTGATAATCGACACCTTGTCAGGCATTGTCCCTTACATAACAACCCTTGAAACCCAAAATCTGGCAGCAACCCCATCAAGACCCCCAAGGGACATGATTATAGGCCTAATCCAAGTCCAAATACCACATGGACTGGATGGACTGAATCCCCTTCTATCCCAAGAAATATTACAAAGGTGAAGAGCTGGTCCACTGTCCTACAGCAGCATACCAGCTTTAAAAATCCCAATTCTCTTTCATTAGGAAGGTTTTAAAAGACTTTGAGGATGAAAGAATGATTCAGTTTTACATAACCAAGGTCTGACTGAGCTTTGTTTTACAGGGGGAAGAGGAAGCAGAAACAGCACTTGGGTTAGCAGCCAGATTAATAAGTGGGGTGAGTTAAAATGTTGTGTTTGCTAAATGTTGCTGTTTGATGGTCTTCAGCTGCAGAGTTTAGGAGAAATGAACTGTGAACTCATATTTCATGAAGTAAAGGATCTGAAAGTCTGCTGCTGGATTAGAAACACCTGAGATGATGGTGGATTCAGATTCTCTGCAGTCTGATCATCATCTGAGGACATTCTTCATCAAGGAAAGACCTTAATCAAAGTTATATGTATATACATATGTGTGTGTGTGTGTGTGTGTGTGTGTGTGTGTGCGTTTGGGTGTTTGTTTGTTTTTTCAGATTATTTGAAGAAGAATCACGATCTACTCATCTCTGTTGACCTTCAGAGGCGTCTTGGCATCTTGAATGACAGAAGTGAGTAACGAGGGGAAATGTACAAGGCACAGCTACAAAGAGAAGAAAGGGAGCTTTCCTTGCTCACCATCTCAGAGTTTGGTGTTGGTGTAATGTGTAGAACATTAAATTACACATCATGCTTTTTCAAATTCAGTATTTTAATTCAAATTCAGTTTCTGATGCCACAAATTTAACCTCATACCAAGGCTCAATCCCAAACCACCCCCTACACACTACCCCTTCGCTACCAAGTGTCACTTCAAATGAAGTCACACTCCCGGCTGTGGAGGGCACCTTAATTGAAGGGGGAGGGTGTAAACATTACTGGCAGGAATGGGAGGCCCTCTTCACTTCAGCAAAACACGGAAAACCTTGTCGCCATGGAAACAGAAAGACGCTCCCCATGTATGGATGTTACGCTGAGGCACAGATTTCGAGTCGTTATATCGCTGTGCAGGGTTGATAAGAGCTGTTTGTTTCCAAAATACGCTTAGATTGACACAGAGATAACAGTGAAACATGTGGATTTCATTGGGATAGGGCAGATACCTGCTCCCATGCCTACTGTGTGTGTGAAATCAGAATCATTGCCTGTTTGGAGCTGCACCGTCTGTCTCGTTTTCCTTCCTCTTTACAATCATAAAATCTGAAGCCGTTACAATGACAGGAGATATATTATACTTTTAATAAATTGAAGTGTCTATCAATGCTATCACTATCTGGCATTTCCAGTTGAACAAACGAATTAATACTGCAAACTGCTCACATTTTAGGTGCCAGGGCTTCATGATCAAATCAAACATCAGCAGATTTGCTTGTTTCGTTTAATCTCTCTAAACCACGCTTCTTGTGAGTTTCTGTTAGTGTGATAGAGGTGTGGGGAACATATTTTACACATGTGGCACTTGTTGTTTCCTCCTCCATTTCGCTGTTGCACTTTCTGTCAAAGTGTGCATCGATGCAGGCTCGCTGTTCAAGGGCTGAACAGTCCACTCCCCCTCCGCACTACGTGGTTTGGGACGACCCTCAATGTGGCGGACCCTCTGGGAGAACGCACAAACGGAGGATTAGTGTGTAGGGAGAGTGTGTAGGGGGCGGTTTGGGATTGGGCCCAGATGATCAGCCCAACTCTACTTCAGTGGAGATCTACCAAAAGCTGCTCCTGGACAAGATAATTATAGTGCCAACTACAGGCCTGGCATGCTTACTGCAGTGTTTTCAATCCCTTGGCATTTCCATGTAAACACAGATTTTTTTTCACTGCTAGCGTTTTCAGATGAAATGCCGTGTACACGCGGCCTCATTTGTCCAGGTCATGGTTATTCTGAAGACTCGAATACAACAACTTGGAGGAGTTGTAAATAATGAGTGGGGCATAGAAACCCATTATGGAGTGGTTCACTTTCTGAAAGTCTTTATTGTCCTGAGTGGGCCGTTAACTCCCTCTGTAATGGGAGGTGTTTTTTCCCTACTGTAACTTCAAAAGTTGTATTTTCACAGGGAGAAAACACAACACGTTATGTATATAAGTGGAGTCAAACAAGTTTACAAATGTTTTACTTATGCTAAACTGTAGACTAGTGTGCATTTTAAATATATGTACATTTAATAACAGAGTTGATCTTATAGAATCGTTCTACAAAGAAAAGTTTTTCACTGACTTCTAATTGTTTGGAGGGTATGTTCGGATTTTGCAGAGAAGGAACATGAACTACTTGATGCTCTTGACCTTCAGATGCTCAAGGAAAACATGCTTCTAAACAACTCATCTGAACGTAAGTAACAGGTTGGGAAATGAAAAAAACACAGGTTATGAGAGAAGACAGAGAGAAGACAGAGAGAAGAAAGAGAGCTTTCCTAGCTCACCATCTCAGAGTTTGGTGTTGGTGTAATGTGTAGAAAGAGTCCTGCAGACAGCTCTGTGTTCAGCCTCTGAAAGGGGAAGAGTTAGCAGAGAAAATGTCACAAACTGTCTGACAGCTCATCTCTCTGATTGGTAAACAACAATGGTAGTTCACAGAGAAACACTCTCAGCTATCTATAAAAGGAGGTTTGTATCATAATTGTGCAATTTACTGCAATAGTTTCCGCATATCTGTACGTACAGGTTAATCAAGTTGATGTTGTGTGGGATTTTTTGTTTTGTTTTTCAATCAAAACACTTTCTTTTGCACATTTGGCTCATTGTTAATATCATGCAGTGTGTCAAAGAAATTAGTTATGTAACAAGCAGCTAGTGTGTATTTTATGTGCACAAAAGTAAATTGTAACACCTTTCACTTTCTATCTCCCACAGTATCACTGGATATTCATACACACCTCAGAAACAGCTATGAACACTGGCGTCCCAACAGTAAGTTTGAGTCCAACCCATTCTGTGGTGTTTCTTTCTATGTTTTGTTGGAGCGCCTGCCTCTGCTCTGATTTTCTTCCTACAAATCAAACTCATGACGCAGTGTAGATCGAGTCTGTGTGTGAACTTTAAGCCATTCAGCAGAAAATCCACTGCATTAACACTTGTCTGATTAATGATTCTGTTATTGCTGTGTCTCTTGTTAGCAGTAGCTTTAAAATCTGTCTCCTAGTGTTTAACTCAACTCACTTGGTTTGCAGGCAGGAAGAACAAACTGCATCAAAAAATACAAAAAAAAAATATTTAAGCTCACTGATATCAGAACACTTACAGTAAGATTTGGTATTGAAAAAGAAAAGTAGCATTCTAGAAAAAAGTTGAATTAAATCTGAAACAAGGATTGGCATTGTGAAATGTTGAACAGAAAATCAAAATACAGACAATAAAAAAGACTATTTTTGAGGATTTTTTTAATGTCATGATATGTTTTTCAAAGTCAATATTCAATTTTTTAAAAATATACATAACATTTTTTGAGCGTTACTGGTTTTCAGTTACAATTCTCTTTTTTTTTTTCAGTTTCAACTTACTGGCAGTGTTTTGATCGGTACTTTTAGGGTCACTATTTTCTACGCCTCAGTCCTGCTGTTGTCCCTCTCTGCTGTCTGCTGCTTGGTGTCTGTCCTGTAGTCGTGCACACCGGTCTCTAATGAGCTAATAAGGGGGAATACTTCCGGGCCAGTCGGGAAAGTCATTACGTACACACACTTCATTAAACACTGCATGTAATAAAAGAGTAAAACACCACCCTGTGACACACATGGATCCTGAAGACTGTGGTTAAGGCTTCTGTATGGCAGCTCCTACTACTGTCAGCTGCACATGTGACTGTTGAGGAGCTGACTGTACCCAGTGTAATACTGATAAACATTGGGGCAGGTTATTTTGACTTTTATGAGTTTAATCTCAGATTTTTTTTTAACTTTATTCTAGACATTTCAACTTGATTTTTGTCGTTTTGTCTTTAATCTCGACGTTACTCCATCAAAAATGCCAGTAAATTGAACCTACAAAAGAAAGAATTGAAACTGAAACCAGGGATTCTCAAAACAAAGTGTAAAAACATATCTGAATATTGGCATTGAAAAGCACATCATAACATAAAAAAATACTCAACAAATTTTGCCTTTTTTTAACGTCTGTATTTCGTTTTTCAATTCAACGTTTCACAATGCCAATCCTTGTTTCAGATTCAATGCAACTTTTTCTGCAATGCCAAATTTCTTTTTCAATACCAAATCCTACTGTCAGTGCTCTGACTCTATACCTGCTGACTTTTCAAAGTAAAGTTAGTCAACTGCAGTCGTAATGTAATAATTTATGTTTGAACAAAGTTCACATGAAGTCGAACCTGAATTCTAAAAAAGTTATTTCCTTTCAGTGTCGGAGTCCCGGGGTCGTCCCTTTGAAAACAACTGGTCTTTAATGGGGAACTTCATACTGATTGATTTTGACACTGAGGATGCACTACTGACAGAAAGTGAGAGGACAATTTAGGGGGAAGAAACTGTCCTCACACTGCAAAAATAAGCTTGGAGTACTCAAAGCTGTAATGCAACAAACTTTGGGAAAAATTTTGAGTTAAGCTTATAAAATCAAATTTTTGAGTTTTGCTTGTGAGTTTGCTAAACTCACGAGTTTGATATGTGTTAATTAAACTTAAAGTTTTCATGTAGTTATAGCTTAGAATCTTAACCCTCATTCACAAACCACTAGTTACAGTTACTAAGTATTTTCACACTGTACTAGATTGTATTCTTTGCCCCAATCAACTAACTGAAAGTTATATGTGTTACTTATAATTTTACATTATGATAAAATCATTACTTTGATTTACTTACTGTAAATTAACTCACTAACTTTTCATCTTGGAAAAATATATTCTATCAAATATATAAATAATTATAGATTCAACATATACACATAAATCACATGTTTTATTTGAACTGTACATACTAAAGGGTAGATGTTGGCAGGTCAGAAAGCTCTGGAAGGATTATATCTTCTTCTACACCAGAGAGACTCAGACATTATCATGAGCCGCAGTATCATCATCCTCTAGTGAGGACACCCACAGTGGGACCATTTCTCTGATTCTCTTCTGGGTCAGTGGTCTTATAATAACAACTGTAAAAAGGTTTGAGGCCAAACACTCATCATGTGTTTCTTCAGCTGGGTTTGCTGAGGAGACACACTGATGCTGTACCTCATATGCTCCTGCTGGTTCTTCAGCCTGTAGACTTCAGGAACAAAAAGTGATTCTGTGTCCCTAACTGCTTGCTTCTGTAAAAGCACTTACATGAAGTGCACAGTCTACACTCTGCTCTTCCTGGAACAGAGCATGAAATCTTACAGGGTAGCATAGTACCAACTCAAACACTGCAGCTTCGCACTTACTAGAAATAATAATGAGCATATTACAACCGCGTTGAGAGGAGCCAGATGAGGTGGCTCGGGCATCTGATGAGGATGCCTCCCAGACGCCTCCCTGGTGAGGTGTTCAGGGCACGTCCCACCGGGAGGAGACCCTGGGGCAGACCCAGGACACGCTGGAGAGACTACATCTCTCAGCTGGCCTGGGAACGTCTTGGGATCCCCCCCGAAGAGCTGGACGAAGTGGCTAGGGAGAGGGAAGTCTGGGCTTCCCTGCTTAGGCTGCTGCCCCCGCGACCCGACTCCGGATAAGCGGAAGAAGATGGATGGCATTTTACAACCGTTCGCAGCCATTCTTCTGTTTTCATCGATTACATCTATCAACTAGTATTTGATCCGTTCTCATGTCTTCCTCTATGGAGCCAATACGGCAACCACTGGGTGTGAGATGTGTCCACTGTTCCATACTCAACTTTAGCTTTAACTTTTTTGACCATTTGAGTGCACAAATCAAAGTGCACTGTGTTTTTCCAAACTTTCAGCGTGAATGCACTCATGCACTAAAAACAAGAAGTGTAAAGAAGTAGGGGATATTGGGACACAGACACTGCAGAGCTCATGAGAGCATCATCATTCTTTGATATGAAGTAAAGTGAAGTATTCACTGAGTGTTGTTTTGTGCGTGTTTTTTTTTATTTGTTAGAGGCCATTTATAACAGTGAGTACAAAGAGCTGTTTGAATTATGAGTTTTTGCTCCAATGTAATCTTTGTTTTCGTTATGTTTCAGCACTTCAAAGTCTTTTTACTTGTTTATGTGATTTTATCCTCTTCTTTCACAGTAATCACACAAATATATCCAACACCTGACACCTTTGTCATTACACAGGATCTATATTTTATTGCTTGTGCTGTAAGTTAACAAGGTAATTACGTTTTTTTTGTGATGCCAAAAAATAAAAAAATAAAAGTTTGGAAAATTCTCTCTGTCTTCTGTAACAACCAGATCATGAACATTCAAAGAAAATAAAAAGTTAAAGCACCTGTGAGGAATCTTGAAACAAACTCACTTTTATCTATTTGCCTGTTTATAATCCATGGTTTCACATGGGATTATCAGCACCAAAATAGGTCCTTGGTCAGGTTGGATTTTCCTTGGAGAACATTATTCCATTTGTAGACCAACAATCTCACTAGTAACACTATGCTGGTTGATAAACTTTAACATTTATTGCTGAACAATCCAGAACTTAAGTTTTGATTGAACATCTGGATCAGTTTCTTTCTTTAAGCTGCAGAGATGATCAGATGTATAGTCTTTATAGAGATAGAACTTGGTCATTGCAACAAGTACAACGAAATTGCAGTTACATCCCTGCCAAGACATATGAGAAAACAAACTTAGACAATGGAAGACCGGGATGGGATAAACCTAGGAGCCAACTGCCTAGCGCTCCTTTGACTAGAAAAAAAAACAACATTGGGAGAGGAGAGGGGGGAAAAAACATCAATTCCAGACTATTACCCTGCAGAGGGTGTAGTTTGAGATCAAGAAAAAGCACCTCAGCATATAAACAGATAATAACCACAGACAAAAAAAAACCTCGAAGACTAGCACAAGTGTCACTGCTCAGTCACAGAGGCGCGCGCACCACCTTCTAATGCTGCGGCCACACCAGATGCGAATTGGCAAATTTAAACGCGCGTCACGCCTGAGTCTGGGGGGGTGACGCATGTCACTGCACAGGCGTAGTAGAGAGATAGTAGATTGATACAGATATCTCTAAAATAAGTTGCTAATACTTTATGTGTTTGCACATTTATCTCTCAACAAACCTCTACACTCAGTCCCTGAGGGGCCTGCAGCCTCTCCCTGGTAATCCACCTCCACTGGCCCTGCCTGGCTGTTCCCTCTGACCTCCTCCTCGATCCCCTGACCCATGTTCTCAGGTCTCCCAGGGGATAATGAAGGGGTCTAGGAAAGAGAGGACCACAGAGAACTTCCATCATTTCCCTGGTTCCGCTCCTGCCCCGCCCTTTCCTTCTCTCTATCAGGCTCAAAACTCCGCTGAGGAAAACACAGTCGGACTCAGTGATGACCCGTGCAGGCAAATCCAGCTGGAAACAAATATTTACAGAACTTACCTTCAAAACCTGTCTCCTCAGCGACTTTCACCCAAGCCTGCTCCTTTTTCCCGGTCTCTGTAGAGTACACACGTCGTATTGTATAACTCTGGATAATGACACACCGCACAAATCAACTTCTCCTGCATCTTTCGGCAGGGTTGGAGCCGAAGCAGGCGGCATCATCAAATCAATGACGTCTCGGAGGAAATTTCATTGCTATTTGGCTGCCGCGGCACAGCCTCGCACGAATTGGCGTTGAAAGTTGAATATTTTCAACTTGAGCATAGAGGCGTTAGCCGTGCCAATGCTCCAAAGGCAGCAACGCTCCAAACGTGCTGCGCCAAACGCTTTGCATTTACTTTGTATGTAATCTCGATGCCAATTCGTGTCCAGTGTGACCGTGCCATAACAGAGCCTAAGAAGGCGTTGAGTCCAAAGTTGTGTGTGTGCCATGTTACTTCGTGTGTGTGTGTGTGTGTGTGTGTGTGTGTGTGTGTGTGTGTGTGTGTGTGTGTGTGTGTGTAAGCCCATGGACTTCATCCCCTCCCGACTCAACACTGTCCGCCATCTGATGGTGGCCATGGAGTCGACCTCGAAGAGTTCTGATCCAGAGACAAGAAAGGGGTAGAGGATCTGTCTGCATACCATCCAGGAGAGTAGAGTGTTATCAGCCTACCAAGGCCAGCGCGGAGGGTCAGATGAAAGAGAGTTAAAAATTGTTTGGATCAGGCAGACTGTAAAATTTTTCATCTGCTTTAGAGTTTTTCTGGTCATCTCTGTGGCGATCCAAATGACCTAATTTGGTGGCCCATTACAGCCAAGCCGAGCTGACAACAAGTTGTTATCCATCCTGCAAAGAAGTTCAGGAATCACATCCTGCCTGTGATTAAGTTTACATATCGCTTTAGTCTGAGTGTTGACAGCCCAGCACAATCTCTCAAAGACGGGCTGCTTGTAGATGGCAAAAATAGCAGCCTGCGACTTCTGAAGTTAGCGATAAATCAGGAAACCGCCAGGTCCAAACAGCAGAAAGCCTGTTATCATAATTCCAAATATGTAGAAATCTTCAACATCCTAGACAGAAAGGATCGACAAGCATACAGTCCTCCAGGTATCCCCGGAGTCGATCGTATACCCGGCTGCTTTGCATTGAGAAACCAGCCGATCAAATCCATGATTTTAGGTTTTGGATAGGATACAAAGAGAGGCTCAGATAGTTCAGAAAGAGACAGACCAAGAGCAAGCAGGACAGACAGGGATGAGGGGGCAAGAAAAGCGTCGGCCTTTGTTGAGAGCAGAAGAGAATGTTATTTATTATAAATTATGACCTGTTTCTAAACCATCCTCAGCGACTGTTTCCAGCTCATCTTGTCTCTCCCATTAAACTAAGCTTTGGGACGCCATTGAATATGGCAGCTCAAAGCTTAGTTTCAGCACTGGGGAGAAGAGAGGAGAGAGGAGATTAACACTTTGGAATTCACCTCTCGACCTCAGAGATGTCAGTGACCTTTGTCCCTACCCGTGATTACATCATCAGATGACGCAAAAGACGAATAGAAAACAGGACATGTTGTTAAGGCACCAGTCTGCAGGTTAGTTTTCTACTTTAAAACAAGGAGCACAGTACAGGATTTGCTTTTGTTACACCATGTCTAAATATACATGTTAAGAAGCGTACAACCGATCATTTATCAGTATATACAGTTGAGATGCTGGCTATTGCAATGGCGCTGCAGTGGGGAGAGTATAATACACTTAAAAAGATCATTGTATGTTCAGACTCATTATCAGCCCTTGAATCACTTCAGTCCATGTCACCTCTCTGCAGACCAGATATTCTACATGAAATTTATGAAACTTTATTCAGACTACACCATCAAGAGGCAACAGTCAGATTCATGTGGGTACCAGCACATAGAGGTATCTAGGGGAATGAAATTGCAGACTTTTTTGGAAGAAAAGCACTGAAACAAAATAGGATTATGGAAATAACATTTAGTAAATCTGAAGCAAAGGCAGTAATAAAGAACAGAATCATGAATGAGTGGCAAAAGTGCTGGGATGTAGGCAGTAAAGGTCGACATCTTTATGAAATTAAACAAAAAGTGGGAAGTATGGAATTCATAGGTAAAACAACTAGGGAGCAAACAGTTATGTCAAGATTAAGACTAGGTCATACCAGGTTAAACAAGACCATGAATTTAATTGGAAAACATCCAACAGGGAGATGTGACTGTGGAGTTGAGGATGAAACAGTGGAACATGTTATATGTAAGTGTCAAAAGTACAATAATCAAAGAGAAATTATTAACCTTATTAATCTATTTAGTTTGGGGAAAGGAGAGTATAAAGCAGAGTTTGATTTTTTTTAAACAAATAGAATTAATAACCAGAATTTAGTGTAAGGTTTGTTTTTTGTTTTTTTAATTGGGATTAGGGACCTCTGGCTCACACTCCTGTATGGTAGGTGGCGGTAATGCACCTCTTAACCTTGGATGCCAACCGCCGTACCAGAAGAAGAAGAAGAAGGGATCATTTCCTGTCATCTTTCGGGGATTCGCGAGGACTTACCAAACACCCCCTCCCTGCTCCTCTGCACTCAGACGGGGCCATATTTTACTTGACCAAAAACACAAATATACGAACTCCCACCGAAAAAATCTGATATCGGTCTGCATTCATGCTTTATTTGGAGAATTTTCAGCGTGTTACTTTCACACAAAAACACCGCTAAATAAGGCTCTAGTTCTCATTGTGCCGTAAAACGGCGCTACCTCCGCTGCAGAGCCACAGCTGGCAACGAGGCTCTCACCGCTTAGTGTATCAGTCTGCGTGCGGCATGCCAGATATAAACAAACACAGGTAGTCTGCCAGGACGAAGAGACACAATGAGAACTAGAGCCTTATTTAGTGGTGTTTTTGTGTGAAAGTAACGTGCTGAAAATTCTCCAAATAAAGTGTGAATGCAGACTGATATCAGACTTTTTGGGTGGGAGTCCGTTTATTTGTGTTTTTGGTCAAGTAAAATATGGCCCCGTCTGAGTGCAGAGGAAAGCAGCAGAGGAGCAGGGAGGGGGTGTTTGGTGTGAGCGCTCTGGGCTTCTGCTGCACAAAATCACTGCTGTAGGGGTCATTTCTGCCCTAAACCTTGTGATAGGACCCAACTTGTTCCATCCCGGAGTATCACTTTAATGGATAAGCGCCGAGCTGTAGCTGTGAGTGAGTGAGTGAGTGAGGAGAAAAGAGAAGATCTAGTTGGCAGAACGTGAAGAGAAATGGCGGAAAGTAATGGAGAAGACTGTGTAGTTGCTGGATTACTTGAAACTCGTTTTTTTTTTTTTTTTTTTTTAATCTTTTTTTTATCTATTTTTTTTCGAAGTTGTGTTATGTGTTGCAGTGTTCAGGCACATGATAATTTTGCAAACCCACAAAACTATCAATATACTAAACTTCCATGTCACATGATTCTGGCTATTGTTTTTATTTCTTTGTTTGTTTATTGCCACGTGTGGTCACATGGTCCTACTGAAAGCCCAGTGGCCGGGGCCACAGTTCGCCACTAGTAGAATACCACCCATAGACAGGAATTATTGATCAAAGTGTATTTACAGTAGGTCAAAAATGATGAAATGTGCAACCTTCAGATATAAATTTGAGACTGTGCTGTTTAATTTCTCCAGATCGGTACAGTAAAAATGCTTGATATCAAGCAGAGGTGTAGTGTTGGATGAGTAGAAATCAAATAATCAAAGTGTATTTACAGTAAGTCAAAAATGGTGAAATGTGCAACCTCCGGGTAAAAATATGAGATTTTGCTGTTTAATTTCTTCAGATTGGTACAGTAAAAATGCTTGATATCAAGCAGAGATGTAGTGTTGGATGAGTAAAAATCAATTATACCAGCCATAGCCAGGATTTATTGATCAGAAGTGTATTTACAGTAAATCAAAAATGGTGAAATGTGCAACCTCTGGGTATAAATATGAGACTTTTCTGTTTATTTTCTTGGTAATGGTACAGTAAAAATGTTCGATATCATTTACAGGTGTAGTGTTGGATAAGGTAAAGTCAAATATACCAGCCGTAGCCAGGAATTATTGATCAAAAGTCTTTTGCATCACAAGAAATATCAGGAAACATAGCCTCTGTGTTATATTTGAATCTGAACTATATTTAGTATAGCCTGTCGAGTATCTGTCTCCACGTTGTTGCAGTAAAAAAGGTATATGAACAATGTTAATTTAGATCCCTTTATCTTGAAAAGTGGAAGTACAAACAGTGTGCCACATCTACCGCAATGCTGTTAATGGTTGCGCACTCAAAATGTAAGTGCGGCTCATTTGACCACAAATGTCGGAAGTGCGGCTGGCTTGACCGCAGTGATGGACCCGCAGTGATGTCCCTTCAAATGAAATGTCATGTCCATCCTTTGGTTATAAGAGAACTGTAATGGTAAGGCCACACCAGACGCGAATTTGCATCAAGATTACGTACAAAGTCAATGCAAAGACGTGTTTGGACGCAACGCCCCGGACAGCGCGTTGGAGGGGTGTTTGTGCGTTTGGAGCGTTTGCACATTTGGGCGTCAGACGCCTTTAGACTCGAGTTGAAAATAGTGACCTTTCGACGCAAATTTGCGTGATAGTTGGGTCATTTTGGAGCGAAACATGACCGCGGTGAGCGAAGGTTCGTTTCTCAATGGATTTCTCTAGGAGGGCTAAAAAAAAAATTTAGCCTGGTGTATTTTAGGTGTATTTTTTTAAATGGTGGGGAAATTTTTTTAAAGGCCAAAATCCAAAATGGCTGTCATGGAAATGATCTTTTTAAAAGCTCGACCTACAATGATGAACAATACATGTTTTCAGATCTTATTTTTGGTGAAAAATACATATTTCAGGGTTACATAATGATTTGACCTTAATTTAACCTTCAAATTCAAGATGGCTGCCACTTTTGGTGTTTTTTTAAGGGTTTTTGGGGGGACTATGCAGAAATGACTTTTCAGGTCTATATCACAATATTTTTGGCTTTATTAAATTCTTTTGCAGTTTCAGACCAATGGAAATGAATAGATTTCTTTATTTCGCTCCCATTTACATTAATGGAGATTTATCATCACCATGGAAACCACTGGAACAAAGACATATGTGTGATGTCACAAGGAAACTGCAGGCTGTTTTGGAATTTGCCAGATACATAGTGTTTGAAAGTAGCATGTAGTAGGCACTGCATACTGCATACCACACTTGAATGTAGTGTGTACTTTGACTGTTCTGTTAGGTTTATTTTGTAGTGAAGTGGAAATAGGATTTTTTTTTAAACAATTTATTTTTCAAACTTAATTTTGATTGTACAAAACAAACCATTAGTAGCCGACATGTTGACATTTCAGTTATTAATCTGCAAAAATATTGCCAGAAGCAGCATTTTATATGAAACAGTCAGTGGTGGAGAATACTTATTATTTCGGAGAAGAATTACTTATCATTTCGTGACGGTGTACAACGGCCTTTTAGGGCCACTTAAAAGAAAGAAACACATCAAGGATAAACATCACACACACAATACAGTATTACGAATGGGGAGAAGCTGGAAAATTTAAGGTGGTGGAAATTTAGAGGTGAAATACAGAATTTAAAGGGTAAAATGTTGTAGTATAATTGGCAGTGGTTTAAACTAATAATGTCGTGGTCCGGCCGTTACAAACTGTTAATGTTACATATCACACATACTGTATGTCTTTGTTCCAGTGGTTTCCACGGTGATGATAAATCTCCATTCATGTAAATGGGAGTGAAATAAAGGAATCTATTCATTTCCATTGGTCTGAAACTGCAAAAGAATTTAATAAAGCCAAAAATATTGTGACATAGACCTGAAAAGTCATTTCTGCATAGTCCTTTTCAATGGGAAATGAGCAATCAACAAGTGTTGTTAACATCTACTTTATTGACTTCGGATGTTATTTCTGTGAACTTTAACTACATATAACTCAACTCATCATGAGCAGAGCTTCCATTTTAACCTTATAGAGACTCTGTAACAATACTGAAAAAAATATGCCCCAACAATGGCAAAAACTCCCCCAAAAAACCCTTAAAAAAACACCCAAAGTGGCAGCCATCTTGAATTTGAAGGTTAAATTAAGGTCAAATCATTATGTAACCCTGAAATATGTATTTTTCAACAAAAATAAGGTCTGAAAACATGTATTGTTCATCATTGTAGGTCAAGCTTTTAAAAAGATCATTTCCATGACAACCATTTTGGATTTTGGCCTGTAAAAACTTTTCCCCGCCATTTTAAAAAATACACCCCAGCTAAATTTGTTTTTTAGCCCTCCTAGAAGAGAAATCCATTGAGAAACGGACCTTCGCTCACCGCGGTCATGTTTCGCTCCAAAATGACCCAACTATGAGGCTGTAACGTGGCAGCCAATCAGTGATGTCATTCCCCCACTACGTTATTGATTTGATGACGTTGGAGGAAACCACCACCAGCTCTAACTCCAATCCCACCAGGAGATGGAGGAGAAAATAATCTGTGCAGTGTATCGTCATCCAGAGTTATACAATACAATGTGTGTACTTTACAGAGACCAGAAAAAAAGCAGCAGGCTTGGGTGAAAGTCGCTGAGGAGACAGGGTTTGAAGGTAAGTTCTGTAAATACTTGTTTCCAGCTGGATTTGTCTGCATGGGTCATCATTGAGTCCGACTGTTTTCCTCAGTGGAGTTTTGAGCCTGATAGAGAGGAGGAAACAGAAGGGCAGGAGCAGAACCAGGGAAAAGATGGAAGTTCTCTGCGGTCCTCTCTTTCCTTGACCCCTTCATGATCCCTATGTCACAATCTCAGCCTCAGCCTCTGTCTCCAGCCTGCCTCTCCATTGCTGCAGCATAATCAGCCTGAACTCCTCTCACCTGTGCTCCTGCTCACACCTGCACCTCATCTGCTGCCATCAGGCCACCTATATTAACCCCAGCTCCACACACAGTCAGTGTCAGACTGTCTTCACACTCATGCTGAGGACTGCAGACCTGGCTTCCGGACTGACTACCTGTTGCCTACAAGTTTCGTCCCAGTTTCTGCCTGTTACGCCTGACTCGGCTTGACTACAAGGTATCGACTAAAGCTTCTGTTCGTCACTCACACGTCTGCCTGAGTCCCCGGCTGTCGATCCTGCTTCTGTCTCTGACGCTGAGTTCAGCCTGTCCTGATCCGTGCTGGTCTCCCTGGTTAATGGTTCCCGCATGTCTTCGACTCTGAGTATCGCCTGAATCCTACTCCGTGTTGGTCTGCCCGGTTACTGAACCCTTGCCGGCTTTGTAATACGTGAGCCTTAGCCTGTATGTCTCCTGTGTGGCTCAGTCAGGAGAGCGCTCGTCTAGAGATCCTATTGTCGCGGGTTTGATCCCCGCTCAAGCCACAACTCCCTGCATTCAAAGACTGTCTGAGCCTTTGTCCCAAACGTGTCCTGTGTGGCTCTACTGGAAAGACACTCACCCTTCATTCCAAAGTGTGTGGGTTCAAATCCTGCTCTGAACTGTGCCTTTAAATATCTGCCAATAAAGACTGTTCACTGTTTGTCACCAACTACTTGCTTCTGGGTCCTAAATACAAACGTGTCACCCTAGGGAGCAGGGGGGGGCTACAATTAGGTAAACACAGGCAGTTGCCTGGGGCCCCAAGAATCCCAGGGGCCCTCAAAGCATCTCTTAAAAACAGGGGGTATTGCACAAAACCAGGATAAGGGATTAATGGCAAACATTGGTTATCCTGGATGAAGCTAGCCTCAAGTCTGTTGAACAAAAACTGGCCAAGTTTATCCTGGACTAGTTGCCATGGCGATTTATTCTCTGCAGCTAGCCTGCTCCAGACCAGGCTAACTACCAGGATAAGATTAATCCTGCGCTGGCTCTGCTCTCTGTAATGTAAGAAATAAGCATGGTTTACAGCATTTCCATGCTTTTTCTACACATTACATCATTTAATCATCCTGCACCCAAATCTTACAACTGTAGTCATTGCATTTGCTGGATTACTTTAGTATTGTTTATTTGCACAGATTGTATGAAGACAAAAATAACTTTTAACACAGACAGTTGAGAATCCTTTCTTTATTAATACAAGTCCTACAATAAAAGGTTTAAAATTATTATAAAGAAAACGGAAAAAAAACAAACACTGAAATCAGTACTAAACCAAACTGATGAAAAAAAAAACAAAATAAAAAACAACCCTAAACCTACAGTATGAGAAAGAGGAGAAACAAAGGAAAAATAAATATATCACACCACTGAAATGGACTACAATACAGACAGAATTTAATTTTGTCTTAACTGTCTCCTGAAAATAGGAAAATCGTCCTATTTTGGGACTCCACCTTTAAGAGTGAAAGGGTCTCACATCTTTCTGACTCCACTTTTTAACTTAAACAATCTTTCTATTCATCATTCTGTCTCATTGTCAGCCCCACTGTTATATTGCAATACTAATAAAGACAGCTTGTCAAATTGCTGTCAGAGGTTTAATTAATATGTATATCAGTATCTGTCACAGTCCCCCCTGGATTCCTTCCATCACTGGCCTCCTTTTATTTAAGTCGAGTGCCAGCTCCTCTGCTGGGGTCAGGTCCTGGCTTGGTGGACCACCCCCTCTGCTGGTTTGACGAGTCTTTTTTTCACGGCTAAAATCGTACAGAAATTCATTCTCAGCAGAAAACAAATGTATCACTTCATTTGATAATTGCTCTTTGGGCTACGCATGAGTAACTTACCAGACTGCAGAATAATTTTATATTTGGGTTTCACCTGCTGCCAGGTTCTTTTCTGGCCAGACAGATTTGTTCTTCATGACAGATGAGGGATGAAACAGAACACAGCATAAGATAAATTGATTCAATAGATAACACGGACACAGAGTTGAAATTTTCTTTGAACTTAATTATACTTCAAATAACCTGAGTAACATGCACTTCTATGGGCCACATTAAAGAAAAACACAAGTATTGATTAGTGGACTTGAAAAGTCATCAACTTTGCACCTGTAAACTGTAATTATGACAGTGTGTGGAGTACAGTTTCTTCATTGTACATGTTAGCGCTACTTACGCATTAAGCCGGTCCGTTATTAACTGCCAGGCTTTTTCCCCCTCTCCTTTTTTTTTTTTTTTTTTTTTAACCACACTCGTGTAGCCTTTCTTGTGGATTATATGTTTTACTTCTTTATTTAGTTGAAGAAGTATTGCCTGTTCATCCCGCGTGAAGAAAGATGCACGTCCTTGTTCCATTTTCAATCTGTGATTCTGTGATCGATCTCGTGGTCTTCTTAAGAAGGCTGTGAACGCGCACTTATCCAAATGATCCACACCTGGCTTGACTAAACCGCGTCTTTTCATCCTGGCTCGCCAATCGTGCAACCAGTTAATCCGAGAAAGTGCCGACTAGGCTTATTCAAGCCACGCCTGCTCATTTATCCTGGATGTATTTATCCTACTTTCGTGCAATACCCCTCAGATCTATGAAGTTCTCTTCAGTTAAAAGCATTTCTTTTTTCTAAATCTTACTTCACATGCTTCAAAATACATCAAAAGGCTTAATCTTGTAGCGCCCCTGTCACAAACCCACTCAACGCCCTGAAGAAAAAAGGTGCAAGGTTTCACTGGACACCAGCTTGTCAAACAGCCTTTGATACCCTCAAAGAACATCTGATCAACCCACCTGTTCTTGGCCACCCAAACTTCCATGCTCCATTCCTGGTGTACACTGATGCCAGTGAGATTGGACTGGGAGCTGTCTTAGTTCAGAAAACAAAACAGGGAACAGAGGAGGTTCTCGCCTTTGCCAGCCGCAGCTTGAACCCTGCAGAGAAGAACTATGCAGCTACAGAACTGGAGTGTTTGGCTGTGGTGTGGGCCGTGGAGAAATGGAGGACTTACCTCGAAGGAAGACTTTTCACAGTCATAACTGACCATGCCTCCTTCCTGTGGGTCTTCAAGACGACAAAACCAAGTACCAGTCTCATCCGATGGGCTCTGCGATTGCAGGAGTTCACCTTCACTGTTGAATATCGAAAAGGAAAATACAACACTGTACCAGATGCTCTCTCTCGTGCCCTATCGGATTGTCAACCATCCATACCTGTCTGTGCTGCCATTACTTCTGCTTCTCCAAAACCATCTGAAGCGCTTCCACTCTCCATTGAGGCCCTGTGGAAAGCCCAGCAGGAAGACTCAGAGTGTCAGGCTCTATACCAGCAGGTGATGGAAAAAAGCAATGTCCCTATTAGCTCAACCATCTCATACACCATTCTGGATGACCTCCTCTACCGTCTTGTCACCCTACCATACAAAACCATCTATCAACTCTACATACCAGTCAGTTGCAGGGCCCAACTACTGGAATATTTCCATCAGGACCCCCTCTCTGGACATCTTGGCAGACACAAAACATATCGCAGACTCCATCATCTGGTGTACTGGCCCAATCTGAGCTGGGATGTTCGGGAGCATGTGAAAAATTGCCACCTGTGTCAGCAATACAAACCAGAAAATAGAAAACTTGCGGGGAAGCTACAACAAACCCAAACATACCGTCCATGGGAAATGCTGGGGGTGGATCTGATGGGGCCATTTCCAAAGAGCACCAAACAAAATATCTACCTCGTGGTATGTGTGGACTATTACTCCCGTTGGGTGGAGTTGTTTCCCCTCAGAAACGCCACTGCGGAGACCATCACACAAGCCCTGGTAAAAGACATCTTCACCAGGTGGGGCATTCCTGACCACATCCTTTCTGACCGCGGTACCCAGTTCCTGTCCTCCATCTTCAAAACTGTCTGTGATACCTGGAAAGTAGGTCACAAGTTAACCTCTGCATACCACCCCCAAACCAATCTAAGGGAACGCATAAACCGGACTGCTACTTATGTGGGTGATCATCATAAAAACTGGGACAAACATTTACCTGAGTTCAGGTTCGCCATTAACTCAGCGGTTCAGGAGTCCACCGGAGTTTCCCCATCTGAACTCAACCTCGGACGGCCCCTGAGAGGACCTCTGGATGTGGTGTTGCAGCCAAGGGATGCAGCTCCTGACATGCCAGCCTACTCAAAGGTCACGCAGCTCCAGGACCTCACCATGTTTGTCAATAAAGAACTGATTTCTGCCCGGCAAAGGCAGAAACGTAACTATGACAAACATTGAAGGGACATGGACTTTCAGGACCAAGACAGAGTCTGGGTGCGAGCCCACCCAATCTCAAAGGCTGAGAAATCTTTTGCAGCCAAATTGGCCCCCAAATGGCAAGGACCATACAGAGTTGTAGAAAAGGTAGGCCCAGTAAACTACAAAGTTGTCCTTGAGGACTCTGGTCGGGATCTCAAAGTCATCCACATTTCCAAACTGAAACCCTGCTATCCCACAGCTCAAGTCTTGGAGGAGCAGGGAAGGCAGCGTGTTCTTAAGATCCTGAATGAAGAGTCCGACGAGGAAGATTTTTTGGGCTTTACTGATGACTCCAAACCTACAACTGAAAATAAACTCAAAAAACATTCATCAAAGGAAAAATTGGACCTCCCCTCATCCTCTGATAGTGAATACAGTGTTCACTACTAACTACAAATTGCTGTGTGATGCTGAGACAACAACAGTAATTATAATTTACTTCGCCTCCCCTGGGTCGGCTTTTGCTAAGGGGGAAGGAGTGTAGCGCCCCTGTCACAATCCCACTCATCACATAGCCCCCACCATCCTGTGCACAGTCTTCACTACTCAGTTTTCCACACCCACGGGCTGGGCAGCACCACTCCCATTCACCAATGCCGCGCTGTTCAACTGGGGAACGAGGAAATGGATAAAGGAGCATGTCCAGAGAGTCCAGGGGGGGATAATCAGTGAAGGAGAAGAGACGTGTGCGTCGAAGCGTCGGGAGGTTTATGCAGTCCGCGACTCATACTCCGTCGGGAGGACCATGCGTCGGTTAACGAGGCATCCGCCGAAGAAAAAATTAAGTCCGGGGCATTCATTCGGGGTGGATTATTGAGAGGAGCGCCTCGTTGCTGTCCAACAGGTGGAAGGAGAGACCTCTGACTTACTGACTGACCATAACTAACGAAGGCTCCGTGAGTGATACCTGTGTGTGTGTGTGTGTGTGTGTGTGTGTGTGTGTGTGTGTGTGTGTGTGTGTGTGCGTGCAGATTAAAGAGAGAGCGTAAAGACGCTCTCGTATTATTTTCTGTTTCGGGCGAGTCGGTCCGTGGTAAAACCCGGACTGGATTTAAAGCCCAGGGTAATTTTCAGTTGTTTTTTTACTGGACCGAATTGTGTGGGTAATTTATGTTGAAGACCGGAATGGACTTTGCACTCGAACTGAACTGAACTGAACTGCACTTAAACGGAGTTTACCTGGCTCACACCGCTGGTTTTTGTTTGTTTTGAGGTTGTTTCTTCTTGCATGCTGCATTGAATATAATTTGAAAAATCTACTTTGCTCCATTTGTTTTTCATTTCTGGTTGATGTGCACATAATTTCTGGTCTGCTCCTTTTTTATTTTGTGCGGGTATATAAAGATTTTCTTTATTAAATTGTCAGATGTGACTCTGACTGGCACCCCAGACTAACCCGTCACAATCTTTAATGATGGTTTTGGGTACTCCCCTCCCTTCTTATTCAATGGTCTACTCCATGTTACAACACATCTGAAAATTGGATTCAGGATGAAAGTGGCAAAAAACACTTTTTTTCCCCCATTTTTTTTCTTATTTTCAACCAAGTCAGAAATAAAAACAATGTTGCTCTGAGATCTGAGATAAACATATCAGACTTTTAGGATTTTAAGGACTTTATCTACCCCAGGAAATAGGATCATTTTCTCAAAATCAAACTTTTTGAGTTGGTGATAAACATTATTGTACAAAATCTCTTTTTTGGAAACATAACTCGCTGGACAGGGGGTCAAATAAAAATACATTAACTTTAAAATAAGAGTACCAAAAAGTACGGTAACTGTAAATATCACCTCTTTCAGTAGATTTTTTTCCAGTTTTATGTTGTGCTTGATATTTACATATTTTTTCTTTACAAAATTATTTTTTTCAATATTTACCTATTGTAATGTTTTTCACTTCATACTTTCTTGTTTGTTACTGTTACTCTGTAAATTCCCCATTGTGGGACAAATAAGCTGTCAATTGACCATAAAAGATTTCAAATCCAGGACAAAGTGGACTAAATTATGTGTTCACTTTTTTCAAAATCAAACTAAAGTACAGAACTTGAGGAAATGCATTAAGTTGCGTTAAGTTACCATGTTCAAGATTAGCACTGTCTCATGCCTTGATTCTCAGAAAGAGACAGTGGACCCAGGGAAGGCCAGTCTAGCTCTGAGAAGATGAGTTACAAGGACATGGAGGGCCCCATTGACTGGGTTTGCCTTGGGCCCCCAAACAACTAAATACGCCCCTGCCAGGGAGACCTCTGGGAACATGGGTCAGGGGGTCAGGGGTTTGGGGGGTCGAGGATGAGGTTGCAGGGAACAGCCAGGCAGGGCCAGTGGTGGTGGATTACCAGGGAGAGGCAGCAGGCCTTGATTGTGATCTCCAAAGCTTTCACACACTCTCCCGTCATGATTTTGAAACCACAGCTCATTGTTTTCCAGATGCTCTTTTGGGCTTTCCGTCTTTAAATGAGCGGACTCTCTACTCTGCCTGCACAGTGACGGCCATCTGTCTCTCAGCTTGTCAAAATTGTTCAGCATCCAGACTCAGACGTTCACGCAGCACGCTTCAGGCGTGACAGGCATGACAGGCGTGACAGTCATGACAAACGTTTAAATTCGCATTTGGTGTGGCCGCGGCATAACAGGAACACGTATTTGAAACGATGTGTGCTGCATTAGCTCCCAAAAGCTAACCAGGAGCTAACTGGTAATGTGAATAAGAAACACTGCTACTGAATGTAGGTTGTTGTTTGGAGATTCTCAGTTCTCCAGTCTGTCCTCTTCTCTCAGCAGGTTGTGTGTTTCTGCTCTTCATCAGAGCTCCAGGATTTGCTTCAGAGTGCAGATAACCTGACTGAGCAGAGAGAGCTCATTGATGACCTGGAGAGGGTTGATGGCTTGCTTGGTGAGCTGCAGAAAGAGGAAGCAGCAGCACCAGTGGCAGCTTTGCCAGCGGTGAGGGGGAAAAGAGAAGCAGTGATGGAACTTAATCCATGAAGACCACGATGGATCAGAAATCAGTCAACACAGGGTCAGTATTGTTATCGCATTGCATAAGATGTAGATTTTTATTAGTTACTCGAGTTTATCAAATCAAGGGAAACCTAAAGCTTGATTTTTTTTTTAACAAAATCTAGATATGTTTGGTACTTAAGAAACTACAGCTATTATTAAGAACTGATTTGCAACTTCAATTGTGTATATAAATAATTGAATCTGTGACTATTGAGTAATACAGCAGCATTAGAAAAAACACATTCAGTTGGTAAATTTACATTACAGTCTGTGTCTACCTCTGGTAGAGGTATTTGTGGAGGGGAATGATCAGCAGCCAGAGAGACCTCCCAAAGATCAAGCAGCGAGCTGGATGAAGAGGGACTGGAGCTGCAGTCTGTCCACACAGAGTGCTCCTCTGCGCCCTCAATATGTACAGGGGAGAAATATTCTCATATCCCCTGAACATACAACACAAACTGAGCAGTAGTATTAGTACCACATTTCTTCACCAGGAGGGGCCGGATTAAGACTGGGGGAGGAGGTGGAACAGGTCAGTGCCTTCCTCTCTGGTATAGCAGTGACCACAAAACATACGGCAAAAGCAGGTGAGATGGCAAAATGATATAACGTGTCTGAAGGTTTAAGAAAGAAGTGGAATAGTGAAAACCTCCTGTTTTCTGTTGCAGGGCGTACAGACACGCTGACTCTCATGTCCATGTGCTGGAATCAATCAAAGATCAATAACTTGTCCACCTCACTGTACCACACATATCTGAAAGTAACAGCAGGAGGTTTTGGGGGTGAATAGTATTTGATAGCAGTTCTTGAGGCTCTGGGCTTCAGTGTTTCATTTTTGATCATCATTTTCATCTGTAGACCACAAAAGCTGTGGAAAAGCAGTTGTGGAGCCTGGAGTCCCTGAAGGTAGAGTTGGCAGTGACTGACAGCCAGGTGGAAGATTGGGTCAGTGATGTGAAGGAGTGGGCAGAAGGTGAGGAATTATGACTCTTTTTGTTTGTTTGGGTTTTTATTTTCCAGCACAGATTCAGCATCAGACTTTGATGTAGTCATGATCAATAAATGAACATTTTCAGTCTCAGGATTAATGATAACACCTGCTGGTAACATCCTGTATGAGCTGGTTTGTCAAGAAGCACTGAGGATATATTCCAACACTTTGTCCTGGAGTTCCTTCATCTCTCATTTGGAGTCATTTACTAAATGGTTTCCCTCTTATTCTATGGAGAGAAGAGATGTTTAATGTTGGTTTTCATTCAGGAGCAGAATTTGGAAAACTAAACCAACTTCAGTCCAGTTACAAAGTTCAGCATTTCCATATGTGGAGAAATGCTCCAGATTACCCACAATCCTCGTTTCCCTCTTTACGTCAAACTAAATAAGACAAACTCTGATGATGGAGTGAATGTTATTAAAGTGGATATGAATGACTCTGAAGATTTCAGCCTCTTGTAGTTTTAGGAGTCAGTAAAGAGGACAGAGGTCACCTCATGGACCAATGCTCCAAGCAGCTCCTCAGCTCTGTTTACTGAGGAGTTTTATCTGCTGCTGCTGGGATAATGTACGGTTAGAGGGTTGTTGAATGAAGTAGAAACAGGGTCAGACCAGACCTGACCCCGTGCTGCAGTGAACCTGACTTCACCCAAACTTACTGTGATCAGAGTTTAACAGCAGAGAAAAGAGAAATATGAAAACAGTCACTGAGAGGAGCCTGAAACAGTTCTTCATCATGGCTCAGTTTCTAAACACTTGGTTTGTGATGAGCTGGGATTAAAACAGAGTTTGACAGATTATTAAGAAGAAAATGCTGAGCACAACTTTATTGAAATCAACACTACACAGAATTAAATTGAATTTATTTATTTAATAGGGACGATGCAGTTTAACATAGTTCCATCACTAAGTATGAATCTGATGTGCTGCACAGAGAGTTTATAGCAAATGCTAATTTCCAACTCTTGTCCCTAGTTGGGCCTTTAAAAGTCATAAAATGTACAATATTTAACAGCATAAAATAATTTTAAAAAGTTTACAAAACAACAATAAAATACATGTTCATATCAGAACAAGTAATCATACAACTCAGTTCAAAATGAATAAATACAAAAAAATTTTTTTGGCAAACTAAGAATGATCACAGTTCTGATTTGCTTTTAGCCAACACTTGACCTTTGTAGAGAAGAGTTTTAAGTCTGTGATTAGTTTGATTTCGGTTGGTAATAAATTCCAGAGTTTCAAGCCTTTAAAAGAGAAGGCTGATTGTCCAAATGTTGACTTACATTTTTGTATGCTACAGTTTCCATTCACCTTGCTTCTTGTAACTCTGCTGCTGTTCTGACTTTGGATAAATTTGGATAAGGGTTCAGGTGCAAGATTATTGATACATTTGAAAACTAATTTAAGGAATGAAAACTGCATGAAGCTTTCAAAGCTCAATAGATTGTATTTTTTCAAAATGTGGCAGTGGTGCCAACGGATAGGTTTTTTGTCCATTACTTTGAGGGTTTTATTATATAAGGATGACAGACTTTTGATTGTTGAGGGTGAACCCTGAGCCCAAACTGTCATGCAGTATGAGAAGTGAGAAAAGATCAGAGTGCATGAATATCTGAACTGCCTGAATTGGTATGTACTGCCTTTTTAATTTGAAACAGTTTAAATTGCTTTTTACTGATTTAGCTATTTTCTTCATGTGTTTATCAAACCTGAGGTGTGGATCTAAAATGACTCCCAAGAATTTGAATTCATTGACTTCTTGTATTTCTTGAGCCTTTATCTTCACACAAAATCTTTCCAAGTTGACACCGTTTCCTCTTGGAGAAGCACATCGACACTGTCTTGTTAAGGTTTAAAACGAGATGATTGCACTCCAGCCACTGCTGGACTCCATACCTATGGTCAGTCAAGATTTCTGCTGCCTTGCTAGGGGACTTAGCAGGAGCATAAATGACTGCATCATCAGCATAAAGCTGGATGCCAATGTCTGGGCACGTTTTGGGCATATCATTTATAAAAAGACTAAAAAGCAGAGGGCCAAGAATTGACCCTTGGGGGATTCCCATTGTGTTTTTTTTAAAAGGATGATGTTTGTCCATCAACTTTTACACACTGTTCTCTATTTAGAAGGTAAGACTTGAACCAATTAACTGAGTTTTTAGAGAACTTAAAAGATGAAAGCTTGGAAAGTAGAATGTTGTGGTTGATAGTGTCAAATGCCTTTTTTAGGTCCAGAAACACTGCCCCCACAACATTACCACAGTCAAGAGACTGTTTTATGTTTTCAACAAAACAAGTATTTGCAGTTTCTGTTGAATACCTTGATCTAAAACCAAACTGTTTAGGGTGAAGAAGTTGATTGGTCTCTACAAACTCTACAACCTGTCTGTCACAACTTTCTCAAGTACCTTAGACAATACAGGGAGAATTGAGATGGGGCGGTAATTGTTGACCAGATCATAGTCACCCATTTTTGAGATTGGTGTGATGACAGCTTTTTTCCAGTGAATTGCAAATGTATTTTCTCTAATTGACAAATTAATAATGTGAGTTAGGGGAGCAACCAATATGGAGCTGTACTTTTTCATGAATTGTGCATCCAAATTGTACATGTCTTTTGCCTTAGAGTTTGACAACTTTTTGATTATTTCTGAAACTTTTGCTTCATTTACCTCTGTGATGTTAAACTGGTTGCCTTGTTCTGTAGCTTCCACATGGTTTGTTGTTAAACCATCAAAGTTATGTGTTAACTCTTCAACCGATTGAACAAAATACATATTACATATATTATTACATATTACATATTACATATATATATATATTAATCAATCCTGAGTTTGTGTCAGATTAATTTTCTGATTCATGATTTAACAAAACAGTTTGTCTAATATATGAGTCAAAGCTAAAATACATCAAAGAAAAAAATTCTGGATGATTTTTTCATCATAGAGATGTAAATGAGTAAAGTTGAGTGATCCAGTTTTCCTCTGAGTCCTGCTCTTTGATAACATTCAGACTGATGTGACAGGATAGAAAGAGTCAAAGGATCAGCTGAAGTTTGTGTGTGTTAGTGCAGAGGCTAAACTCTTCTTCAGCAGCTGTTTGTGTTTGTGTAGAGAGGAGGAGACTCTCCCTCCTACACACAACACACACTCACTGAGGAACACACACTCACTGAGGAACACACACACTCACTGAGGAACACACACACTCACTGAGGAATCAGGAGACAACCAAAACCCAGGATAGAGAGGTTCAGTGAAGGTGGAGCTGAAGGTGTGGAGGTGGATCAGTGAGTCAGAGGAGACTCTGTAGAAGGACAGAGTGCCAGCAGGACAGTCCACATACACTGCTACTCTGCCAGAGTCAGAGGAAGGGGAGAGAGGGAGCTCTGTTCTTCTGTTATTGTGACAGACAAAGTAAAATCCATCAAAACAGATAAGACTCCAGGACTGATCATTAGATCTAAGCCTACAGTCATCACTGTATCCTTTCCTGCTGATTCCTCTGTAACTCACTGATATATCAACCTTTCCTTTCCACTCCACCTCCCAGTAACAGCGCCCAGTCAGACCATCTCTACACAGCAGCTGCTCAAAGCGGTCAAATCTGTCTGGATGATCAGGATATGACTGATTCTCTCTCACATGTGTCACCTTCCTGTTGTTGTCAGACAGTCTGAGCTCTCTGTGAGCTGTGTTTGAGTCCAGAGTGAGTTCACAGAAATCTGATGGAGAGAAAAAGACACAACACAGCAGCAGTTTATCATCAGACACACCTGAAGGCTTCATTCTTTGTTAGCTGACAGTCTGCTGTTTGCTCATCAGGAGTCAAAGTGATTCCACACTTACACTTCTTCAGACCAGGTTTTAACCTCTGCTGTCCACCATGGTCCACCCTGGAGGAAGAAACACAGTCAGAGTGATTTTCTGTTCAACATGAGTCCTAACTGCTGCTCAACATGAAGCAGTGATCCTCAGTTTGTCCCTGTGACAGAGAAACAGGCTGAAACTCCTCTGAGCCAACTGTCTCCATCACTCTGTCACTTTTTCTGACAGTGTGGAGATCCTGGAGGAAAAGAAGAAGAAAAAGAAGAAGAAAAAGAGTCAAAAAGCAAAGGCTGCCTGTTGCTCTTTGGATCCATAAAGTCCACGTTCTGCTTCTCATGTCCTCTTTGAAATGAGGAAGGCCAAATCCTGCTCTACCTCTGACCTGTCTCTTTAAACTAGTCGCTCTTTTTAGGAGTCAGGAGGAAAAATTCACTTCTATAATATTTGATCCTGTTCATTTGATCAGACAGCACTGTCTCCTAGAGATGAGCTCTTTCTATTTCTCCATCTTTTCAATCATCCTGATGATCTGACCATGGAACATCTGCCTTCTTTCTGCTCACACACATTATTAGTGGATGAACGCTCAGATGGACTTTTTCTGTAGAGAACAGAACCATCAAAGAAGTGAAGACATGCTGCTGTTTCTATGAAACCGAGTTTTTCTATTTGATGCTCTTCTGCTGCTCTGTGTGTTTCCTGGTTCAGCTCCAATCACTGCTCTGAAAAGAATCAAACAGATTCAGTCTTTGAGCTCTTGTTGTCTGCTTTTACCTCAGTGTGTCCAGTCTGCAGAGTGGATCCTCAAGTCCAGCAGAAAGCTGCTCCACTCCTGAGTCTCCTGGATGATTGTAGCTCAGGTCCAGCTCTCTCAGGTGTGAGGGGTTGGAGCTCAGAGCTGAGGCCAGAGAAGCACAGCCTCTCTCTGTGATCAGACATCCTGACAGTCTGAGGTTAGAAAAAGAATCAGACAATAAGAAAAAGTCCACTGATTATCACCATTTCTTTATCTCTGACCTCAAGCAGGATGAGCCAAAGACCTGACCTGAGAGTTTCCAGTTTGCAGTGTGGACTCTTCAGTCCAGCACACAGATTCTGGACTCCTGAATCCTGCAGGTCGTTGTTACCCAGGTCCAGGTCTCTGAGCCTGGAGGACTGTGAGCTGAGGACTGAGGACAGAGCTTCACAGCTTCTCTCTGACAGGTTACATCCATGAAACCTTTGAAGACATGAACATTTTATTAACCTGTTACTTTTAAAATAATTAAAAGTCATGTTTGTTTTTATTTATCAGTACGTGATGATTTCTGTGTCCTTCTTGTATATTTTTTTTCTAGACAACTTTGGAAAAGATTGACTGAATATGTTGACTTTTCACTTTTCTTCACTGATAATTTAAGGGGCTTCAGAGTCATAAGAGACTTTGTGTGTTAATGTCTCTTAAACTAACTGCATTATTTTCTGACACAATGGGCTCTTAATTTTGTAGACCAGGCGCAAGCGAAGGCGCACCTGCCCTGTGCCGGCCTTTGCCACGCAGACAGGGCGTGACCAGAGCACTTTGCAAGTTTCCTGCAGTGCCAAGAGAGGCGCAGTCAAGGCGCAGTCAAGGCGCAGAGGAGCGCAGAGGAGGGCAGAGGAGCGCAGAGGAGCACAGAGGTGCGCGTCCACGCCTCCCTCCGCGCAAATGGAAAAGAGGGAGGAGAGAATGGAGGTGATTTCAACACCACAATTGATCCATCTATTGACAAAACATATAATCCCGCTAATAAACGTCCCTGGCAGTCCACAGCATTACTTAACCAGTTCATGGGTGATTTTGGTCTTTGCGATGGTTGGCGACTGCTACATCCCTTTAAAAAACAATATTCTTTTTATTCTCCAGTCCACAAATCATATTCAAGAATTGACTTTTTTTTAGTCAGTAATTCAATAATCAAGAATATATTAGAATCACATATACACCCCATCCTCATTAGCGATCATGCACCTGTGTCAATAATTTGAAGACCAGACCACCCCCACAAACGCAGTACAAGATGGCGACTTAACACTTCTCTGTTACAGGACCCAGAATCTGACAGTTTTATAAAAAGGGAGTGGGCTTCCTTCCTAGACATTAACAACACTCCAGAAATATCACCCTCTCTCTTATGGGAAACAGGAAAGGCAGTTTTACATGGACACATCATCTCCTTCTCCGTGAATAAAAAAAAAGGAAAAAGAACAGGAAATTAAGCTAGAAAAGAAAATTCAAGAACTAGAAAACATAAACTCTACCAACCCCTCTGAAGAAGTATATAATGAACTCAGAAAACAGAAATCTCAATTTTTACTACAAAGACTGAGACATGAGAAGTTTGAACATTCGAACAAATCCGGCAAATATCTTGCAAATCAAATTAAACAAAACCAAGAAAAAACAACAATCTCTGTCATCAAAAACTCAGCAGGGAAGCTTACACAGTCTCCAGATGAAATAAATGAAGTGTTTCGACAGTTCTATGCAAATCTATACTCTCCAGACAATGACAAAAACCCAGAAGACATTAAGTCTTTTATATCCAGCATTAACTTACCGAATCTCACCGGGGAACAACAAGAATCACTTGAATTACCATTAACAACAAAAGAATTATTTGCAGCTCTCATACTCATGCCAAACAATATATCACCTGGGCCTGACGGCTTCCCTGCAGAGTTTTACTAACATTTCTGGTCAATCCTGTCACCCATATTCATCAAAGTCATTGTTGAAGTCAAAAGAAAGTCAAAAATTCCCCTCCAACATGAACACAGCCACAATTTCCCTCCTGTTAAAACCTAATAAAGATCCAACTCCTCCATCCAGCTACCGTCCGATCTCACTAATCAATACAGACATGAAAATGATCAGCAAAGCCCTAGCCCACAGATTAGAAAAGGTAATTCAATTTATTATCCACCCAGATCAAACTGGTTTCATAAAAGGAAGGCATTCTTCTAATAATACAAGGTTATTTAATTGAATGCAGTACTCAGTATCACAGTCAACAGACACATACATAGTCTCATTAGACGCAGAGAAAGCCTTTGACAGGGTAAGCTGGGACTTCCTGTTTCCTGCACTGGAGAAGTTTGGTTTCGGACCATTATTTATTCACTGGATTAGGACTCTCTACACCTCACCCTCAGCCACAGTCATCACTAATGGGCAAACATCCCAAAACTTTACATTGCACAGGGGAACTAGGCAAGGGTGCCCACTCTCCCCCTCATTATTTACTATCTTTATTGAACCCCTAGCAGGGGCCATTCGCCAGAATAGTAACATTATCGAGACGCCAACATCTCATCACAAAATCAGTTTATATGCAGAAGACATATTGTTATATCAGAAATCCCAATCTAGATCATTAAAAGAAACAATTAATTTAATCCGATCATTCTCCCATCGATCAGATTATTTAATAAACTGGTCTAAATCAAGTATTCTTCCCATTAAAAACAGCGGTTGGGATGTGGCAACCCATACATCACCTATCCCGATATGCACCAGTCACCTGACATACTTGGGTATTCACATCTCCTCCAGGTTGTCAGAGCTGTTTAATCTAAATTTTACACCACTGTTGAAAACAATTACGGATGACCTTGGACGATGGATGAACCTACCAATATCTCTCACAGGCAGAATAGCTTCTGTTAAAATGTCAGTATTACCAAAAATAAATTACTTATTCTCAATGACTCCAATTCACCCTACACGCACTTGGTTTAGACCTCTAGATTCCATCACTTCAAAATATTACTGGAAAAATAAACCAGCAAGGATTAAATTATCCACACTACAGAAACCCAAACATCTCAGAGGCTTAGAAGCCCCACAATTCTTCCACTACTTCTTAGCAAACCAACTGCAGTATATCACAAAGTGGATCCACACTAGTCAATAATGCGACACTTGGTTAGACATAGAAAAAACATTTTGTAAAGAAATAAAAATCTCAGACCTACCGTTCTTAAATCAATCAGTTAAACTCCACCCATGTTTTAAAAGTCAAACCATATCTACAGCTCTGAAAGCTTGGTGGAAATTCCACAAAATCACAAACACCTCTTTCACTCTGTCAGACTACACACCAATTTGGAACAATCCGGATATCAAAATCAACAAAAAATCAATTAACTTCCATACATGGACCAGGAAGGGAATCGCTCATTTTAGACACATTTTCACAAATAACACTATGCTGCCATTCTCTGATCTGGTCCAGGAAATCGGCATTGGGGAAAACCATTTTCTTAAATACCTACAACTTAAATCTGCCATTACCTCTAAATTCGATATCACTCGTACAAACTTAAACTTACCCGCCTCAACTTTGGACCTAATTAAAATCAACCCCATAATGAAAAAATCATTGTCCAAAATATATGACATAATTGCTAACTTAGACAAATCAATATCACTACCAACAATAAAGTGGGAACAAGACCTGGCCCTCACCCCCAATGCTGACTTCTGGAACCAAATCTGTGAAAACACCTTCTCCATGAGCACCAACAGTAATATCCAACTAATCCAGTACAAAATCATCCACAGGGTTCACTTTACAGGGCACAGGATGTTTAAAATGGGTTTAGCACAATCTGACACTTGCACCCACTGCTCCCAAAACACTCCAGACACTTACCTTCATGCCACCTGGAACTGCACACCTGTCCAACAATTTTGGGTTGATATTATCACATCTCTCTCAAATATTTTGGGCTGCCCCATCCCTATGTCCCCCTCACTGTGCCTGCTTGGGGATTTATCATCATTAAACCATAAAATGAAAATAAATAGACCTCTTCTCATAGCTCTAACCATTGCTAAGAAAACTATTCTCATGAACTGGAAATCAAAACAAGCAATAAATATTACATTTTGGAAAAACCTCCTTGCCGACCACATATCAATGGAAAATCTAACTGAATCAAACAGGCAAAGGACCGAAGACCAGGACTCAATATGGCAACCTTTTCTAGCATATTTATATTCCTAACCAAAGATTCCTCTCATGAAAGCTAGTACTGCCCCCTCGTGTTCTGTTCTCTCGTTTTTTTTTTCTTTTTTCTGCTAGTTGTTTGTTTTTGTTTTCCCTCTCCTCTACTTGTTTTATATAGCACGGATTCCTGGGAACTAAAGAGGAGGAAATAGCACAGCTTCGTGGGTCCCAAAGGAGGTAAATATACTCTGGTGATGGTGGTCGGAGACATATTTCCACTTAAATACCCAGGTTGGCCCACTACCTTGTGGGGCTAACTGGCCTAGCGGCCTCCTGTGGGGTGCTGCGGTGCTCGGTGCCTTCCCTCCTGTTCCCTGTGGCTGCTGGGTCCGTGTTCAGTCAGCAGGGTCTGGGGATGGTGCTGGCCTCCTCTTGCGGTGGTGCCTTGGCTGGCCCTGGGGCTTGGGAGTGGTGGGCTCCTCTGCGCTGCACCCGTGTCTTTTCCTTCCTACTGTCCGCCCTGCGGCCTCCTCCTTCCCCCTCACCTGCTCCCCCCTCTCCCTTCGCGGGGGGTTGGGGGCCCCTGTCCACCTGGGGTCGGCCGCTGGGGCCTGGCATACCTCCAGGGGGGGCTGCATCATCTTGGCTGTACCACTGGGTCTGGGTGGGGCGACTCCAGATCCTGCCATGAAGCAGGGGATAATGGCGGTGGGTGTCCCCTGGTGCTGGTCCTACCTCCTCTGGTGGCTCGGGCAGGGGGTGGGCACCGGGGACTCGATGTTTGGGTGCCCTGGGGTCCTCCCCTGGGGGGCAGTGTCCGCCTGAGTGAGGTTCCTGGTGGGCACTGGGCCGGTGGTTCTGGTGCCGCAGTCTACTGGGGGGGGAGTGTTCATGCTGAGCGCACCTGCTCACTGGGGCTCGTCTGGATTGTCGCTTGTGGGTCCTGGGTCCTTCTGTTCAGGGAGCCGTTCGGTGGTACTCCCGTGCCCTCGCGCTGTTGTGGGTGGTTTGGCCCGGCCCTTACTAGCCCTGCCTCGTAATTGCACTTCACCACTCACACATTGCACCTTTGTTTATATTATCACTTTCGGGCAAATTCATAACACTTAGGGTTCTGGGGGTTGGGGGTAACAGGGGGTTGTCCCTGGGCCTGGCGGTTTGGGGACTGTGTGGGGGGGCCCCCACATCAGGGGTTAAATAAAGTTTAGGATGATGGAGTAGCCTACAGGGAGGGCTGGTGATGGTCACTATAGCAGTTAATCATATTCACATCTCTCTGACTGCTAGAAAAAAAATGCATTGGTCTTTTCAACGCTGTCATCTGACACAGTGCTCAGCAGAAAAGATAATGCAGACAAGGGAAGAAAAAAAAAGAGGGAAGAGAGGAGCCTTGAGTGGGTTTAACACAGCTGAGCGCTGTTTTTACCAATTAAATGAGTGCCTCTCCTCGCCTTTAAATGCCCTGCGGCCGAGGCGCAGCGTCTGATTGGTTTGAGTGATCCCCAGCACCACGGAAACAGTGTCTGGATAGACCCAATAACAGAGACGGTCAGAGCCGCTGTCCCTGCAGCAGGAGAATGGACAGCGGGGTGCATCGGAGGACACGAAGCGCGTCACCGTGTGGGCCAGCTCCCGGGACAGATGTAATCTGTTCCTTTGTCATTAATAGGAGTACAAAATGAAGAGACAGTTACACAGCTGGCTTATCCATTCAGAATACTTTTGATCCACCTGCACTCCTGGTTTGTCATCGCCAAATAGCAGAACCTTTGGTGATATACTGTATACTCTCCCAGTGTCTCCACCTCATCCTCCTTACAATAATGTACTCCATCTTTTTAGGTCATGTTGAAAAAATAAAGACTAAAACAGAGAAATATGGGGAAATCACAGGTAAATCCTGAGTGACATACATTTATTTTGTCTCTTTTTTCTTCGTCTTTCCTCTCCCTCTTTTCTTTAAATGAAATGAAATGAGAGAACCAGATATATACTCAGTATCAGATGTTAAGGCTGTTTATTGTTTAATTGTAAGATGTGCATCAAATTTCCTTTAATCTGACATCAGATGTGACGGGACAGTTAATATAGATATAAATGTATATGCTGGTTCAGACAGTTACATTAAATAGTGATTGCTGTGATTGTTTATTGCATTAAAATGTGCCTGACACTCTAGAAACCTGCCTCTGAGGCTTTGTTGGCATGTGCGCACATGTGCGCCTGTCGCTCCGCTTTGCGCCGAGGATAGACCTGGGCCCTATTCTACGAAGCAAGTTCAGCCTAGCGAGATAACCTTGGAGCTACCTCGCTGAACTGAGCACAGTAGCTGGCGGTCTCGCTACTCGGTTTTACGACGCAGGTTATCAACCTCATAAGTGGATCCAGCTCGGCAATGAGCGCGTGCACGCATATAAGGCGGAGCCTGCTGCATCTGACCAATCGCGAACATGGAGCAGTCTGGAGCGTCAAAGCAGGCCAGAGAGAGAAGGCCCGCATACTTCACACAGGAGGAGCAGGAGGTGATCATGAGGAAGTATGACGAGCTGAAACATGTAATTAACGTTAAAAGCAGCACCGTCGCTGCTAAAGCACAGAAGGAGTGCTGGCAGAAAATTGCTGACAGTCTAAATGCGCAAGTGTAGTGCAAAAAAATCTTTTGTGCCATTATCATCCTGAAATAGAACTGTTCACCGTGCACTTTTACTGTAACATGCACCATACCTAATTTATTTCTTAGATTAATTTATTCATTTGTTCATTCCTATCGTGTTTACATTTTTGTGTGATATGTAGCCCACATGAGCCCTACATGAATTCCTGTCACAATTTTGATACGGGCTATAAAATATTGTCATGGAACAGAAGTGTTGGCATTGAAGATCTTGTTACGGCAATGAGAGTTCTTCATTCCCTTTAACTACCTGTAGAAAGTGTCATGTACTACCAACCCCTCCCTGGAAAACCGGTAACTTTCATAAAGGTGGTCATCCTAAAAAGAGAGTGGGTCGGTGCGGTCCCTGAAAACTCTCGCGCGCCGGAGTGCTCCTCGGACAATGCGAGCTCCGATGTCCACGGGATCCTCTAAGAACGGACAAGCCATTTTTTCATGAGGGCTCATTGGTCAGTGTGCCATGGAGACTCGCCTCGCTGAGGAGTGATCCCGTGTCGTTGAACAGGGAATCCAGAACCTATCCTCAAAGCTACCTCGCTAGGCAGTAATCCTGCTTCATAGAACAGGGCCCAGGTTGGAGCTGGCGAGCTTTCAGCACACTTTTTTGGCACGAAATTGTCACTCCGCCAACATGAATCTGCCAACACCTCCTCCTGGTGCGCCGTCAACTCCCCTTGGCCCACAGTCACACCCATCTCTACAGAGACAATCTACCAAATTGTCAAATTTGCAGTGCACAGTGGTGCATCGCACGAAATTAGCACTCCGCAGGCTGCGCCAGCGGAGGCCCTGCGCTGCGCCACAAAATTAGAGCCCTAAGAGTTAAATTTCAGTTTCATTCTGACCTGAGAGTTTCCAGTTTGCAGTGCGGACTCTTCAGTCCAGCACACAGAGTCTGGACTCCTGAATCCTGCAGGTCGTTGTTACTCAGGTCCAGGTCTCTGAGCCTGGAGGACTGTGAGCTGAGGACTGAGGACAGAGCTTCACAGCTTCTCTCTGACAGGTTACATCCACTCAGCCTGAAGGAGATCATGGAAAGAGAACAAACAGATGGTTTCAGTGTCATGAACAGAATTCATTCTGTTTCTAATGTCTCACTCATTCACTCATTCACTCATTCACTCAGTCACTCATTCACTCATTCACTCATTCACTCACACAGCTTTGTTTGCAGCTCTGATCACTAGCAGCAGCCTCAGAAGAGCCTCCTCTGAAGCAGAGTATTTATTCAGGTCAAACTGGTCCAGATCTTTGTCTGAGGACAGTAAGATGAAGACCAGAGCTGACAACTCAGCAGGAGACAGTCGATCTGTGGACAGACGTCCTGATCTCAGGGTCTGTTGGATCTGCTCCTCTAGAGAACGATCATTCAGTTCATTCAGACAGTGGAACAGGTTGATGCTTTGCTCTGCAGACACATCCTCACTGATCTTCTTCTTGATGTACTTGACTGTATTCAAATTGGTCCAATAGTCACTTCCTGTCTGTGAGTCACTTCCTGTCTGTGTCAGCAGACCTCTCAGGAGACTCTGATTGGTCTGCAGAGAGAGACCCAGGAGGAAGCGCAGGAACAAGTCCAGGTGTCCGTTTGGACTCTGTAAGGCCCTGTCCACAGCACTCTGATGGAGATGTGTCACTGCTGGTTTGGTTTTTCTTTTTCTGGAGATCAAGGATGTTGTTGCTTGTTGTTGTTCCATCAGGTTGAGTCCAGACTTGGTGAAGGTCAGATGGACGTGAAGAGCAGCCAGAAACTCCTGAACGCTCAGATGGATGAAGCAGAACACCTTGTCCTGGTACAGTCCTCTCTCCTCTCTAAAGATCTGTGTGAACACTCCTGAGTACCAAGAGGCGTCTCTGATGTTGATGCCACTCTCTGTCAGGTCTGATTCATAGAAGATCAGGTTTCCTTTCTGCAGCTGCTCAAAAGCCAGTTTTCCCAGAGACTCAATCATCTTCCTGCTCTCTGGACTCCAGACAGGATCAGTCTCAGCTCCTCCATCATACTTGATGCTCTTCACTTTGGACTGAACCAGCAGGAAGTGGATGTACATCTGAGTCAGGGTCCTGAGCAGCTGTCCCCCCTCTCTGGTCTTCAGCACATCCTCCAGAACTGTAGCAGTGATCCAGCAGAAGACCGGGATGTGGCACATGATGTGGAGGCTTCTGGAGGTCTTGATGTGGGAGATGATGGTGCTGGCCTGATCCTCATCTCTGGATCTCTTCCTGAAGTACTCCTCCTTCTGAGGGTCACTGAACCCTCTGACCTCTGTCACCATGTCAACACACTCAGGAGGGATCTGATTGGCTGCTGCAGGTCGTGTGGTTATCCAGAGGCGAGCAGAGGGAAGCAGGTTCCCCCTGATGAGGTTTGTCAGCAGCACATCCACTGAGGTGGACTCTGTACCATCAGTCAGGACCTGGTTGTTGTGGAAGTCCAGAGGAAGTCGACACTCATCCAGACCGTCAAAGATGAACAGGACCTGGAACTCTTCAAACCTGCAGAGTCCTGCTTCTTTGGTTTGAGGGAAGAAGTGATGAAGCAGTTCCACCAAGCTGAACTTTCTCTCTTTCAGCACATTCAGCTCTCTGAAAGGGAATGGAAATGTGAACTGGATGTCCTGGTTGCTTTTGTCTTCAGCCCAGTCCAGAGTGAACTTCTGTGTTAAGACTGTTTTCCCGATGCCAGCCACTCCCTTTGTCAGCACTCTTCTGATTGGTTCCTGTCTTCCAGGTGGGCCTTTAAAGATGTCTTCTTGTCTGATGCTAGTTTCTGCTCTGTCTGGTGTCCTGGATGCTGCTTCAATCTGTCTGACCTCATGTTCCTCATTGACCTCTCCAGTCCCTCCCTCTGTGATGTAGAGCTCTGTGTAGATCTGGTTCAGAAGGGTTGGGTTTCCTGTTGTTTCCCTCTGGAACAACAGCTCCTGAATGAAGAAAACAGAAATGTAATGAATGATGTGAAGCTACAATCAGTCTGATGAGTTTCAACTTTCAGACATCAGGATGGATTTGATTTGGCTCCTCTCTGAAATCTCTTCAGCTCATCAGTTGTGAACAGTTTGTCACAGCTCATAGATGTGATCCAAATGTGAGCGTCATGTTAAGAGCAGAGTTTGAAATGTAAACCTCTCCCATGTTGTCTCCATTTCCTCTTTCCATCATGTTAAATGTGTTCAAATCCTCTTACTGCTCTGCAGACAGTCAGCCAGCTCCTCCTGCTTCATTCTCCTCAGGAAGTGCAGAGTGATCTTCAGGAAGGCCTCTCTGCTCCTCCTCTGCTCTTCATCCTCATCCTCCCTCTGACTCTCAAAGCATTCTGGGTAATCTGGACTCAGAGCTCTCTGGATCTCCTTCAGCTGGCTCTTTACGAAGCTGATGATGTTCTCCTGGAGCAGCTGGAAGAGAAGAAAATGTCAGGTTGAACTTGTAGAAGGTCAGATCAGATCATGTGTGACAGACAGAAAACCTGCTGGTCTGCAGAGTCCGGCATGGAGACTGGATCACAAAGCTGCTCCACCTCTTAGTCTGTGGATGCTCCTGTCTTCTACAAATCAAGTTTCTATGAAATGAACTCTGCTGACAAAGTCTGAGTATGTGTGAGAGCAGCATCCAGCATGACCTCTGACCTGTGAGTGTGAGCAGCTCAGAAATGTGCGGCTTCATTCAATCAGTCAAACACTGAGTGTGAAGAGAATTCAGGCAGAGATGATGTTTGCAGTGTGATCAGGAAAGCATTCAGAAAGCTCCAAACACAATGAGTGTGTGCTCTGAGGCTCAGGAGGAGCTGTGTTTGGACATTTACACACCATCAATATGGAGTCCAGCTGTGTGTGATGCTGCTGGGCAGACTGACCAATGGGAGCCTCTGATCTCTGAACTCTGAGGAACAAACAGAAGATCATGGAGTGTTTCTAACAGAGTGACACACAGTGTTCATGTGATAGACTCTATCTGCTGGATCCTCCTACAAACACAGGACACACATGAAGAGACATGCTGAGTCCAGGTCTTTCTGCCTCCAGTCCTGTTTACTGCTGTTGGATCCTGATAGAAACACAAAGACTGAAACATGTTCACCTTCACAGAGAAAACACCAAGCACAGTTAGGATCAAATGTTTCACACACAACAACAGGAAGTTACCTTTGAAACACTCACCTTTCATCAAATCCAAGCTCTGATGATTTGAAATAATGACGTATATCCATAGAGTCATCACTCTTTAAGGAGACACAGCTGGGTCCAGGTCCAGGAGAGTCTGGTCTCTCATGTTGGACCCTGACAGAATCACAAACACTGATAAACAAACACGAACACAGAAAATCTTCCAGATTTGAGTTCTGCTGAAATTTACCACAAACTTTTCTAAATTTTGATTTTTGATAAATACGCTGAAACGGATTCTTACTTTAGACGATCAGACTGATGCACAGATTTGAAGAAAATCGGTATTCTCATAGACCTGTCACTTTTTAAGGAGACACAGCTGGGAGCAGATCCAGGAGAGTCTGGTCCATTCTGACACTTTTCACTTCAAAACATACACACACACACACACATACACACACACACACACACACACACACACACACACACACACACACACACACACACACACACACACACACACACACACACACACACACACACACACAGCTGTAAGTGTGAATAATGATGGTACAGTGATGTTAGTCCATGGACAGTTAGAGATCCTGGTCTCACCTCTGAGCTCTGGTCTGGCTCTCATGGTCCCCACACAGAGGGAGGGTTTTAGAGGGAGGGGCTCCCTCCTCTCTGTCCTCACTCTGATCCATAGCAGAGCCCCCACCTTCACACAAACACAACAACATGTTCATTCATTACAACAAGCTTCACAGCACACACAGCAGTTCTCCCTCCTCTCAGTCGTGTTGGAAGACGTTTGACCTCTGACCTCTTCATCCACGCTCTTCCCTTCACAGTCTCAACAGTTAATAAATAAAAGTGTCTGAGCCAAGTTCAGACCTGTTCAGCTTCAAGTGTCATATGAGATCCTAAAGAAAGGTCTGTGATCACCAGAGAGCTGAAAAAAACTGAGTTTCTTTCTTTTTATTGTTTTAACTCTTTCAAACCCTGTGATTCAGCTCCTGTCACACCGACAGAGATCCTCTGCAACAACTTCCTTTGTGTCTTACTTTCTACTGGAGAGAAGCACACATTGAATCATACTCAAACCCCTCAGTCACACACAGAGCTTGAACCTGACGTTCTGGCTCATAATCAGCTAAATTCAGCTCTATAATTTCAGTTTCACAGTTTCTGTGAAGACACTTTGTGATCCCATTCTTGGCATAAATTACAAATCATAACCCATGATCCATTTCTGAACTTCTCCTATCTTTTCTTTAAATGAAGGAATTGATAGTGTCTTTTTATTTGAAAAGTGTGGCTTTAACTTAATGAACTTAATGAACTTGACACAAAATTATTATGTTGTGATGTTTTTGGTGATTTAGGAGAGCAGGTTAGATATAACGTGACATCTCATTACTGTGAACCTTTGCCTTAAATCTCTATATTGCCTCTCTGAATAATCAGATGTTAAAAAAATCGGGAAAAACTTGACACAGGCTGAAATCCAATTGAGATAGGCGATGTTTTTTGACCAGGCTGTAAATAGGTTAATTTCTGCTTTGAACAACAACTTTTGAAACAGCAGGTTTCAACACTTCAGCATTGTCTCATATTTTTAGACCAGAGGTTGCTGTTTAGTGCAAACTTGATAACCCATGCAAAGCTGATTTACACCAAGGATTGTGTCTGTCACATGAGTGAAATAGCACATGCAATCCGTTTAGCTCGTTTGTGTTCATGAGTAGAATATATGCAGATCATCTGACTGCACAAAATGCTGGCAGGAGGAGATGCAACTGTCATCATTTAGCACCCACAAATGCTGTCAACAGGCAGCAGAAGTGAGTTGGACTGTCGATATATCTGGTGTATTTGAGGTGTTAGGGGCAGCAGAGGGACATAAAAAATCTCAATACTCTCTCTCCCTCTCTATCTATCTATCTATCTATCTATCTATCTATCTATCTATCCATCTATCTATCTATCTATATATATATATATATATATATATATATATATATATATATATATATATATATATATATATATATATATATATATATATATATATATACATATATACATATATGATGTGTACGTAGTTTCAGTTCTTTCTGCATTCTGATTCTGATGTGCCTTGTATTAGTTTATGTTACTGCGTCACGTAACCACACCTAACTGCAAAGTTTACAGATACCACAAACTGTAGTTATAGTATTTACCTTTGAAGCAAAATATTACACAAGCAACAGAACTTTTATTACAATATGAAATTAACTGGAGTCGAAACAAAAACAGACTCTTATTTTGTCAAATAAAAGACGTTATGAACCACGCCAGCAAAAACACAAAGTGAGAGTAAAGTTTCTGTGTGTCTACAGATCTTAAATCGTATTCTTTAACCTACTTTTTAACATCCATGAAGCTTTTTTAGAGTTCACCGAAGATTTTTAATGAATTTCCATTCGTTTTCAAAGCGTACAAACCTGAATAAAGATGAGGAGAGAGGTGGCGGGCCTTGTTGCAACTTCGCTCTCTGTAGAAGGAGGAAGCAGTGACGCGTTATTATGGAACCCTCACCTGGGCTGTTTCCCAAAGCCAAGGTACCTTGCCTTGGTCTGATGTGGGCGTGGGGTGGGCGTGGGGTGGGCGTGGGCAGGCATCCACATCATCAGTTGCTGCCCAAATGCTGTTCCAATGTTTATGTCCTCCGGAGGCATATGTCCTCCGTTTGGTTAGCATTTGGGTAATTGACCAAGGATACACAGGTGTATCCTTCGCTGCCTTCAAAATACACCTCTGAAAATAACAACTTGTACCATGTCCAACACTTGACTCTTTTGTGTGTCACTCATGTAACTATAATTACTGAGAAGCTGCACCTGCAGAGTGTCGATGATGTGACAATAAAAAAGCAAAAAGCATCTAAAAGTTGCAAGCCATGACAATATTTGTAGCCACTTGAGCATACGGTCTACTCTCACGTTTATATAAACTTTCCAAGCACTGTCCACAGTGCAACACGTTATGTGAGACAATGTAACTCCAATTAAATATACATTTGTGACAGGAATCTGATGGTAAAAAATATGTCTTTGTAGGCTGTTCCATTAGCATCTCCTTTTGAGCAGAGGCGGGACGCTTGCCTTGGATTGGAAGGAAGTGGCTTCGGAGGCACTGCCTTCAAAGGCAAGGCAAGGCAAGGTACCTGGACTTTGGGAAACCATAGACTGTATAAGCCAAACCCCGCATGCTGTGAGTGATGCAGCCAAACCCCACCCGTGTGTTTTCATAAAGCGTCTATGATCGACGCTCATACAGACTTAAGCATCTGATACATCTGTTAGGTCATTCATCTTTCTGAAAGGAAATATTTCACACTGCATGATCGCAGCAGAACACATCCATTCTGAACGTTATGTTTGTAATTTTATTACAAATTTAAAGTTAAGATGTGTGTGTGTGTGTGTGTGTGTGTGTGTGTGTGTGTGTGTGTGTGTGTGTGTGTGTGTGTGTGTGTGTGTGTGATTAAATGAATAGCTTTGTGTAAAATGTTAGCTAATTAGCTTTGCTAGTATGAGTACCCTGCCTTCGAGGCAGGGAAGTGGGATATATTTATGCAAGCATCCCGACAGGATTTGTTCCCAGTCCCACCATATCTGAAAATGAAAGGCATATTTTTGTCATTTTCATTACAAAAATGTACATTAGTCCACCCCATTTATGCAAGGCCAAGACAACAATATGAATGAGGGAGAATCAACATTAATGCGCGGGAATCAACACTATTGCATATGCAAGTAAATTAAGACAAACAGGCAACTTTAACACAAATAAAAAGTTAATTTTGACTAATATTAGCTCATTTATTTAACCACTTGAACCCCAGATGGTTGAGCAGAGTCCTTCGGGGCTCTATACTAGTATATTTTCCGTGCGTTGCATCTTGCATGACAAATTTAGCATTTGACATATCAGATTGTTTTATTGCAGGAGCTGTATATATATATATATATATATATATATATATATATATATATATATATATATATATATATATATATATATATATATATACACACACACATATAAATGGGTCCGCCATCAAAGAGAGTCCCTGCACAGCGCCACACTGTCACCTACTGGACAGAAGCACACATTGAATCATACTCAAACCCCTCAGTCACACACAGAGCTTCAACCTGACGTTCTGGCTCATAATCAGCTGATTTCAGCTATATGGAGACAGTCTCTGTGAGGACACTTTGTGATTCCATTCTTAGCATGAATTACAAATCATAACCCAGCATATGATCCATTTCTGAACTCCTAAAGGTTTCTTTTTTCTTTAAATGAAGGAATTAATAGTGTCTTTTTATTTTGAAAAGTGTGGCTTTACTTTTTAATGGTCTTGACACAAAATTTTTATGTCGTGATGTTTTTGGTGATTTAGGAGAGCAGGTTAGATAACGTGACACATCTCATTACTGTGGACCTTTGCCTTAAATCTCTATTTTTCAGAGTGGCAATATTGCCTCTCTGAAAAATCAGATGTTAAAAAAACGGGAAAAACTTGACACAGGCTGAAATCCAATGAAGCTGTACATTCAATTGATTGGGGGGTTGCAATCTTAATATTCTCTGAACTGCTGAGTTCGAAAAAAGTTCACCCCTGTACAGTGTGTGCCGATAGTAAAGTTAGCGATATAGACAGGAGACAGCGACGTGTCTTTATATTGAAATTTTCTTAACTTATATTCAATTTATCTATTCATTTATTTGTTTTGACATCTGATATTATCCTTGGAATAATTTCTGCAGCAAAGACTGAATAATTAATGGATGAAGTTTACATGATTTCAACCATTTCTTATATCGAGAAGAAGTCATTAGCTGTTGTCGTATTCGAATATGCTGAACTCGACAAAGATTCATCAACTTTGGATGAGGCAAAGAAGTGGGCCTTAATCGTCTGTGCAAATGGCAAGACTGTGCCCACTTTTTTGGGTGTCAGTCTTTTTGAATTCATTCTGTAAAAAGGTATTACGTTTATTTCCGATGTTTCAATGGTGTTCCTGAATGCAGCACGGGTTCATTCGAAACCCATACGTTGCTGTCAGAAAGCCTCTTCACGTTCCACTGTAAGCTACAAGTGGATGACAGTTCAGTCATTTTTATATATTTTGTGATACACTCGACGAATGAGGAGTACCGGTCGTGCGGGCATCAGCATCGGTAATGTGTTTTAAACATGAGAAGACCCCCAAGGTTGTTTCTGTGAGCTCACGGCAGTTCAAACATTGACTGCTGTTTTCCCTATGGTGGTAAACTGGTTGCACATCTGACGTTTACAGTGGATACTTTACGAGGTAATGTCAATAAAACACTGAGTATTATTTTTCTGGATGATGTTTAAATTTTATCGAACTATGTCTCTGTTTAAAACGTTTTTTATATTCGTTTAATTTTTTTGTTTAAAGATTTTTAACCCATGTTATCACTTGTGTTAGGCCTCAAGCCATGCCTCGGTGCACAGTGGGGTTGTGAATCCGCCAGAACGTCACTTCGAGCGGGAAGGTGCAGGTTAAGTCGTCGCTGCAGCGAGGCTCCTCCAGAGGTTTCCTCTGTTCTGTTAGGTAGAGTAAAATCAGTGTGCTGTTAGTGTCAATCATTTTTCCAACATAATCATTTAATATTGTTTCTTTTATGTCATCCTTCAGTTGCAGTAAGACGAAAACTAATAACTATTGCAGCCTGTTGATTATCGATGATGCTATTGCAGATGTGGTAACAGCTACAAAGCTAGCTGTGCTAACTGCCGTTGGTCACTCTTAGGGTTTGTTGTGAATAAAGTTAGTTTACCGAGAGTAAGTTAAAATTGAATTGATGAATTAACATCTGGAATTTGATATAGTTCTTGGCTGTTGTAGGGTAACCCAGCTCACTTGCTTTGATGTGTTATTCTTTTTTTTGTCTTAAGAGTCAGTTATTTGGGATAATTTGAGACTTCTGCATTTTAGCTAGCTGTCTGGGAATTAGTGTAAACCTAGCTGATTCTCTTTACAAGAATGACAGGTTGACAGGGAGTCTGGATATGTTGTGTGTCCTGATACAGGAGCAGGTGAGGAAAAAAAAACTTCATTTTAGCCTCATAGAGAACAACAACCTTCTTATCTCATATCTGACACGTGGTTCTGGTGTTTCATCACAACCACACCTATATTTACCTGCCAGGTTCATTGACATCCTTTCACAATGGTCTATGTGTTAAGACAGCATAAAGGGCTGCATTGTATACCTTGCTTTGTTATCTCAATTTCTTGAATCATAAGGCTGTAATTTACAAAATGTATATCCTCTTGTGTTAAACACAGTGTGAAACTAGCAGTTTGCAGTGATATATGAAGAAAGAAGTCACCTACTTTTGTAGTAGATGTCTACACAGTCAGACTTTTTTCATTTTATTTTATTTTCTTGCAGCTAAAGTCTCCTGCTGAACACGTGGTGGCAGATTCAAAGTAGTTTACATTGGCTCAGCGTTTTAAACTTGGATGCTGTGTCCAATGTTAACTTTTATTTCAAGTCCAGAGGTACAACACTAAATTCAGCTTTCAGTCCAGAATACTGTGTAGGTTTTTAGTGATCCACATCATTCAAAGCTTCATCGAAAACAACTGACCTATTTGACTCACCGGACACACTTTATCTAATCTTTACAAAATGGTGGACAGAATGAAAAATAAAAGTGCCTCTAGCATACTAATGGTTGTGCAATCAGAAAGAAACGATTAACTGTGGCATTGAACCAGCTTCACTGAGGTTTGTTGGTTAATCCCTCGATAGGTATTCTGCTTTCATATAGATCAGCTGAATTAATTATCTGTAATCATTAACGTGACATAGAACCCCGTTTTTAACTTCAAATAACTAAAAAAGAAAAGACTTTTCAGAAAGGGGACAACTTGGACACAATGCCAATGTATCACCACACGGATACCATACAGATGTAAGAAACGTTTATGTCAAGGTGTAACCACTAGGGGTGGGCATTTCAAGCAAAAGAGCTATTCGATATTCCCTCGTAACTATTCCCAGATTATTCAGAGGTCCCCCCAGTAAGCCACCGCCCACCCTTATACACGTACCTGCCCCAACATTACACTTTGACAAAGATAGGGAGGACTGTTATGCTCTGCATACCGGTCATCAAACTGACTTCTTGGGTGACAAAGCCGACTACTGAATGTTGATCTGCAGACAGCGCCGCACTTTCCGCTGCATGCCTCGCTCTCACACGGCTGTGCAGAGTTATTCATGATTTCTGATATGCTGACTAACCTTGCAGAGATTACACCGCACCTCATTTTTGTTTCTTTTCTGGAGTTTCTGCACTTCCCAATCCATTTTTGAGTTTCTCCTGGTTCTTGTTTTGACCGTAAATCCTCCAACCTGTTGCCTCCTGGTCTGGCTCTGTTTAGTGTGTCGGTTTGCAGCAGTGGTCAAGTGAAAAATGGGCATTTTAGATAGTTGCAATGTACAACTTCCTGTCCTACTTGACCAACTTTTTTGTGAAATTGATGCGTAACAGCTCCGGCTTCCTGCATAAAACTGTGATCTGCCACAGACAAGACAAAGCCATCGTTACACAAACTATTCAATTGTTTTATGTTAATGGCTCCTCAGTAACCACAGCTCATCTGGAATAACTGGGGAGACAGAGTTTTTGACCTGCGCTGCAGCCAGTCACCTCACTCCAAGCTGAGTGAGCTGAAGTCCATTTTCTTGATACTTTTGTCCAAAGTAGTAAAACAGGCGTTTTAACTGTGAGGAGAGCCCAAAGTGAAGACATGCAATGTTTACAGTTAAACCTGAAGCCAACTTCATTCTTGTGTCTGAACACAGGTATCACCTCCTTTCCAACACTCAGGTTCAACACGTTCTTCTTCTTCTCAGGGCTGAACAACAGACATGCACTCTCCACCTCGACAGGACTATGTTTCTATAAGCTTCGCTGAAAAAGGAGGTGGAGGTTACAACAACAGTAAGCAGTGGAGGAGGCAGTCCTGCTGGAGGGTAAGTGAGCTGCATCATCAGCTGATCTGTCCAAAGAGGCATTTCCCCCCTCTTTCTTTTTTCTGTTTTTACAGCTTTCATTTCCTCCCCTGCTAATCCCTGATAAGGATGAGAGCACTGCTCTAGTCTGGTGTCCCTCTTTTTCCAGCACTAACACTTTCCAACATGACTGTGCTGAAAGATACAGTGGGTCTGAGGAATGCACGGTCCTCTTCTTTTCAATGCTGTATGTGTATGTCAGATATAAACCATAAAAGATATCACACAGTGTTTGAATAAGGAAACTAAAATGGTGCAGAAAGGAAAAAGAGATGTTGTGAAATCATTCCTATACCACTCGTGTTGTGAAGTCGGTGATGTTGTTTTCCTTCCTGCAGAAATGGAAGCAGCTGTCCAGACTGCAGCGTAGCCTCATCCTCTTCCTCCTCGTGCTTCTCTTCATTTGTGGAATTTCTTACTACTCTGCTGTTACTGAACACCTCAGAGGTACAGAAACCACACATCAAACATTTATTAGACCCCATTTGTTAATGGAGGCTGTTTTACTTTCGTGCTGAATGTGTTTGTGTGTGTTTCCCAGGCCTTACAGATGGAGAGCAGGAGACATTCACCAAGGTCGTCCTGAGGCCTGTCATCCCTCTTGGACAGGACACGGACACCATCGTCGTCCTGAGGCCCGTCATCCCTCATGTGCTGCCTGAGCCTGTTAAACAAGGACAACTACCACTGCCAGAACAAACCTCACAGGTTACTACTTCTCTTTGCTGATTCTTTTAATGCTCGCACAGATTTTAAGTGTACTTAAGGAGGTCAAAGCTGTTTTTGTACATGTCACTACTTTGTTGTCATTTGAAGAACAAAGAATTTCAAAGAGAAGAAACATTTCCATTTAAAGGGGACATATCATGCTGATCCCTGATTTATTTTAATACTTAAATATAATATAATAAATTTGAAAACAAGACCTTTCACCCCCTGAATTTTCAAAAATGGGATATTATATTTTTTCTGATATCCTAGAACGAGATTTGATGCCTCTGAAAATAGGTCATTGCCATTCGGCCGCGAGATTTTGACCTTCGTGACGACACGAGGATCCTTTCTTTTTATTGGAGTAATCTGATAAAGCAGCTCCTCCTCTGTGATGTCAGTTAGTCACACAACCGCCACCGAGGGATACACCCACCAAGAGCTGAGTATCCCCCCTCAGATGCTGGATGCAGGGACTCTGCTCTGCTGAGCAGCTCAGCTTTACATGGTGAATTAGCAGTTAAAACACTGTAGTTTTAGCAGACGTCGTAATACTTGTGAGACTGTGATATTTGCATGCTTGTTCTGACATGCACTGTGAACCTGGACCACAATAATGCTGCAGTAATAACATAGTGACAAACTGACGGTAGAGGCGATCTTTAGACTACACTTTCAACATGATGGATAAAACAAAGTCTGCCTATATTTCCACGTATAAACTATACATGTTACAGTACCGGTTTGACTCACCACACTGAAGCGTCCTGAGATGATCTGTGTCCAGGTGGATTTTCTTCCTCCTGAGCTGCAGAACCGTCCGGGTCTGACTTGGGGTCCAGTACAAAAGGACGTATCCTATACTCTGCCATTTTATTAGTGCTATCAATGCCTTACGGTGAAGTATTGGCAAACAGCAAACTCGCTCGGTCTGCCCCAATCAATATGGCGATTTTGTAAATACTGTCATGCTGCAAAAACCGCCCCCTGGCTCTACCCCCTCTGCCCCTCTGATAGAACTGACCAATCAGAGCACAAAGGGCTGTGACGTTGCGAGGTTACTGGAGGTCATTCTGGAAACTGAGCGTTTCAACGAGATCTTCAGAATGGCCTAAAATGAGGATATTGAGAACGCTATTGTGGGGAAATGAAGGAACTAAATGACTTGTACTGAGGGCAGAAATGCTTTACAGGCATCCTAGTCTGGCATAGTGAAAAGGAGAAACAAGCATGATATGTCCCCTTTAAAGAAGCACTTAAAATGTCATCTCCATGAAATAGTTGTATTCAGCGTTAATGCCGGGGTTTCTCAAAGTGGGGTTCCAGGACCCTCAGGGGTCCGTGAACCATAGCTTGGGGGTCTGCAGAATAATTTAAAAATGAATGTAAAAAAAAAGCATATCAACAAACTGGGCTCTCTTGCTCCAAAAAATATCAGCTATTTTTCCCAATACTATAAAAAAAAAAAACTCAAAACAAAAAAACACCTTGGTGCAGTGGTGTGCACAGACTTTTTAAAGGGCAGGGGCAAAGAGAAGAAAAAAGGCACTTATAACGTGTTTCTGTCACACAGGAGGACAGTTTATCATATTTTAACCTCCCTCGAGGGCAGTTTATTGAGCTTTGCCAACCATGAAGGCACTTGGGCACATGTTTTGGCTCCTTAGAGGGAACTTTAGCGAGCACATTTTTGCTCCAAAGAGGGCACTTCAGCATGTGTTTTTCAACAACTGGGCCGTGTGGGGGTTGACCACCCTTCCTGCCCCCCTTCTGTGCACACCACTGCCTCAGAGGTAACATTCTCTCAAAGTTTACAAAATAAATTACATTAAAAGAGTAAATGTAGCCTAATTCATGATTACAAAATACTATATGATACATTATTAAATAGAATTGATATTATGCTGATAATTGTTGGGATAATGAAGGGTCAACCTAACCTGAAAGGGTCCATGGTCTAAAAAGTCTGAAAACCCCTGGTTTGTGCTGATGACATGAGCACACATTCACTTTGCATATGCAGACTGGTGCAAACACTGATTGTCAAACTCAAAGCACATGAATTACAGCTTACCTCCCACGTATGCAGCCAGTAGCAGCATTAAAAGAGCACAACATAACTGAACAACAGCAGCCAGCATAGACAGGGAGGTCAGCAGGGTCTGTAGAAAGTTGTTCATGACAGGATAATAACTGATAGCCAAGCCTGATGCTGTGTGTTCTTTTGGAAATGAGCCATGTGAAGAATTCGACATAGACCCACCATCTTTGAGACGACTCAGCAGAGGAATGTGGGCGTCTGTTTCTCCCTTCTTACAATCATTTTCCTCAGACTGTACTCCCCAAATAGATGTTCTGTTTTAATTGTTACTAATGAGTTTGGATGTATCAGAAATGTGTTGGATCGTGAACCAGGTTGTAGGATGAAAAACACTGTTGATGCTGTTTTTTAAAAGGAAGTGAAGTATTGAAACTGGACCACTTGAAGGAAGTGCTTGTTTTTAGGAAGGGATGTGAATGAGCCTGGCAGGTGGATATAGGTGTGGTTGTTATGTGATGAAACACCAGAGCCACATGTCAGATATGAAAGAGGAAAGTTTTTCTCTTCTTCTTCTGAAATTCAGTTTTTTTTCCTCACCTGCTTCTGTAGCAGGACACACACCAAACCTTTCTGACAATCTGGCATTTTTGAAGTGAGATTCAGCAGGGTTCACACACTAATTCACAGACATATAACTGTTAAAATGCAGAGAAGTCTTCAACTGTTTTAAACAACTCTTAAACTGATACTCCGGGATGGAACAAGTTGGGTCCTATCACAAGGTTTAGGGCAGAAATTACCCCTACAGCAGTGATTTTGTGCAGCAGAAGCCCAGAGCGCTCACACCAAACACCCCCTCCCTGCTCGTCTGCCAGTTTCCTCTGCACTCAGACGGGGCCTTATTTTACTTGACCAAAAACAGAAATAAACGGACTCCCACCGAAAAACTCTGATATAGGTCTGCATTCACACTTTACTTAGAGAATTTTCAGCACGTTACTTTCACACAAAAACACAGCTAAATAAGGCTCTAGTTCTCATCGTGTCTCTTCGTCCTGGCAGACTACCTGCGTTTGTTTATATCTGGCACGCTGTGCGCGCGGACTGATACACTAAGCAGCGAGCGCCTCATAGCGAGCTGTGGCTCTGCAGCGGAGGTAGCGCCGTTTTACGACACGATGAGAACTAGAGCCTTATTTAGCGGTGTTTTTGTGTGAAAGTAACGCGCTGAAAATTCTCTAAATAAAGTGTGAATGCAGACCGATATCAGATTTTTTCGGTGGGAGTCCATTTATTTGTGTTTTTGGTCAAGTAAAATATGGCCCCGTCTGAGTGCAGAGGAAACCGGCAGAGGAGCAGGGAGGGGGTGTTTGGTGTGTGCGCTCTGGGCTTCTGCTGCACAAAAACACTGCTGTAGGGGTAATTTCTGCCCTAAACCTTGTGATAGGACCCAACTTGTTCCATCCCTGAGTATCACTTTAAGGTGGTGCACATGTATAGCCACGTCTTGACTTCCTCCACAGTTTAACTATTTTGACCTGTGATCAGTTTTGTGCTGCGAGTTCATTTTAACAGTGGTTAACATTTAATTACAGGTGTGTGTTTGTCAGACAGAGTGCACTACTGTGGGAACCTTCATCATGCAGGGAAACATATTTCAGTAGTTTGCTTTGGATTTAAATTATGTTATTATCTTGTTGGCTCCTTAACCACATATAAAGTGCCTCCTAACTTCTTTTGAGAAGCGCTACATAAATAAAGGTAGGGCTGCAGCTATCGAATATTTAAGTATTTAAGTATTTAAGTATTTGACTGAAAATTCTATCGATTGATCAAGTAATCGGATAAAACACATATTTGTTTAGTTAAAGAGAAGTGATTTTGAAAATTTGTTGACAGAAAGTGTAAAATCAAGTGACTTTTGGTGACAAGTTTTAAGTTCTGTGCGATCTGACTAGATATGAAACATTTTAACTAGGAATAAGACATTCTTGAAAGATTTTGAGTCTTTGCAGTGTTCAGACTTAAATGATGATCCTGCTGTATTGGAGCACTTGTGGCTCCATTACTACTTGATATTTTATCCTTCACTGACCTGTGATCTAAACTTGATAACTGCCTAGTTAGCTCTATTATGCTTTTGTTTTTTCACCTTCTTCACTCTTTATTGGTGTGTTTTACAGATTATCTTCAACACTACACAACGTAATCAACTTTCATAAATTCTTTTCATTTAAAGTCATTTGCATGTAACGGTCATAGTTCACCCCTCCCCTATGTAATGGTAGGGGAAACACTGCACTCTGTTAATGTGTAAAGAACTACAAATAAACTTTGTTTGGTTGACTCTTTTTGAGATGTTAAAATATCGTCCTTCCTCCACTATTCATTCACATGCAGTCTCCTGTGCAGTCACTCTGGCCATCCAAGCCGTGCCATACTCTACCAGTCGGCATAATGTTGTGCAGAGAACTCTGCTACAACTTCAGTGACTTTTAGGCTCATATTAAGTCGTTTAGGTACGACACAGCCCTCTAACACCCCCACTATTGTTTAAAATGACTGTTGAGAAAAGCAGTCGCAGCGATCGTATGTCATTGATTACGAGTGATGTCCACGTTTGTGCGGATTTATGAAGTGTACCGCACTGAAGCTCACCTCTCCAAAGGAACCAAAGAGGAGAAATGAATCTTGTGGACCATGCTGAGAGACTGCTGCGAGTGAGACGTCCGTCTGTGACGGTCTGTGAGTGATTTTGGATAGGGGAGGGGCTCAGCGTGTGCGGCTCGTAGAGTAGCAGCTGATGCAGATCAATACATGCTTTCATATCAGTCTCCAAACTCCAGGAAAGAAGCTGCATTTGTTTCTAGTTGCTATTTTGAAAAAGAGGTGGCTTGATTGGTCTGAAACTCTCTAAATGTGGCCCCAGCTCTATTTAAAATACCACTCTTTGATCTTTTGAAAAAAAGAAACGATTCCTCAGAGAAAATTACTCCATCATTGTTTGTAATCGAGTGCCTGGAATTATTTGAGGAATCGTTTCAGCTTTCAATAAAGGTATTAATTTCTCTATCCAAAGTGAACAAGGACCAGATGGTAAAGGAGCTGAAAGAGAAGCCCAATGTATCTGATCAGTCTGTGTTGGAAATGGATTCTACATGGATCCTAGATTTTTTTTAATAGTTTGACTTTATATATTTAATTTAAAGTTAGTACTCTTATTACTCTTTTTTTTCCACAGAGGAAATTATCCAACAAGAGAGGACCCCCGGTCCTTCACAATCGACTTCAGGTGAAAGGAAACAGTTCAGAAGCAGGGCAGGGGGACAAGGCAGCCAAAAGAAAGAAAGAAGGAGAGGAGGGCGTCATCAGGTGAGACTTATTGTGACCTTAAAGTGTTTCTTTGTTACATTATAGATGGTTATTATTTATGTCTTTAACCCCTGGTGTTCTTCAGCTGGCGTGGGGCAGTGATCGACACTGAGCAGGGCACAGACGGGACCAATAACAACAAGGAGGATTTACCCACCAACCAGAAGAACCAATCAGCAAAGGAGTTGGGTAAGTTTTGCTTCATTTACCACTTTGTTTTATCTCTTTGTAAGTAAATTAAAACATCCACATCATAGATTCCAGAGCTTTGCTGTCTGTAGAAATAGTGATAAGAAGAGTAACAGGCTCTCGGTGTGTGCTTTGTCTCAGGAGCCAGCAGGCTGGAAGCAGTGCGAGACGCCTTCAGACATGCCTGGAAGGGTTACAAAGACTTTGCTTGGGGTCACGATGAGCTCAGGCCCCTCTCCAAGTCCTACAGCGAGTGGTTCGGTCTGGGTCTGACACTCATCGACGCCCTTGATACAATGTGGATCCTCGGACTGAAAGAAGGTAACTGGGATCTCCGTTTCATCAGGAAACTGAATTCTTGATTATCTGTCCTGTCAACCCAAGAGACTTCTAACATCCATGAAAGTGTTGGTGTTCATTCAGCCTCAACTCAGTTTGGTTTTTAACTTGTTAAATAAATTCAACCCACGCCTGACCCAGTATACATCAGAAATCATTAGGACTAGGGCTGCAGCGATCAAATATTTTAGTATTGAGTATTCTACTGAAAATCCCATCGATTAATCGAGTAATCGGATGAAATACATTTTTGTTTAGTTAAAGAGCAGTTATTTATCAAATGAAATTTTTTCTTTAAGAAATTTTCTGATGCAGAATGTCAATAAGAGCACTTGCTTTGGTAGTTCCAAAATTTGTAAAACACTTTGACACTTTTTTTGTGCCTCATCAAATGTTGCGGACCCAAATGGCACCCGTTTCGTAGAATGACCCATTAGTCTCCAAACTCCAGAAAAGAAGCTGGATTTGTTGCTAGTTGCTATTTTGTATGAGAGGTAGCTTGACGGGTCTGAAAACTCTCTTAATATGGCCTCAGCTCTATTTGAAACACCACTCTTTGATCTTTTTTAAAATCTCCTCGAGGCGAAGAAAATTACTCGAGTAATTTTTGTAATCGAGTACCTCGAATCATTCAAGGAATCGTTTCAGCTCTAATTAGGACCACAGCGGACTCTGAGTTCCACAGTTTACAAAAACAAAGTTAAATCATGATTTAAACCTTTAAAGTTGCTAAAAAAAAAACAATCAATTAGTCCAGGAAGTTTTGTGTCTTCATTTCTCAGATCTAAACACTCTGCTTCAGTAGAGCTCTGCTTGAGAGTTTTTGTCATTCACTGATGAAATGAACCTTAATGAAACCCCTCAGATTGAAGATTTAAGTTTAAAAAGTAGCTGTTACCAGTCTGGAGCTTTTTGTGATCACTGTGTTGCAGAATTTGAAGAAGCAAAGGGTTGGGTGGCCTCAGAGCTCACATTCAACAAAAATGTGGACGTCAACCTGTTTGAAAGCACCATCCGCATCCTGGGAGGTCTGCTGAGCACTTACCATCTGACAGGGGACACTGTGTTCCTCGACAAAGCTGTAAGACATCTCACAAGCCTCCACTAACACACACACACACTCTTAGACATGCACACATGAAACACATTTATTCTTTTTAATGTCTATATTAAAAAGAAATGATGCATGCATCATCTAAAGTACACAGGTTTACTTCATTCTCAGACAGAAAAGTACATCATTAAAACTCAAACAATGGAATAATCCAGGCAACTAACATCCCAACATTTAAAGAGCGGGTCTTAAAGAAACAGCAGCTCAAACGAAGTGTTTCAGACAGAAGCTGAAGTAAGGATTTTCTTAAACACCAGTGAGAGAAAAATAGAGAATTTTGATCTGTTAATCATGTAAAGCAGAATGAAACAGAATGAAGACTGAAGGAAAATGAAATACAGGGGTGCATTGACATGAGGGTTTCTGTGAGCTCAAAACTCAAATTACTTATATATTAAATCAAATTTCCCCATTGAAATGAATTAAAGTGCAATAAAAAAAACCCACCCCCCACCCCCCAAAAAATAAAATAAGATAAAATAAAATAGAAAGATAAAAATTAAAAAATTAAACATGCCATATTTGTTACATGTTTTAAATTAAGAAAACAGTGCATATAACAATAACAAATATTATATACAACAATGATACAATAGTATGTAAACCAGTTTAATAAACTGGTATTATTAAGCTAAATGTTCAACATTTTCCTTGGAGATGAGACAAGCTGAAGATGCCGACGGAGGTGGAGGAGAAAGAATGAACTAAATAACTGAATCTGATTGGCTGACTTTGCCTTTTTCTCCATGCTTTCCTCACTTTCATCTGCAGCTGTAGAAACTTATAAAAACCTCTCCAATGAGCTCTGCATCATCTTCCCTTTCAGAATGTTTCTAAAACAAGTGAGGCAAGTGTCATTAAAGAGCACTTCCAGCTGCAAAGTCTGAAAGTTTTACAAAATATCTGCAAGCACCAATGCGAGCACAACACTGATGCTTCCACTGCGAGCTGAGTGAGACACAGGATGCTGGGCAGATGTTGCAGTGTCCACTGTGACGTTCGCTGTGGCGTTCGCTGTGCCAGCATTGGGGCATCTGGTAGCTGGATAACCTGAATTTTAGCTCTTAACTTAGAGCAAAAAATGATCAGAGAGACGGCTTGTATCTTGAAAAACTTGTGAGTTAGAACATTTGTAAGTCAAGAAACCACTGTACCCCCTCTTTAAGCCAGGCACACACTGTACAGTATTCCAAATCGTTTGACTCAGCTCCATCTCAAACTGCTCGACCAGATCACTTAGTTCAAAAGTTTGCAGCCTACAAATCATGTTCTCACACTATACAATCCGATGCTCTGACACGCGTTCACTCACTGTACGTCAGCACGTCGGACTCTGTATCCTTCTTCTCCTATGGTGTTTGGGATAGTGGAGCAGATACGTGAAAAAATCGTTCACATGATGATGCAAGCATGAAATTTGGTACAGACACTCTCTAAGAGACACTCTTTTGAAACGAAATGTTAGACATGCCAAAATTCAAGATGGCGGCCATTTTTAAAGATGGACGCCGTTGCTATCAGACGATTCTTATTTCAAAAGTTCAAATGGTGATGCAAGCATGAACACTTGTTATTTTTATATATTTCTATTGGTGATGTGAGCATGAGTTTTTGCACATACACTCTCTAACACTCATGAAAAATCAATTTAGACACCCCAAAATACAAATTGGTGACCATTTTTCACGATGGGGGCCATTATATTCAAGATGGCTACCATTTCAGTTGAACGCTCATTATTTCAACTCAAACTCAAACGGTGATGCAAATGTAAAATTCGGCACAACTACTCTTTAAGGGACACAAAAACTATGCTAGACATACAAAAATTGAAGATTGCCGACATTTTTCAAGATGGCCACCATTTTGCTCTAAAAGCTCTGTTTTCAAACACATCAATAATAATGACAATACTAATAATTTAATGGTAAAAACAATAATTATATGAATGCTAAAAAGAATACATTAAAAGACGTTAAATAATAATAATAATTGTTATTACTATTAAAATAATTCTATGAAGAAAAATAATAATAACCTGAAAAAATTATATATGTTTTATGCTACAGAGGTAAGAGAATTAAAATACAGGCACTTATTTTGGAGGGAATATATATATATTTTTTTTTTAATCAAACAGCTTAAGTTGGAAGGTACAAATGTTTCAGGTTGGGGTTCACCTGCACAGCACTGTGCAGCTGCAAGTGTGAATAGAAGAGTAAGCAGCCAGCTTGAGTCTTTGGTATGGCTCAGTCTTTGTGTAGTTATCTTTTCTTTCTTTCTGTGTCTCTCTGTTCCCCTCTCTCTCTTGCTCTTAAAAAAAAAAAAAAGTATATATATATATATATATATATATATATATATATATATATATATATATATATATATATATATATATATATATATATATATGTATATATATATATATATATAGTATAGTTTCCTCTACACTCAGACGGGGCCATAATTTACTTGATGAAAAACACAAATAAACTGACTCCCACCAAAAAACGCTGATATGGGTTTGCATTCACGCTTTATTTAGAGAATTTTCAGCGCATTACTTACACCGCTAAATAAGGCTCTAATTCTCATCGTGTCTCTTCGTCCTGGCAGACTACCTGCGTTTGTTTATATCTGGCACGCCGTGCGCGCAGACTGATACACATATACATTTTGGTTACTCATCATGTTTTTCCGCCAATTTCACTTCCGGTTCCACCGTGGTCAGCAACAGACATACAAAATAAAAGCATGTGAGCAACATGCACTAATGCGCGATAAAATATTCAACGGTGTTAATAGATTGACGGGTTAGCGTAAAAATAACGCGTTAACTTGCCCAGCACTAGTATATATATATATATATATATATATATATATATATATATATATATATATATATATATATATATATATATATATATATATATGAAAGCATAAAAAGCAAAAAAACAAAAAAAACAAAGCCTCCCTTGTGACTGTTACCTTGTTTTAGTAAGGGAGCTTGTGTACTCTGATGAACTCTGTGAGCTTTGCCGTTAGGGGGCAGTTCTGGCAGGTTTAACCAATTCGGACAGGTCAAGGGTAAGGAGTTAGACAAAACACAGTCAAATAAACACTCTTGGCTTACAGTTTTGAAGTTTCGAGTGGCTGTAAATGGTTCCTTGTAAAGGGACCTCACGAGCACTCTTAACACCAGTTTTCTAGTACGGTGGTGGTTATCCTGAAAAATGACTACCATTTTGAACATTCCTTGTTCAAATGAGTGGCTCAGAAGGAGTATTTGTGCCATCTTTTAAGCTTGCATCACCATTAGAACCATTGAAAAAAGGAGCATATAATAAAAATAGCAGCCATCTTTAAAAATGGCCGCCATCATGACATTTTGTTGTGTCTAACGTTTTGTTTCAAAAGAGTGTCCCTTAGAGAGTGTCTGTACCAAATTTCATGCTTGCATCACCATTAGAACTTTTGATATAAGAATCGTCTGATAAAAATGGCGTCCATCTATGAAAATGGCAGCCATCTTGAAATTGTGTCATGTCTGACGATTTGTTTCAAAAGAGTGTCTCTTAGAGAGTATCTGTACCAAATTTCATGCTTGCATCACCATTAGAACTTTTGATATAAGAACTGTCTGATAGAAATGGCGTCCATCTATGAAAATGGCAGCCATCTTGAAATTGTGTCGTGTCTAACGTTTTGTTTCAAAAGAGTGTCCCTTAGAGAGTATCTGTACCAAATTTCATGCTTGCATCACCATTTGAACTTTTGAAATAAGAATCGTCTGATAGAAATGGCGTCCATCTGAAAAAATGGCCGCCATCTTGAATTTTGGCGTGTCTAACATTTTATTTCAGAAGAGTGTCCCTTAGAGAGTATCTGTACCAAATTTCATGCTTGCATCACCATTTGCACTTTTGAAATAAGAATCGTTTGATAGAAATGGCGTCCATCTTTAAAAATGGCCGCCATCTTGAATTTTGGCGTGTCTAACGTTTTATTTCAAAAGAGTGACCCTGAGAGAGTATCTGTACCAAATTTCATGCTTGCATCACCATTTGAACGATTCTCTTGAAATTTTACAGTTATCTGCTCCACTAGGAGCTGGACTCTTGTATTCAGCTCTGCAACATCAAAAGGAGGAGAAGAAAAAACTCAGAAGTGGGAGATGCACACCAAAGATGCTCAAGAAAAACAAACACACTGCCTTGGCAATTTGTGCCATTCTGTGTGAAGAGACAACACAAAAAAGAAGAAGAAGAAAAGACATAAAGACAAGGAATTGGCTGGGCAGATGTGGGCAATACTGTCTCTCAATTCTTCAGAGCAGGAGGTCCACAGTGACAGCTAAGCTGAACTTTAGACTAACTTCATCCAATTTGAGACCAGCTTCAGAGATTGTGCATCCTCTGTGCGAGAGGTTGAGGCAAGTCAGCTCGTGGCACTGCTCTTACTGTGCGATACATTCACAAGGAGTGATCAGGATTTTGAACATGTTTCTCGGGATCCACGGATTTGTGATCAGGAGCACGTCGTGAAGTGTCAATCTCTCCTTGTTACCCCACGTATACTACACGAAGCACGACACACGACTGAGCTGAAATTCGGCCCAATCAAAAAAAAATAGTCGCACAAGTGGCAAATCAGCTAAAAACAAGCTGGCAATGGCACTGTGTATGCCCGGCTTTGAACACATTTCAAAAGAAACGGTGTGGTTGAAATTAGTGCTGCACAATAAATCAAACCACAGTTGTACGGTATATCTAATATCATTTTTTTGTGTATTTGTATTACAAATACAGGATCAACAGGCTAAAGCTTTAAGGAAAAAAATAAACGGATGAAAAAGGAACTAGACTGAAACATTGTGTTTCTTTAAAAGTAATATAAAGCTAAAATTTGACTTAACAGTGCTGTAGGGACCTAAAACAGTACTGTACAAGCTTTCTATAGTGGTATTTTGAAATTCAAAATGTACAAAATTAATATTATTTGTTTTTAATTGTAAAATACATATTTTATAGCTACCAGTAATGTCTGCACAGCCCTTCATAACAAAGCATGTAGACTCGTCCCTTGGTTTCAGTAGTTGACCAGGAACAGTATTATCAGAGAAAGTTATGGTCAATTAATGAATCTATGGTTTTAATATGACCTGTGTCCCTCCCTGTAGAAAGACATCGGCTCCAGACTCATGCCAGCCTTCAGAACACCATCCAAGATCCCTTACTCTGATGTGAACATCGGGAAAGGCACCGCTCACCCCCCTCGCTGGACCTCGGACAGCACTGTTGCTGAAGTTACAAGCATCCAGCTGGAGTTCAGAGAGCTCAGCCGACTCACACAGGAGCCTCAGTACAAGGTAACACACACACACATAGATACAAGGTCAGAAAAAGCTTGAGCTCAGGATTCAACTGCCCATCTGTAGGTCGTTGTTCTTTATCCATACAGTCGATTTGTTTGATCAGTGTCATAATCCGTGCGGCTTAACTCAGAGGACATCTTGTTTTTCAGGATGCGGTGGCAGAAGTCACAAACCAGATCCACAAACTGGACGGAAAGCTGGATGGTCTGGTGCCGATGTTCATCAACACAAACAGCGGACAGTTCACCCACCAAGGCATCTACACGCTGGGAGCCCGAGCAGACAGCTACTACGAATACCTGCTGAAACAGTGGATCCAAGGAGGCAAGAAGGAGGACCAGTGAGTTAGAGCACAGATACACTGAGTTCACTCACATTAATGACGTTTGATGCCTTTAAACAGCACCCTGTCGAATGAAACATCAGCTTTCACTTCACATTTAAAGTCTTCGTTCATTTAGAAGAAAAGCAGGAAGCTGAATATTTTCTGCTGCTGTTGAAGTTAACTCGTTGATATCAAATTAGTACAAAGGCCTTTAAACCCCACTCCTTATTTATATATTTATTTATTTTTACCACGAGTCGCATGCCCGCTATCTGTGATTGTAAACCCTCAGCTGCCCTGTGTGTAACCAGGAAGTGGTGCAGCAGTTTTGTTGTTTAGAGGAAGGAAAGAACAGACCTTTACCAGAAACAGATAAAGAAATGGAAACATGATGCAAGCATACATCGATTTTTCTTACCAGGTTTTTGAATAAACACTACTTCCCTGAACAAAGGGGTGTAATGTGCTCCCCTGATACACCTGTAGTAGCTTTACATGATTTACAGCTAAAAAAAAAAAAAAATCCCTATTTTTGCCTCTGGTGTTTTAGAAAACCCTATTCCAGCCTTTGGAGTTTGTTTTAGCTGCTCTCTCTTTAAGGCACCTCTCTCCACAAACCCCCTTCACTCTGATTGGCCAGCTCTTTGGAGGTCTACCAGGGGCAGAGCTGCTGGCAGACCGTAATGTTTGAAGCCTGCTCCTCTAACACATCCTGAACCAGTTAGGAGATCCTCATATGATGACCTCATCATTTCAGCAGGTCTGGTGAAGATCTGGTGAAGATCTGGTGAAGAGCTGGTGAAGATCTGTTGCTATTTTTAGAACAGAGCGTTTTGATCAGTTTACAGACAAATTCAGGGATTTCTACGACACCTGGATATGTACAGGTTTGAAAATCTGCACATCATCATCAGATCAGATCAGATCATCAGAGTTACTAGCTGTTCTTAACAAAACCAACCCATCTCAGCACTCTGAAATTGTTAAGTCCAGTGTTTAAGGCAGCATTTGGTGTGTTTGTCTGAGTTGGTGGGGCTGCTGTAAGATTACTAAAGTGGGACAACGATCCGTCCAGACACTCAGACACGCTCGAGGCCACAGGCTTAGATTAAGCAGCTTTATGTGTCTGAATGATTCGTGTGAAGTGTGTATTTGTGTCACTGTGGGTTTTGGCCCACATTAATTAGTATGGAAATCTAAAGCTAGGTGGCTGAGAAAAAAACAAACAAAAACAAACCATATTTCAGTGTATTATCCAGAACCTTTCACTTCAGTGACAGGGTGAAAGTCATATTTTTAAATTTTCAGCTAATCGCTTGCTGGAGTGTTGGACACACTGATTACATTCCTCACACTGCCTCTCCCTGTGTCTCTGCTTTTGTACATCAGAAAACAAACCTTTCTACTTCCGTTTTGATAAATGGGGCTCACTTTGAGCAAGAAAAAACTCTTCAATCGAACTTTGAGCATGTTTCTGTGACAAAGAGAGCAGAAGCTGCAAATCTAACCTGAGAGTTTCTCAGTGCAGCTTAACGGCTTTAAGAGAAACTAGTGTCAGAATAAAAATCCAGCTGTTTGTTGTGGATGTTTTTGGTTTATGGTTATAAAAATAAACCAAAATTCAAAGTCATTTTCCATTAGAGGTAAGGAGTACGGCTGGGACGATATGCTTTTTACCTGCTTCAATCCTTTTACAATTTTCACGGAGCCGGTTTGATTTGAATTGTGATTCTTCAATATTTATGATTTTTGCAATTCTAAGTTTGCTTTTTTAACACCAGACCATGTGAAAAAAGTTAAATGATGAAGATGATGTACAGAATATATCAGAGTGTTGAGGAAATTTCAAGAACCTTGACGAAAGAAGAAGACTCAGGAGACTCAGGTGGCTTAAGTTGAAGTAGTTTATATTAGGGCTGCAACTAACGATTATTTTTAATGTCGACTAATCTATTGGTAATTTTTTTTGATCAGTCGATAAATCAAGATTATTTTGTGTTTTAGCCTAATTTGGCCTTTAAAATTCAACCTGTGTGTTGCATTTTCACTGCATTTACTCAGAGCTAGGTTCTTACATCTGATTGGTCAGCCCTGTGTCATGTTTTTTTTTGTTTTTATTTAATTCATGATGACATAAAAATAAAAGAACAATATAAAAAAACAAAATAAATCTTCAAATGAATGAGACAAGTAATAAGGAAATTAAGTTGTTCGCAGTGTTGGTTGGCAAGACCGCTTATTAGTGACTTAAGGGCTTGTTTTCTAATGTTCAGTTGCTCGTTGGGGTTTGCTTTGCTCTCTGTGTGATCCTGCCTGACTCTCTCCCAGCTCTCCATGACAACACGTTAAGTTTCGTTTCTCTACATCTCTGATGCCGAGTCAATTCTAACAGACCAGTCCATGTGCTCATTATTTATCATTCCTGAGATTGGGATTGCTGTGTCTATCTATGAGCCAGTGGGTTCAGCTTAGCTTGGGAACTCAATGTGTGAAACAGTGTTCAAGGAGACAGGAACGTGGGAATTGGATCCAACTCAGACCGGTAACACACTGTCTCTGTGTGACAGATAACAGATAACTTTAAGGCCAAATACAGGTGTTGTTGTGACAGGTACAGAGGCAGTTTACAGCTAACCAAGGAGGCATTAAGCATCCGAGATATCAACTTTTTTCCAACTCCAAATATTGAAATTTGAAATAATAAAAATGATTTTTGAACAAAAAAAAGAATCAAGATTTATCCATCCATCCATCCATTTTCTACCACTTATTAGGGTCGGGTCGCGGGGGCAGCAGCCTAAGCAGGGAAGCCCAGACTTCCCTTCCCAGCAGACCCTCACAATACGTTTGGGTCTACCAGGTCTGACTGGCATCTTCCCCCACCATTGGAGCCAACTCACCACCAGGTGGTGATCGGTTGACAGCTCCGCCCCTCTCTTTACCCAAGTGTCCAAGACATGTGCCCGCAAGTCCGATGACACGACTACAAAGTCGTTCATCAAACTGCGACCTAGGGTGTCCTGGTGCCAGGTGCACATATGGACACCCTTATGCTTGAACATGGTGTTTGTTATGGACAACCTGTGACAAGCACAGAAATCCAACAACAAAACACCACTCGGGTTCAGATCGGGGGGGGGGCGTTCCTTCCAATCACGCCCCTCCAGGTCTCACTGTCATTGCCGATGTGAACGTTGAAGTCCCCCACTAGGATGGGGGAATCCCCAGATGGAGTACTCTCAAGCACTCCCTCCAAGGACTCCAAAAAGGGTGGATACTCTGAACTGCTATTTGGACCATAGCCACAAACAACAGTCAGGATCCGTCCCCCCACCCGAAGGCGGAGGGAGGCTACCCTCTCGTCCACCGGGGTGAACTCCAATGTACAGGCACCGAGCCAGGGGGCAACGCGTATCGCCACCCCTGCCCGCCGCCTCTCACCATCGGCAACTCCAGAGTGGAAGAGAGTCCAACCCCTCTCGAGAAGGCTGGTTCCAGAGCCCTTGCTTTGTGTCAAGGTGAGGCCGACTAAATCTAGCCTGAACTTCTCAACCTCACACACCAGCTCAGGCTCCTTCCCCGCCAGAGAGGTGACATTCCATGTCCCTAGACTAAGCTTATGCAGCCGAGGATCAGTCCGCCAAGATCCCTGCCTTCGGCTGCCACCCAACTCACTCTGCACCTGCCCCCTGTGGCCCCTCCTGCGGGTGGTGAGTCCACGGGAAGGGGGTCCCACGTTGCCTCTTTGGGCTGTGCCTGGCCGGGCCCCATGGAAACAGGCCCAGCCACCAGGCGCTCGCCATCGAGCCCCACCCCCAGGCCTGGCCCAGGTCCGGGCAGGGGAAACGTTAAACCAATGTTGGTTATCATCATAGGGGTCTGTGTGAGCTACACTTTGTCTGGTCCCCTGGACCTGTTTGCCATGGGAGACCCTACCAGGGGCATAAAGCCCCCGACAACTTAGCTCCTAGGATCATTGGGACACGCAAACCACTCCACCACAATAGGGTGGTAGCTCACTCATGGAGGGGAAAATCACGATTCAAAACTTTTTGAATAAAAAATCTTATACTTTGATGCTTTTTTTTTTATCCCACCTTTCGTAAGGGGGAGTGTAAACATTGAATGTTGCAGATGAAATAAACACAAAGCAGCTTTCACATCTTTGTTTTATTTCTTTTAGGTTCTTGGAAGATTATCTACAAGCCATCGAGGGTGTGAAGAAGCACCTGCTGCAGAAGTCTTCCCCTAACGGTCTGACCTTTGTTGGAGAAGTCTCACACGGACAGTTCAGCCCTAAAATGGTCAGTAATACTCAAACAGTGTCCAAATGATTGAGTTGACTGAGTTTTTGAAGGACTGTGATTGAAGTCTGAGAAGAAGTGACAGAGAATGTAAACAGACAATGCTCAGAGAGAGTTTGGAAGTACAACATCCAAACTTGGGTACTGGGACCTGATTATTACATGTATCTCTGTTGGTTTGTCTCAGGACCACCTGGTCTGCTTCCTGCCGGGTTCTCTGGCCCTCGGTGCTCACAACGGCCTCCCCTCTGACCACATGGACCTGGCCAAACAGCTGATGGAGACCTGCTACCAGATGTACGTCCAGATGGAGACAGGCCTCAGTCCAGAGATCGTCCACTTCAACATGCACGAGGGAAGCACCAGAGACATCGAAGTCAAGGTCAGATACACAAACATCCTTAAAAATGTGAATCTTTTACTTAAAAAACACATTTAAACAATTTCAACTCAGGTTGAAAAAGTAAACATGACCACATCTTCCCTCTCATGCCCCTGATTCTCAGAAAAAAGTAGAAGGACACAAATTCTCCTGCAGAGGAGAAAAAAAAGAAGTCCAGATGTGACTCACCATTTGTTGTTGTTGTTTGTGTGACAGCTGGCGGACAGACACAACCTCCTGCGACCAGAGACCGTGGAAAGCCTTTTCTATCTGTACAGATTCACCGAGGACCCTAAGTACCGGGACTGGGGCTGGGAGATCCTTCAAAGCTTTAACAAGTACACAAAGGTCAGTGGATCAACACTTTCAATACACTGTAGTTAAACCAGCACTAGGTCTTCCTCTTTCCTGCTGCAGTCATGACAGGAAAACTGAACACTACTGTGCCTTTTAACAATACGCCCCTCTTTAAAAAACTCCAAGACAACGTGGTTTACAAGTAATTTACTCTGTGTGTCAAAGGGATTTCAAACATCACCGAAGGGTTTTGAGTTTGAGTTTCCACCCAGGGAATAAATCAAAGCAAATGTTTATGTCTTTAAAAAATGTCTTCCTGAACTTAATCTGAGCCACATTCTCCTGGCAAGTAAAAAAAAAAAGTCCTATTTTAAGATATGAAAGGACAAAAGTGACACCTCAGTTTCTCGTGGGAATTAAAGTAATCTGCCAGTTGAAAAGTAATCTGCACCGGCCTTCGCCGCGCGGACAGGGTGTGACCAGCGCACTTTGCAAGTTTCTTGCAATGCCAAGAGAGGCGCATTCAAGGCACAGAGGAGCGCATCCGCGTCTCCCTCTGAGCAAATGGCAGAGAGGGAGGAGAAAAGCCGTGAGTGGGTTTAACACAGCCGAGCGCTGTTTTCACCAACCAAATGAGCGCCTCTCCTCGCCTTTAAATGCCCTGCGGCCGAGGCGCAGCCTCTGATTGGTCTGAGTGATCCCCAGCACCACGGAAACAGTGTGCTGGAAAAACCTGTTAGCGGAGACGGTCAGAGCCGCTGTCCCTGCAGCAGGAGAATGGACAGCGGGGCGCATCGGAGGACACGAAGCGCGTCACTGTGTGGACCAGCTCCAGGGAAAGATTTAATCTGTTCCTTTGTCATTAATAGGAGAACAAAATGAAGAGACAGTTAAGCCGCGTTTCCACCAAGCAGTCCGGGTCGGTTCGTCTCGGTACGGTGCTTTTAGTGGCGTTTCCACTGACTCATCCCGGGACGGATCCCTAAAAACCGAGACGAGCCGTCCCACTTTTTTGGGACCCTTTCGTACGGGTGCCAGACTGAACCCATCTGCTCTCGGGAGGTGGAGCAACACACTGCAGACGGTTGATTGGTCCAAAAAATCGTCACTTACCCCTACAGTGGCTGCATTTCTCCTGGTGGCTAACAGACTTCTCTGAAACAAAGCTTGATTACACTTTGTAACAGAGAGTTACGTGAAAATCACAGAGAGGACAAAATGCTGCATGTCTTCCATCTGTGCTCTTTGTTTACTGTGTCGCGTTTTCTTCTTTGTTGGATTTATTAGCGGGGTAAGCTGCTACGGCGTTGCGCTATTGTTTACCAGCTGTAGCTTCCGGCATCCGGCTTACACACCGCCCACCACGAGAGGGCACAGTTTGCTGTGGAAATGCAAACGGGATGAGACTTTACTGTCCCAAACCGTCCCAAACCGTACTGAACCGACCCGGACTGCTTGGTGGAAACGCAGCTTTACACAGCTGGCTTATCCATTCAGAATACTTTTGATACACCTGCACTCCTGGTTTGTCATCACCAAATAGCAGAACCTTTGGTGATACACTGTATACTCTCCCAGTGTCTCCACCTCATCCTCCTTACAATAATGTACTCCATCTTTTTAGATCAGGTTAAAAATAAAGACTAAAACAGAGGAATATGGGAAATCACGGGTAAATCCTGAGTGACATACATTTATTTTGTCTCTTTTTTCTTCGTCTTTTCTCTCCCTCTTTTCTTTGAATTAAATGAAATGAGAGAACCAGATATATACTCAGTATCAGATGTTAAGGCTGTTTATTGTTTAACTGTAAGATGTGCATCAAACTTCCAGCTGCCGTCAGGTTAACTTTCCATTATGACAAACGGCTTTAATCTGACATCAGATGTGACGGGACATTTTAACACCTGTACTTCTCAACATGAAGTATTTTACAGTCATGTTTGCCTTTTCTTGCTGAATGCTTACCGACAGAAACTTAAGAGCTTCTTCTCAGACATCTGGGCCACATTTGCTCTGAGAGAGGTGGTAGTTTGACACCCTCAGTATGGCTTGAAGATGGACATCACTAAGTCTGGGCCTGTTTCTTTGATTTCCCTCCTTTCTTTCTCTCTAGAATACGGTTTGTTGTGCTGACTGCTCTTTCTTTAGCTATGTAGCTTGTGTCTGCTCGTTTCTTTGATCCTTTGTGAACTGATTCACACTGTGCGAGTTAAAACTCCTTAAAAACAACTTTTGCTTTGCAGATGAGATGGGTGTGATTTCCCTTAATCTCCACAGAAATAACCATTCCCCCACTTCTCCTGAAACACTCTGTGGCTGACATCAACCTTTGTTTTGGCCTCTGAAAAAAAAACATTTCGTTTAATCATTTTGAGGATGTTGGCAGTGTGCCAGGTGTTTGTTTGGGTCCACTTGGGTTCACGTAGTGGGTATGCTGCATTCAGGGTTACCTCAGATATTTGTTTCTCCACTTCCAGCAGCAGACTGGGCGTTGAATGCGAGAGGCCGGATTGTCAGGTGGCGAGTTTGAGACCACTGCTCTAAGTCATGGTTGGAAGAGCACACAAATGTGGCCGTACATCTAAAAGTGGACAGTTTCAGAGTAGCACCAACTCCTCACTGGGCTGCAAGAAAGATCCTGGAGGGAGTTACACGGTCAAAACTACACCACCCAACCACCACTTCTTCCTGGTCATTTGGCAGGAGACTTCTCTTTGAAGAGCAGCAGGTTTTACACCTGTCAGCCACATCATTAATAATCTGCATATGAACCTAAAAGGGTTTTGCAACTAAAGCGACCTGGTTCTTCAGACAGCTGCAACATTTAAAAAAAACCTGATGCATATCCAATTCAGATCCACATTTAAAAGTGGTCTGAATCTGATTTAAAGATGTCTGACTCGATGTGACTTAAGCTGTTCACACTGCCAAGAACAAAGCAGATCTGAGTTACAGTTGAGTAAAATATTCCAATTTAGGTCACATATAACTGCAGAGTGAATCAGACGTTGCACTAGGTATTGTATTTGTCCATAATTTGGGCAGACAGGGTTGTAAAAATTCTGTCAAGATAAACAATGATCTGCCAATAAAAAAAAAAATGATGTTGATACCTATGAATTATAAATTTTAGCATGTCATCACAAAAGCAACTCAAATACAACATGTAACATTGATTGTGCAGAGCAATTATACTGCTTATTGGAAAAAAATAGTAGACAACCCAACCGTGCTGCTTAGAGCCTTGTTAAGTAAAAAAAAAACGCTCTCACAGCAGAACACGCTTTTTTAAAATTACACTGAAAAAATCGAGACTGTTTTCACGATAAGTCTAAAGTCAGGCTTTTTGCCAGCCTTTTTGTATTCCAGTTTACCTGAGCTCAAACTTTTCTCCTGGCCTGCGTGGATTTAAGTTGATGCACGTTTTGGCATGATCGAGGTCATGAAGCCCACGAGCAGCAGAGGAGATCAGCATCAGGTTACGTGTCTTTGCTTCAGACGACCGACTTCTGGCTTCTGTTTTGATTTTCTGGAGGCTGAAGCCTCGTTCTGCTGCTGCACTACAGACTGGAGTGACCACTGCTGCTTCAGTCAGCGTTTTAATGTCTGGAAACATTTGGGTTTACCAATCCTGCCAGGACCTGCTTCACTGAGAGGAAATCCTTTAGCATGAGGTCTCAATGTTTGAGAGAGGTGGCCCCAGAGTTGCAGCTGTCACAGATGCGTCCCAAAACATCAGCTCCATAGATCTTAAGCGCGCTGTCAGCAACAACTCATGGCAACAACATGGCAACATAATACCTAATTAATGATTTATGCTCGCCACCAACTGGACAGAAGGTCAACTGCAGGTGCTGTATGTGATTAATGAACGGTTATGTGACAGTGAAAGTGATGGACTGGATCACTCTCAGGGTTTTCCAATCCGTCAAAATGATGGTCAACCTTCAGATTTTCCTGTCATCGCTCAAAAAATTCTGTCAAAGACTGAGAATAATCGGTTAAGGTGACCTCTGGTGTGAACAGAGCCTAAGTGTGTGAAGGTTGAAGGATCCGGTAATGTGTACCAGCCTTTATCTGTGATCAAGCTGGTTCTTAGACTGTTCATTGAGACTCCACTCAGCCTCATTCTTCGTGTTAGAAAAGGATCTTTTTAGGCTTTGGGCTGATAAACTTTTTCACACTCTAAAATGTTGTTAACAAATTTTATAAATGTGTTTATTTCCTCTCAGATCTCCTCTGGCGGCTTCACCTCCATCAACAACGTGCGAGACCCGGACTACCCGAGTCCTCGAGACAAGATGGAGAGCTTCTTCCTGGGGGAGACGCTGAAATATTTGTACCTGCTCTTCTCTGATGAGCCAGACCTGATCAGCCTGGACCAGTATGTGTTCAACACGGAGGCTCACCCTCTGCCCATATGGCCTCCTACTGCGTATACTGCGTAACACACACACACACACACACACACACACACAGAGGGAGTCAAAGAACTGCACATATGAACATCACAAAGATCTCAGGGACGTTCTGATAAGATGATTCCTCAGTCTCCTGTCTCAGTGACGGGATGACCACTGGTGAAGAAAGCCTCCTTTTTCTAACCACCTGTGATATTTGCTACGTTCAAACAGCCATGGAGAGAAGTGGAGTCTGCTTCAGGCTGTGGCTGAGCTAGAGTTCATGCTCAAACTTCTTCTTGTTGTCCAGACCGCCACTCAGCATTCAACAAAAACCTGATTGTGACTTGAATCGATGATGTCTTAACCATGTTACAAAACGCCAGAGGAAGAGGAGGATTGTCGGGTTAGACTGAAACCTTTTCCGTTTAGAGCTGCTCAGAGCTTCATTTCAGTTACAGTAAACATTTGTTTCATAAAGTTACCATTTCTGTGTCAGAAACCTCCAAACTACCTGTACTTTCAGATTCCCTGCCCCTCCCTAGTATTGGTGCGGTGAGAATGGTTTGTATGAAGGAAAGCCCGGGCGTAGTGATGGAGATGAGGGGAGGGACACTTTGACGGTGTCCAGGGAAATTTATTTGTTTTGTTTTTTAAGTAAGAAAGTTTGATTGTGCCAGAGCCCTACTCAAACCCAGCTGCAGGCCGAACAGCCAATAGGAAGCCGTTACACTGCAGCACGGTAGCATTAAACACGTCTGTGCTGACGGTCTGACCCGCGCAGGACCGGGTATCTGACTGGTTCCCTTTGTAGCAAACCAACACCTCCTGTGCTGCACTGACACCCAGACTGTGTCACTGGTGTGTTTGCTCCAGCAGGGGGCGCCACACTGAGTATAACAGTCTGTGAGTGCTCTGGTTAAAACTGTTCTCAGAGACTCGGGGTCGTCAGGATGTGTAGCCAAAGCATTCTGACAGGCTGCGAGCTCGATTGGCTGTTTCTTCATGATGCTTTCAGGTCATATGGGAAAAATGACCACTTAGTGGGATAATCAGTGCTATGGTGGTTATTCCAGATGACGAGTAGAGAGTTGGTGGGAGGGTTGATTTGAGGAATAGAGTTATAATTTAGGGAGAAGATTATTCTTAAAAATGACAAATATAAGACATACAATTAACCAGAACATTTTTTTTAGTTTAAAGGAAAAGTTTGGTTCCTGCAGCTTTCACATTTTTTATAGAATGGAAAAAAACAATACACTCACCCAGAAGGCTTTCCCGATCCAAGCAGTGCTTCGAGAGATATTTAGATCCAAAATCGAGCAGCAGAAGTCCATATAATGGTAGCCATAGGGCATACAGCGCCGCCCCTAAAACTGCATATACCAATATTCCATCATGGTCTGCTCCGGGTTAGTCCTCTGCTGCAGTCTGTGTCACTCCAGACAGCGCTGTGTGGCTGTAATGACCTCTGAACTGGCGAAGAAGATTGTTTGCCCCCACCCTCTCCGCGCATGCGCAGTACTCTCTGGAGAGCTGACTCCACCTTCTCCTTTCTTTGGGCTCGTCATCTCTTAACTCTGGTTTGAAACTGTAATGACACCCATCATGTTCAAAGTTCTCCACCACAACATCTTCGTCAGATAGATATTCGTCCATTTTACACAAAGCTGGAAGAAGAAAGTCGTCATGTAGCCTGCCGTCTTCCCCTGAAACAATGAGCCACACTGCGCATGTGCGGAGGGGCAAACGTAAACAAAGTCTTCATCAGGTCAGAGGTCATTACAGCCACACAGCGCTGTCTGGAGTGACACAGACTGCAGCAGAGGACTAACCCGGAGCGACCATGAGTTTTTGGAAGATTAATGTAGTTTTAGGAGCGGCGCTGTATGCCCTATGGCTACCATTATATGGACTTCGGCTGCTCGATTTTGGATCCAAATATCTCTTGAAGCAACCCAAACATTATCGTTTTTACCTTATTGTGTCTCTTCCTGAAATTTATCCTCACTCTTTTGACTTTATTCAAGCATCAGTCAATCTTTATTTAAAAAGTGCCCGACATCAAGACACGATAAAGAGTCTGATCTCAACTTAACCCACCATGAGCAGAGACCTTTGCAGCATCTAGTAAGTACTGGTAACACCGCGGAGGACAAACTTCATTTAACAGACAGAAACCTTGAACAGAGCCAGACTCAGGTCAGAGAGGCGTCTGCTGAGACCCTGTTAGGGTTGGAGTGAGATCAAGATAACAGGAAGTGGACAAAGTCTGTAGTTTGGTGTTTTTGTAATGATAATGATGGTGAGACTGTTAATAGTTGAAGCAGCTGGAGTCCGGCAGGTCCACAGCAGCAGACCGGCAACGAAACTAGAGAGCTCAGGGACTCCAAGAAAGATACGTGGTCTGTAGCTTTATTCATAGACATTTATCAAAAAGGAAAGTTTGCAGCTTACTCTTAAAATTAAAAGTGTCTGCCTCCTGGACCCTGAAAACTGAAGGCTCCACCTCCCAGACTACTTTTAGGTACAACTGTCAGGCTATTAAGATAATTTTCCCTTAATCTAAATTCTGTTCCTTATTCTGGGGGTTTCAGCTTTTTTTCACGATTTTAATCTCAAGTTTCACTCAATTTCAACAAAATTCATAAATTCCAGACTAAATCTCAACATTTCCACTTTTTCAAAAACATTTCAGCTTGTAGAGTTTGTTGTAAGATCAGGTTGTTTGTCCAGAGCTTGAATCACATTCTCATATTTTTTTGTGCTTTTATATTTGAAGTTATGTTTCACACCTTTAGATTTGATCATACTCCCTTATCTTATTGAAATTTTAATAACAAAAGCAACTAAATGCAAAAACCCTCTGCTCTAACTACCATAAATGTTGGGAGGGAAACTATCTCTTTGTTGGACTCCTGAAGTCTTGCCTTTTCCCACATGACCTGAACACATCATCAGTATTTCACCTGGAGCTCAGGTGCTCTACATTTTGTTGCCCAGCAGCAGTTTTTCCTCTAAAATGTGAAGCTTTGTATTTTTCTGAGGAGCGCTTTTGCTCTTTTCTCTGAATGTTCCACTTCTTTCTTCTTCTGTGGTTTTCCTCGGTGAGGTGTAGCGTACATTCGTTTCTCCTATCAGTGATGAATTGTGTGATTTGAAAGTTGATTTGGTGTAATATATTAATTTGTAGTATAAATATGTAAAGGTTTAACTTTAGTTTCCTCCCGTAGCAGCAGCTTCGGAGCAGCTGTCGTCATTCCTGTAAATATCCTGAGCTCACTCGACTTTTGGTTGCTGCTTTTAAAAACCTGCATCAGTTTTTTATTCAGACCAAACCTGTAAATACTTTTTCCTTGGTGTTGTCTCACTCGTGCCTTTACTGTTGCTTCAGACAACATTCAAAAAGACAACTGTTACCTTTCATTTCCTTTCTATTTCAGCTGTTTCAGTATTTGCACAGGAATCTGATGTGATGTAATGTGGACGCCCATTCCAGCAAAGAAATGTGGAAAATATGACGCGTGAAGGTAACATCTAGAGATAAAGAATTGTGAAAACAACCAAAAAAAAGTTGCAAAAAACATTATGAGTCAAAATTATAAATACATGTCAAATCTGAAGAAAAGGTTAGAATTTTAAGGTTAGGAAAAGCTGAAAATATGAGCTAAAACGTCAAAGTTGTGAGTAAGCATGTCAGAAATGGAAATGAGCTTAAAGTCAAAATATGAGTTAAAATGTAAAATTATGAGATAATGAATTTCTGAAATGGAGATAAAAAGATCTAGTCCTTCTCAGAAATTTCTTATCTTATTTTATCAAATTGACTCACGCCATAAAGATGATATTCTGACGTTTTCTTACATCCCAGATCAGTTTGGAGCTGGTTCGCGCTGCAGGAATGGGCCTCCATGATGTAAAATTAGTATTTTACCCTTTTGTTCAGTGAAAAAATGTGAGCGATATTTTTCTGTCAGTCCTTAAAGTGATACTCCGGGATGGAACAAGTTGGGTCCTATCACAAGGTTTAGGGCAGAAATTACCCCTACAGCAGTGTTTTTGTGCAGCAGAAGCCCAGGGCGCTCACACCAAACACCCCCTCCCTGCTCCTCTGCCTGTTTCCTCTGCACTCAGACGGGGCCATATTTTACTTGACCAAAAACACAAAGAAACAGACTCCCACCGAAAAAATCTGATATCGGTCTGCATTCACACTTTATCTCACCTCGTTGCCAGCTGTGGCTCTGCAGTGGAGGTAGCGCCGTTTTACGACACGATGAGAACTAGAGCCTTATTTAGTGGTGTTTTTGTGTGAAAGTAACGCGCTGAAAATTCTCTAAGTAAAGCGTGAATGCAGACAGATATCAGATTTTTTCGGTGGGAGTCCGTTTATTTGTGTTTTTGGTCAAGTAAAATATGGCCCCGACTGAGTGCAGAGGAAACCTGCAGAGGAGCAGGGCGGGGGTGTTTGGTGCGAGTGCTCTGGGCTTCTGCTGCACAAAATCACTGCTGTAGGGGTAATTTCTGCCCTAAACCTTGTGATAGGACCCAACTTGTTCCATCCCAGAGTATCACCTTAAGAGCGAGCGTTAGCTTTACGTAATACCAACCTCTCCCAGTGTGTGTTTGAACCCCTGTGTCTAAGGGCTCTGTGTGATCCCTCCCTGGATGTAATCCAGCATCATCCCCGAGCCAAAGACGCTGAGAATCAATCGCCCTGCTGTTCGTGCTGTTCGGGATTTTAAGAAACGAAAGCCATTTTTCCAAAGCCGCCTTTTTCAGGAGAAAAAAAACAACCAAGAAGTATTTCAGATCTTTTTGATAAGACTTTAAGCAGTATGGGTTCATATTTAGGATTGAAGTCATTGAGGATGCAGAGAGAGATTTTCCCCGTAATGTTCCTTATCACCAGAAGTTCATTTAAAGTAGCACTGCTCGGTTACATGTCACAACACTCTTTACATGGACCCTAAAACAGAGAAACTCTGCTGTAGTGAAGGCTTCATGTCTCATCACGGCGAGTGAAGGGCTGACACTCAAACAGCCGGTGCTGTCGTGTGAGGGGGAACCTGTTAGTCATCTGTTTACAGGAGGGATGGGAACCAAAACAGACTTTTCCAGGTCTCCACTTTGGGAACATGCACTGCCATTGCCAACAAATAAAGTTAGAGATTAAGTTACTTGATTGGTCAGAGAGTCATGATGGTCAAACCACAGAGGGTCAGTGTTTTCAGCTGTTTATCTTTTTCATTTCAACGGTTCAAAAACATGCATTATGAATTGTTTACGTCACCTGGTGTACATGAAACGCTGGATTGGCTTTTTGTAAAATAAAACATTGTACAAATAAAGAGATTTTATTGAAACGTGTTAATCATTGAGTCAAATAAAAACAGTCTGCATTCATCTAACATGATGTTACACAGTGACCCTACACACCCCTGGACATGATGGGACGACCCAAACTGCAGCTTTTAAAAAAAGGGCAAGTCAGAAAAAAAAAATCCCTGGAGCTTTTAATAATTTGTTTTAATTTGCCTAAGTTCTTATTTTCTCTTTCAGAACACTAACACACGCAGAAAGCAAATAAAATCATAACAAAATGACAAAGTTCTCTCAATTTCCTCTCCAGGTGAAAGGTCGCACAAAAAAAATCATTCTGCAGCTGAACACGTTACAGTGAAGCTGAATCCTGCTGCAGTGATCTCATGACGTAAAGTGACGTAATGTTTTTCAACAGAAGTCGTACGACAAACTGCTCTAAGGCGACTTTCTTAATCTGATCCTGGCGTTGTCCACCCACTGTGCGATGAGGTCTGCTTCAGTCCTCCTGGCGATGATGACTGACACTGGATCTGCATCGTTGGACCCCCTGAAGGAGGAGAAGAAAAAGAAGGATGTTTGTGTGTGTGTGTTTCTCCTGAGAGCGTTCAGAGGAGGATCTGAAGATGGAGTGTGTCGAGCTTGTACCTCAGATCCAGGTGATGAGCGCCTCCTGAAATGTTGAGAGCTACGAGCGACGGGCTGATGGACTGGCGTACCTGAGGAGCAGAGGCGTGAATGAATCTCTGTCAGAGGTGAGCTCTGGGTTTACTCAGGTGTGACTGTGTGTGGTCTCTTACCCCTCCGTTCGCCCAAGGGTCCAGGTTTCCATTGGAGAAAATGATGTTGCTGGTTGAGGAAAGATCTGAAAACAGGATACAGGGTCAAATGTCTGCTTCATGAGACCATAATCTGATCAAAAATGAACAGCAGGGTCATTTCTCACAAACTATCATACAAGCAGACTCCAGCTGGGTGTTTCCAACGCAGCAGGTCGATACTATCACTTTTTGTCTTCAAAGGCTATATCAACTTCTCACCAGCCACTCAGAAACCCATTAAAATATGTAAAGCACAGAAAGTGTGTGTGTGTTTATCTCCATGCTCACCGTCACCAAAGTACTGAGTTTTGAGCCAGTCTGGTCGGGGCACCACTCCCCAGCGTCTGAAGCAGTACTGCTCTCTGTCGCTCTCGCTGAACCTCAGAGGAGGAAACATGTCGGTCACGTTGTTGCTGTCGTAGCAAAGACTGATCTCTGTGCACGCCTGTGAACGCAGCACGAGGGCAGTGAGGAGGGCACACAGTATAAAGACAGGGTGATATGATGTGATGTAATAGAATAATATATCATATCAATACGATAGGTTAAGGAACTGACATCGACAAAAATAGATCATAGTAGATGAAAAAAATGAAAGCAACCAAAGAAAAGAGCAAAAACTGGGAAATACAGGACAAAAGAAAGAATCATTAAGATAGAAAGAGGAATATAAACAGAAAATGAAATATTATAAAATAAAGGAAGAGAACAGAACTCTGCACAGCAAGACAGTATGGAACAGAAAAAGAAGAACAACAAATATGAGAGAAAAGAAAAGAAGAGAGAAGAGGAAAAATAGACCAGGACAGCAAAAGAAAAGAAGAAGGTATTGAGATGAAAGAATAGCAGAATAGAAAAAAAAATGATAAAAAGATTAAAGAAAAGACTCGGAAAGGAAAGGCTCGGAAAGGAAAGGAAAGGAAAGGAAAAAAAAGGAAAGGAAAGGAAGGAAAGGAAAGGAAAGGAAAGGCTCGGAAAGGCTCGGAAAGGCTCGGATCGGAAAGGCAAGGCAAGGCAAGGAAAGGAAAGGAAAGGAAAGGAAAGGAAAGGAAAGGAAAGGAAAGGAAAGGAAGGAAAGGAAAGGAAAGGAAAGGAAGGAAGGAAAGGAAAGGAAAGGAAAGGAAAGGAAAGGAAAGGCAAGGCAAGGAAAGGAAAGGAAAGGAAAGGAAACGAGAAGGAGAAGGAATTGACAAGAAAAGAAAAGGACCAGGCAGAAAGAAAGAAAAAGGAAGGGATAAATGCAGGAGATCCAAGTGGGAAACAAGAGGGACGACTAAAAGAAAACAAAGGAGAAAAGAAGAAAACAGAAATGAGAAAACAGAATGAAATCAGTCTTTATTGTAAGTCTGGATGTTTCTCTGGGTAAGATTTTACATGGTGGTTCAAACTTTAGTCCTGCTATCAAAACCTTTCCTGTTTTTTAAATCGTGTTGACTCAATATCAGTTTGGCTCATATTATACTGAAATTTCTCTTCTGATTTTATGGTTCTGATGTTTAATCTCCAGAGCTGAGAGAAGAAGAAAATAAGAAGTCAAACTTTGATCTGAACGATTACCCTGAAGGAATTCTTCATAGACTGCTTCCTGTTTGTTTCACAGCTGACACATAAAAACACAGATCATGAAGAAATATGTTCAAAATGCTTCATTATTACAGACCTGAAGACACCGGGGCTGGATTTTAACACACATACTAACACACTCGCACAGGTGTTTGTGTGTGTGACATGCTGAAGGAGTACCTGGTAGTCCCAGGACAGACTGTCGTAGCCCAGTCCACAGCCGGTGGGATCAGCACACTCCATGAACAGACCGTACAGGTCCAAACACGTCAGTGTGCCCGTGGTGTTGTACACAATTCCTTCAGGACAGAAACACGAGACCAGTGTTAGAAAAGAACTTCTTAAATAGGTCTTTATAAATGGTTTTTTAATAAGACTGCAGATAAAAGAAAAAAAAAGTAACTTCAATTAAAAATAATCCGCTAATAAGAGGACAAATAGTAACTTAATTTAAAAAGTTTTAGGGTCCTCTTCCAACTAGTGAGGACCCTAAAAATATTTGTTACTGAGAGGACATACAGGACTAAGTGCTTGGTTACTGAAAGGTAAAGTAAAGTGTTACACTGCCCTCTAGTGGCTGACAGCATTAACTACATCCAGCCTCGGGTTGAGGACAGTATGGCTGTTTTCCAAACCGCCTACTACATGTGAATGTAGTATGTAGTAGGCAGTACATACTACTTACTGCTTTTGCATGTTGCATGATGTATGACTGTTCTGTTGGTCTGTTTTGTAGTATACTACTCTGGTTTTAAGTTTCAAAAGCGGAGCTATAGATGATTTTTTTTTTCTTTTCATTTCTTTGGCCTATATTATAAATGTACAAAACAATCATGGGGATATCTCAGCATTTTAGTTTTTTTGTTAATCAAATCACAGCAGAATCATCAAACTTGATTTCTAATCTTACACATAAAGTTTTGTCGTTTACCAAAAATAAATCTGAAAAGAGATTATTCTGCCCCTGCTCTCCTATGGCAGATATATCAGCTTCTCCAAGAAAACTCAGATTCAGATGCTTCTGGTTGAAGTTTTACCCCCAAAAAACGCTGTAAAACTGCACACACAAAGAAATAAATACCAGTGTGACAGAAGAGATTTAAATTCCAACTCATATAACCTGTTTTAAGTCTCTTCAAGTATAAAAAAAACAATATGGCGCTAGCTCGATGCTAATGTACATAGCGAGTTACATAGACATGCTAATGGTTAGCATATATCGACCCTTGCTTACATCTTAACAAATACCCAACTTTCATCACAGTACTATTTCATACAAACTTCAAGAAATAACAGAACACGTCTTCTTAAAGTAAAAAAAAAACCTTCAGACAATTTTTTTTTCTTTTTTTTTCCAACGGTGAGAAAAAAGGAAAGCGTGTAGAGCAATGGCTGACCTCAGAGCAAGCTTAAGTTTCTAAATAAACTCAAAACGTGCAGTAACCACTTTTAGACACCAGATATCTCCCTTCTATTATCAACATTTTACAGACAACGCAGGGATTTTTATTTTTTACAGCTGATGGAAAAACCACTTCTATATAATCCACATATGGTTTAAAAAGTGAATTAGCGGTTTATATGAGCTAATGAATATGTAGAAGTTAACAACTCTTTTACAACTAGTCGTGACAAGATTTACTGGTGTCTCTTTCTCATCTCCTCACTTCTGTCTCACAGTCTAACATTAGTGTTGTGTTCTAGTTAAAATGCAGACTCATTCGAGTAGATAGCCGTAATTCCTCAAAACCTGCCACCTGCACAAAAAGCGTCAGCGCTGTGCATTGTGGGAAACATTATGCCAGGTAGTCTGGTCTGTTGCATACTGAGAAATTTTCCTGGATCAGTAGGCCATCTGTGGATTTTTGGCATACTGCAGATTTTGGAAGTTTTTGCATACTGAATACTACAAACTGAATTTCTGCCAAAATAGTAGGCACTGCTAGTGTAGTAGGCAGTTTGGAAAACAGCCTGTGTGAGCTCAGTGTGTGTACCTGCAGTGTTCCTGAGGTTAGCCAGCACGTCAGATCCTTTCAGCATGGTCTCACAGGCCACCTGAAACACACAATCATACCTTTATCTATTTTTTTGAGGTGTATTTATGCTTTTTGCAAATGCACATAATGCATCACATGACCTGAGCAGATTGTCAGTGTCTGGCTCACCTTGACGGGGTTGGCGGGCATCTTGCCCATGAAGTAGGTGCTGTAGGGGTAATCGAGCATGGCCATGAGGGTGAAGGCATTCCTCAGCAGCATGTACAGCTGCTTGATGTCCTGTTCAGATGTTGGAGCCTTACAGAGCAGGAACTCAGACTGGATGTGACTGAAAACTGGACAAAAACACATCAGCTGGAGAATACTCCAACGTTACAGGGTTTAGCAGCACAGGAGAAACGCAGTCCAGTACCTCGGTTATCTGCCAGCTCTTTCAGCTCATGGAAAGCTTTCCTCACAGCTCTCGTACATTCAGGGGCCACTTTCTCAAAATCCTTAAAAAGCAAAACATGTTTCAGGTCAGCAGGCTTTGCATCATAAGGCCTTACAAAGATCCCATCTGAAGCTGAAATGACTAAATGAGCACACGCTGCTGGGAGATAAAAATAAGCCCCTCAAGCACTCACAGCTGTAACGTCTCTGAAGAACTGAGCAGAATCTCCCATCCCCGCTGTCGACCTGATGGGGGCGCTGGCAGCCAGAGCTCCAGTCACGATGTTGGGGTACTTCAGCCTCATGTAGACTGACAGCATCCCACCATAGCTGAAAAAAGAGAGTTCATTACACAGGGCAGGAAACTCAGAATGAAATCTCTCCAAGAAATCACCAACTGGGGTTTGTTTAGATGAAGGAAATATTCTTTATTTTAAAAATGTTTCAACTAAACTCACTTTTCAAAGTTACACAAGGAAATATAGACAGATGCCATGCAGCTGTGTGAATGTGACATTCTTATTAACACCATAGATCCACTGGCCAACAGGGGGCACCAAAGTCAACACTAACCCAAAGTTAAAAAGCTGCATGAGTTGTTTCCTTCTGCATCATTAAATCCTGAACAGACGCACACAGCCTGTTTAATCCACTTAATCCTAATCCCACTTAGTTTATAATTGAACAGGCATAAATATAAAAAGGAATCTATCAGAAAACAAATACACAGACCAAACTGTAATTTAACTTTCCTTTTTTAAACATTTGAACAAGTTCGGACTTAAACCCTTTAAAATGAACTGAATGCCTCCAGGAAGATTAGAGTAATTTAAGGATTTAGTGAAAAACTCAGATTAATACTGAGCATGATGATGGTCATGTGACATCGTCACAGGATACCACAAGTCAGTTATTTAAAGTCTTTAACAGGCAGCTGAATAATCAGACATCCTGTTACAGGTCTTACAGAGTTTGACGCTCCGTGGTTTGATCTGCTCATGTGTCTTCAGAATGGAAAATCTAAATATTTATCACTCTGAAGGTAGATTTATGTGTCACAACAGCAGAAGTAGAAAAACATGTGCAAGTTGAAGCTGAACTTTGACTGCAGGGAACTTCCTATAGAAAAAATGTGACCATTTCAATCTAAAGCAAGAAGTCTAATTTTTTTAACCTGACAGCGCTGTGACATGTTAGTAGAGATGGTTTCAATAAATACTGATGAAGAGTACCGGCCAAAAGTGAAGAAACAAAGAATGACTCCTGGCTTTGAATTTAGATCTTTAAGATAAAACACAAAAATCGAAAAGTTTAAGTTGGTGGTTTCTTTTTAAATTAAAAAAACTTAAATGTCAACTGTAACTTCACATTAAGTAAAATTAGAAAATGAGAGATGTTTATGTTTGAACAACAAGTGTTATATACAGACTATAAAACAGTAAATCTAGACCTGATAATGTCGTGTTATCATGTTCTTGTTTCTAATCTTTTACCTTCTGTTAATAACATTTTTTATCATGTAACAGTAGGGATGGGTACTTTTCACACCTAAAATGATACAGTATGAACCACAGACTGTTAAAAAAATGGACCCATCTCACTCGGCTCAAAGTGAGGGTGCTACAAAAACTGCTCCCCCTGGTGGCTGGTTGCAGTATAGGTCAAAAAATCAGTCTCGCCAGTCATTCCAAATGGGCTGTGGTCAAACTTAAAAAAAATAATACAGCTTGTAAAAATGTTTCTCAGATTTCATTTTGCTGTCATATATTCAGGTCCTTTTTTTCTGAAAAGTTTAGTTTTCATTAGTTATTAGAGGTTAAAAACAAGGTTTTAAGTCACTTTTAACAATGACTGACAGCTGCTGTTCTTGTGTATTTTTTTCAGGGATCATAAAATATGTCAGGAGGTAGAGTCAAGAAGTGATTAGACTCTGAAAAGAAAAAAATAATTATTATTTTTGTCACCCAGCTCCACTCAGATTCTCCCAGAATCCCTCACAGTCTCTACTGCGCAGACTCTAGCTGCATAACTGCTTCAGTGGCTGCGCCTGTGATGGGGGAATTTTGGCTTCAAAACCGTAGCACGATAACAGGTGGAGCCACGCTGTCCATTCTATATACAGTCTATAGTATCAACGCATGGTACCTGGCAATCAATAGTGGTACTCAAAGGTACCTTTTTTGTACTTTTGTGAGTGATTATGCGGTAAGAAATATTGTTTTGTTGAATAATAAATACAAACTAATATATCTATTTCTCAAAATTTAAACTTGCAGTGCTGTGTTCATGTTGGTACTTAGTACTACTGACAGAATTCCAATAGTTCCAATAAAAGTACCAGATTCAGTACCCATCCCTTTGTAACAGGCTGCAGAGTACTGCAGAACCACTTAAAAAAGGGGCAAATCTACAAACCTGCATTTGATCAATATCATAACATCTACTGAAAAACACACAACATAAGACATGGAAATAAATACAACTCAATGTAAAACCAAGCAAATCAAGAACTACATGAAAATTAATTTCAGACAGAAGTTTGACTCAGATCCGTCATAGAAAATAAAGTTGAAAATATAGATAACTATAGATATATTTACTACTTCCTGTCTTCTCCTTCACACCTGTCCCACAAATTAGATGTGTGCAACTCCCTCTTCTCTTTACTGTGTGTACTGAGTGTAGAACAAACATCTGTCTCATAGACTGCCTGATGAAACAAAGAAGTCTGACTGCTCCATAAGTTTGAGACAGGGGTGGAGTGGACCGTACCTGCCCCCGAACACGATGACAGGACACTCAGCTGCTCCCAGCTGCTTCCTCAGCTCCGTGAGCATGACAGCGTAGTCGGCCAGCGCCTGCTCCACCGTCAGCAGGCCGATCTGAGGGATGAGGAACGAGTCTTTGCCGAATGGCAGAGATTTGCCATAAAACCTCTGCAGGGGGGAGAAGAAGACAAAGGGTTAACACGTAAAAAAAACAAAACAGATCAAGTATTTCTGATTAAACATACGGGATACAACCAAGAAATCTACTGACCAGACAAGAGTTCAAAACAAAATAATGTTTAGAGCTGAAATACTTATTTATTCACCTGCCAATTCACCAAAACAAACTTATAACCCCAAAGTCCCCTTGTGCATCATTTCAACAGGTAATAAATCAGTAAAATGATGAGCACGCTGACAGTCAATAACTCTTTCTTGATCCTGAGGCTACTATTTTAACTAATACTACTTAAGTGCTAAAGATCCTGTGCTCATTTCCACACTGTTGTCACCTGACAGCCCTCTGTGAGGATGTTTGTTTGTTTGTTAAGGTGACAGTGTGTTTTATGCAAGAAAGAAGAAACTGAGAATCTTAGGAGTCAAAATGAGCTGACAGTATGAGTCAAACTTTGACCATTCAGTTCCTTTTTTTGTCACATGATGTGCAAACTTCACCCTCTCGTTCTTGCATGATAAGCAAAGTGTCCATTCAGACAGTCAGTCATATGGGACTGGTTTAAAGTCTTACATGTTCAGCAAATACAACCAGAGCTCTCTGCTGTGCAGCCAGCTCTGTGATGAACCCAGAGTTCAGTGCAAACTCCCAGATGTCTCCCTCATTGCCGGTGTAGAAGAAGATAGGGCCGTAGCCTTTCTTCCAGAAGTTATCTAAAGAAAGAAAAACAGTATGAGTCTGGAGGTTTTTATTTGAGCCATGTGAACAGTGTTATTCCCTGTGTCACCTATGAGGAGGTATCTCTGGTTGAAGGTCCCGTTGCCCATGCTGTTGAAGTTGAAGTGGTCCAGAGTCTGTGTGAAGAACAGCTCCGTGATTTTGGGCTCCCTATTCTTCTCATGGTGCTTTCTAGACTGTGGAAAAGATTTAAAAAAAAAAACACAATTAAAAAGTCATAAAATTGTTCTTTGTGTCGACGCGTTTGAAGTCCGTCACGAGAGGAACAGCACGGGAGATTTAACCGAAGTTGTACCCGAGCACCTTTCTGAGACCCTAAGAGAGAAAAGCTGAGAGTGTTACCTGAAAGTGACTGTACGGAAGCCCCTGCAGCTCCTCCACACACAGCACGACCACTGACACCGCGAAAAAAGACCATATTTTACTCATGTTTCAGGATTACCTTACAAGACCATTCACACGGCTCCCTTCACTGACTCTGACTCCAATGCGCATGCGCTCTCTCCACGTGACGCCTGACCTGTGTTTTCATTTATGATGCGTTCAGGAACTCCTCGGAAGACCCACGATCAACACTAACATGTCCTCTTTTACTTTCCAAAGTTCTATGCAGCATTTCTCAGTTGAAAAACACATTTTGGGGACCAAATAGTTCAAATTAAGCCTAGAAAAAGTTTTTTTTCAGTGAAAATAAACTGCTGTAATGCTATCAACTTTTGACAACATTAAAATGATGTTGCACACGCTGGAGATATAGGGGAGACTGGGGACAGTTGCAACAAGGGACAGTTGCAACAAGCCTTATTTCTCCAATCAGAAACATGCTAGAGTGATGACACTCACACTGCACATGCTCAGTTAGACCCTCTACCCACCAAGACAAGAGAGGCCATATTGAGCATCTGGTCCTGCTTCTATCAAGTAAAGTTGTTTTGGAGGTATGAAAGTAGCTTTTTTCATGAGCTGTTTTTTTGTCATACTGTCCTGACCTTATGTATGAATGAATCCAAACCTATCTAGTTTGAATCACTGTTTGTTGAATATTAAATGACATGGTGAGCATGTGTCAATGTCAATGTGGCTAGCTAGCACATGGTGTTTTGTCATGACTGGTACCATGGGGGCAGTTGCAACTGTTGCAACTGTCCCCATGCTATTAGGTTAGTCATATTAGAAGAGACCACACAAACATATTTTTTAAGAGTTTTAGTTCAAAATAGGCAAAATTAATATATTTTATTGCTCATGGTGAACAGAACAGGCAATTATATGGAGAAACTAACACTAATGATAAACATAATAACTTCCCAAATAACTTGTTAAGCAAAAATTAGCACTTAGTTATTATTGTATGTTGTACGTGTCATATAAACTTGTCATTTGGTGAATGAATCATCTAAATAGAGAAATTGTAAAAATGATTAAAAAAATAGAAATTATTCCATTCTTTTTGTCCCAAAATGCAATATTGAGTTTTTGTAGCTTCAGTAATATCTGCACATTGACTCAAGGTAGGCCCATGTTTTTAACAAAACAAAACTAATTAAATACCTTAAAGCTGTACAGAAAAGAAATTTGAATTTGAGCCCACTCTGGGTCATAACATTACTATTTGTCCTATTTAAACAAAACACTGAGGATAATTAGTGAAAAATTAACATTTTTTTTATATGTTGCAACCGTCCTTGATCTGTGTTGCAACTGTCCCCAGGTTTGGGGTCAGTTGCAACATCTGAATTCCTCTATTCAAATTAATAGTGTGATTAATATGTTATATGAAGCCATCTTTAAATGGTATGGGCATTGAGCAGACAGATGTAGGTTTAAAATGTAAAGATTTGGTGAGACTAGTCCAAATATTCTCTGAGTAACTGAGAGTAATGTAAAAAGTGTTGCAACTGTCCCCAGTCTCCTACTTAAAAGATGCAATTCAGATCAGACAACAGAACTATTTTGTTAACCCTCCTATTATCCTCATTCATTACTCACACATTTTACCCTCAGGGTCAATCTGACCCCAGGGATATTTGCCCCCAGAAAATGATTTACAGAAAATAGTTTTTGTCTTTGTTTTTGTGTCTGGAACTTTGTTTATTTGTTGAATACATAAATAACCCCTTGATAATGACACCTTGACCTGTCTTCTAGCGCCACCATCAGGTCAAACTTATCAATCAGAAATAATTTATCTTGAAAAGTTTTTATCCAAATCTTCTCAAATGTACTAACAACATTAATGACCACAAGAGTATGAACCCTATTGGTTTTGGTGATGATATGACCTTCCCTGCAGCGCCACCATCAGGTCAAACTTTTAGTTTTAGATTTCGTGTATCTTTCAAATCTTTCATCCAAATCTTTTCTGATTGGGGTGCACATTCATGACTCTCACAGAATGAACCATATTGATTGATGTTGGTAAACCCACCCCACCCCCCCTCTTTACTCTCATAAACATTTTTATTTACTTATTTTATATATATATGTATATACACACATACACACCCTCAATCACTACTTGTGAAGTAAACACACTTTTTCAAAACAGTCTTTATTTGACAAACATCTTAAACACAAAATCTGACGAATTATATTACTTCAAAAATGTACATACATTTAAAATAGGATTGGTAGAGTTAGGCTGATTAAGGCTGTTTTACAGATTTTTACCTTTAGGAACATATTTATTTCTATTTTTATTTGTAAAGTGATATTTTTGAGTCTTAAGTTTTGTTCTAAATTATTTTAATTCTGCATTTTGTTGATGTTTTAAACAGGACAAAAACATTAATTTATAAAATGTGCTTTTCGAAATGTAACATAATGTGCATTAAAACTTGCCTATGTATGGTTTCATAACATGACACTTCATTCACAACAAAACATGCATGTTTTGTGTCTTTGTCTAACACTTGTTACAGCTTTTCCTGGTGAGTAATGCAAGGACAGGAAAGCCACCATCTTCGTAGAGCAACCAGTCTGTGTCTGGTTAAACTTACGTACAACCACTCAATCAGAGCGTCAAGGAACCAGCTCAGACATGAGGACTGAAGGCTGAGGGAGCTAGCTGACACTATTTACCTGCGGTCACAGTTTACATTTCAGTTTTTTATCTCTTAGAGATTAGCTTCAGAATTTAGAATCTCCACTTCTGATTTTAAAAAAAGTGTGACTTTATTTCTGCTGCCTACACATACGCTTTGAAGCAGAGTTTCTGTGGTTGAAGAGGCCTCAGGACAGTTATACCCCACTTTAACTCTAAAACATCACTTGCCCTGCAGCTTTTCCTTGTTTCTAGCTCCACGGCTTTATTATTTTTGTGCCAAACAGAGCGTATGACTTCATGATCTACTGGAAAGCTGTCATTTCCCCCTTAACTTCCTTCTCTGGAGTCTTCCTGGTAAGGTAGGGTCAAAGGTCACTGAGGAGATCCCATTTACAGCTCTTTGGTATTCCTGTCTTGTTATGGGAAGAGATCAACCACAGTGTTAGCGTAGTCTGATGACTGGCTATAAACAGTACAGACAACGCAGAGCAGCTCCCACCTGTATAATCCACCTGTTCAATGCTGAATTGAAGCAGGAGATGTGATCTCAATTCTGTCAGGTCAAACAGGTTTGATAAACTCTGAGTGACTCATGTGTGTGTGTGTGTGTGTGTGTGTGTGTGTGTGTGTGTGTGTGTGTGTGTGTGTGTGTGTGTGTTGTAATTGTTCGAGGTACGTGCTTCCCTGGCAGGTGTGTGAGTGCTATCTGGGGAATGTGGATGGAGGACTTCCTTGTAGCAGCAGGGTGGAGACTCCTGAGGAGGACAGTTTCTTTGGGCCTGACTTCCCTGTCGGCTCAGAGACACAGCAGACATTCACGGAGCGCTCACCTGGCTGTCACTCAGGAGCAGAAGGTAAGACGTCTGAATGAAGAGCGTCTTTAATAATTCTGTGTGGATAGATCAGATTGTATGAGCTGAAGGGATGCATTCCACTTAAACAAGGAAGTATTCCAGGAAAATATGTCACTGATGAACAAAGTTAGCTTCTTTTCTTTAACTCATTTCAGCTTGTCTTTTCTTTAAGTTTCTTCTTATTTCTTCACAGTTAACAGGTTTAGTTTGATGTGATTCCTCACCTCTCCATTCACCTGTCTCTCTTAACTCTCTCCCTTTTTCCTCTCTGAAAATGTTTGCTTAACAACCTTTTTATGTTTATTAATGAAATCCAACCCCCATTATTTTTCTTTCACTTTTTTCATTTCGATTAACAGATTAAGTTTCACAATTTTGTTTTCAGCTGCCAAGAACTGAGGTCAACTGATTTTACCAAACCAATCAATCAATCAATCAATCAATCAATCAATCAATCAATCAATCAATCAATCAATCAATCAATCAATCAATATTTATTTATAGAGCCCTTTACAGAACCAAAGAGGCCCCCAAAGTGCTTTACAGTAGAGGTTCAGGATAAAAGGAACGATACATAAAAAATGCAAGGGGGGGAGTGTGCATAAGGGTGCATAAAAGCCATAAGGAAGAGATAAAACAAGTTAAAAACTAAAAAGAGCACGGTACTTAAAAGCCTCAGTCAGGGTTAAAAGCCATTCTAAAAAGGTGGGTTTTAAGTTGAGATTTAAAAAGACCAAAGTCTGTGGTGGTGCGGATGTCTGGGGGCATTTCCCACTAACCCCACATTCAAACCCATGGTGAACAATGGCTCAGGATACGTCAGGTCTGCAATTACAGTTTTCCCATTACTGTCTGTGGATGTGTGTGCATGTTTACATGTATTTTAATGGATTAAATGTCTGCACATTTCTTGTATAACATACTGAAAGGTTGGATCAGACAATTGAAGTCAATTTTTTGTGTGGTCCAACACCTGTTATAGCTCTCCATCTCATTAAACAGCACTTTAAGTGCTAATGAGCACTCTTTGTATTTGTCATTTAAATACTTTCAAATATTTAAAAATAATGAGTTACTACCTAAATCCCATTTTTTTTGTTTGTTTGTTTGTTTTTGTTGTTGTTGTTGTTGTTTTAACTTATTTTCTTTAAGAGATCCAATTTTTCATCATTTTTAAAATATGAATATGATGAACTGTAAGATTAAACTGGAACAGTGATCCACACAAATTCCGCAAAAAATAAAAAAAAAGAAAAGAAACTCCAAAATTTAATTTTTATGTTAAAACCAGAGAACTTAAAGATGCTGTAAGGAGGATCTGTTTTAATTGGACTGCAGCGCCACCTTTTGGCCTGGAGTCTCACACACACTGTCGTAAAATTGTGACTTTTAACCAAGTGTGTGTTTGTTTTGGAAAAAAAAATTCTTTGTTCAAGTCAACTTTTTACTAGATACAACAGGACAAGATATAGTATCTATCAGTACAGTTACACAGAAGTGTTGTTTGAGATAGAATAGAATAGAAAATACTTTATTTATCCCCGAGGGGAAATTCAGGAGTCACAGCAGCATTGAAGAAAACAAAAGTAAGAAAGAGTATAGAAAGTGAAAAAAAAGTCCATAAGAAAATAGATGACGACATCCCGTCCACCACTCGTCCACCACTCTCCAGCCCAGCCAGTCTCCACCTCCACAGGGTCCAGGACTGAGCCTCCCCAGAAGTCTGTTCAGTCTCTGTCTCCTGGATCCTGTCTGCTCACAGCAGGCGAAGCTCCTCCAATGTGGCGCCGGCGTCCGATGTCAGCTCCGTCAGCCACGTCCGTGAACAGCACGATGCCGCTGGGCTAGCACAGCTAGCTCGTCCATCCCCCGGGGCTAGGTCCCACGTTCCCAACAACGATGGATGGAAGGAAAGGTCCACGTCGTCACCTCCCAGCTCACATCTGAGAACCAGCACGTCGTCCTCACCTCCTCCTCCTCAGCTCGAGGGAAATCATCAAGCCCTACACTAGTTAGCATTGACATGCTACAGGCTGCTAACAGCTAATTTCGCATGTAAACAATGCAGTCATGGTTACATGTAGGATCTCCAGACAAACACAGGAGAAAAGTAGTAAAAAATATCGCCGAAGCCACAAAAAGTTTGGTGTCCATGACCGACAATGAACCATACAAAGTGATGATCCACTCCAAATACAAAGATTACGAAAAAGAGACAAAAAAATGACAAGAAACGGACAAAGACGAGAGAGCTGCTGCAACAGGCAGCTACTTGGGTAGCGCCTAGCAACGAAAAAAAAAAAAAAAAGATGGGGCAACAAGCAAATGTAAGCTTGTACCATAGTTTAGTAGCCGGCTATATTTAGCTCTACTGGCAACCCGGTGCTCTGAGACATGTCTGTAACATGTAATGTTAGTGAATCCTGGTTATGTCCTGCCAGTCATCTACCAATCAGAGCTAACGTAACCTCACTCTTCATTTTATTGATAGACTCTCAAGTTTGAACAGACCACAGCAGAATAACTGCTGACTGTGGACATTAGCACTAACAGTTTAGCTCCTGTGTTAGCCTTTAGCTCTAGCTGTATCTCTCTCCTGTTTATCTTTCTTCTGCTCTTTGGTTCTTTTTTTGTCTGACAGGCTTATCAGGCATACATTTAGAGGGGAGACTTTTTCAAGATCACTGAAAAACTCCTCAGCCCTGTTATTGATACACTGTAAACAATTGTCCTGTAAATTAACAGTAAAATACTGGCAGCAGTGGTTCCAGTATCTTACCGTTAATTTTACGGTTGGCCTACTGTTATATACTTTACGGTATATTACTGTAATAATATCAACAGTAATATGCCGTAATTCAGCACATGAATTACAGTACATTACTGTCTTTTCTTGATTTTTACAGTAGACTGTGGGCAGCAGGGTTTCCAGTATATTACCGTTTTATACAGCTTTTTACTGTAAGATTAATATACCGTTTATTACTGTTAATAATAAAACACTGTATATTGCTGGATTTACAGTGCACAATACTGCTTTTACATTAACAAAACTTCACCATAATCCCAAAGAAAACACCATGAAGTAATTTTTGTAAAAAAAAAAAAAAAAAAAAAGATAGCATTAGCAAATAAGCAAATATAAAATGATATTCTGTACAACATACTGAATGAGTCAGTTAACTTAAATGCAGCAGTAAAAAAATCCATGGAAAAGAAGAGACTTGAAAATATCTTATTTGCAACATTTATTTGAAAACCCAACTTTTTTTATATGTATTTTTTCTGCATTTCGTGCCTTTATTGATACAACAGAGATCTGAGTCCTCTAAGAATAGAAAATAATCACCATAAACAATTTTTTCTGCAGTGCTATACAACTTAAATACCCATCTTTTTGCAGTAGAAAGGAGAACACGTCACAGAAAAAAACAAAAACAAAAAAACATGGGAAATGAGGCTGCATTGGTGTGCAGTGCCTAGGTGACCTCACTAACCTAGCCTAAATGAAATCCCACTCGAGGTCCATCAGGTTCTTCAGAAGAGTGGACACATGGCGGTCCACGGTGGCGGACTTCTTTTGAACGATTTTCCCTGTCTTCTTGGAGACAGTCTTGCCCTGGCTGGCCTTGGTCCCTTTTTCCGGGTTGATACCCATGAAGGGCCTGAAAAGCACACAATAGTCTGACATTAGATGTCATAGTCTGCTACTATCCATAACAGGGATGGAGCCTTCGTTACTGTCATTAGTAACACCTGGGTTTAGCCTGCAATTTCATGTAAAAATGGGTGCTGTGAAAACTGTTTGTTAGACAATAAAAGCCTTACCTTTGAATGAATTCAAGAGTACAGGCAGCCTCATCCTGGTACTGCAGACTGCAGATGTAGTAAATTAGAAACAGAGCAGCAAGCCCCGTCACAAATGTTGGCTGGATGCCCTCACACAAGACATGACCCTCAAGGCTGATCATCCAACGTCCAGCACTCACACGCTCTGTTCCACCTGAAACGTGAAGTTAGAGTTATTTCAGAAAGAATCCCTGATGTGTGGTTAACGTAACACAACTCTGTCTTTGCTTACATCAGTACATTAAATCAGGCAACAAACAGGCAACATAAGTTACCATGCAATGTTCATAAACTGTAACGTTACACAGTTTGTAACAGACAAGTTGTTGGTCACTACATGTCAGTACTTCTTTAACTTATGATCCAAAAGTTTTAGAGTTTAAACCTGCTCTACTAAATTTAGTATTTTGATGCCAGCTGCTGTTAGCTGTTACCACTTAAGTTATCCATTCATGTGATGCACAGAAGCATACAAAATACTCCAAAATCCCCAAAATATAATCACAATGATGTTTCTAGTTGCTAACCAACCAAAAAAAAAAACAAACAAACAAAAAAAAAAAACAGAAAAAGAATATGGCTAACTTTATTGAACTATTCAGAAATTTGTGTTACCTGCAAAATGATGATAGCAAGTTGCTAAACAAAACTGCTGTACTTTCCCGCAAGCTTACCAGTCACTCACAGTATAAGATTTATTTACAAAGTTTATTTGTAAATTTACTTCAATAGAAGTTCCTTTTAGAAAGCAAACATCCCCAGAAAAGATAAAAGGTATTTCAACTTACGTATTATGATGATGATAGAGGATCCTTGAAGTCAATCCAACAGAATAGAGTCCAGAAATGGCTTCTCGGCATGCACCTCTTGAAAAATACTGTATTGTACTGTATTTTTACAGTTTATTCAAAAATCACTCCCAGAATGCAATGCTATTAATGGTATGTTACAGTATTTTATGGGAAACAATAAAGTGCCAAGAAATTTTTCCCAGAATGCATTGTTTTATACAGTATATTACTGTTTTAAGGGGTAACGGTATGCTACTGTCAGAATTTCACCTTATTCTTACAGCATTTTGTTACAGTGTAGTTTAAAAGAACCATGAAAATAAATGAGAATATTCTAAAACCTTTCATTAAATGTGACTTTTAAAATAAGGTAACACTCTGATGTCATGCAGTACAACAGTTCTGCAATCCTTACCAAATAAAGATATATTATGAAATGACTTGCTCTTTTAAGTAAACATTTATGAAAACTGTGAGGAAGTATTCCATGATTCTAGCGCCTTCTGTAGTCAGATGGGTACAACTTTGAGGTACAACGTGTACTATTTAGTGACATTTATCAGAACAGACTTTGTAAAAATGGGTTAGATTAACCACAAGTTTGTTTATTGTAATGGATAATCACCTGACAATCAGGTACTATTATATCAACTTTACAGCAAGCATACATGAATTATCATGAATTCATTCATTTATGGGGCTCTAATTTCATAGACCGGGCGCAAGTGCAGGGGCACATGCCCTGCGCGGACAGGGCTTGACCGGCGCTCTTGTCAACATGTGTGCACATGTGCGCCTGTCACCAAATTACAGCTGCGGAGGGTGGGCTCTGCATTGCGCCGAGAATAGAGGTTGGAGCTGGCGAGCTTTCAGCGCACTTTCTGCACTGTTTTTGGCACAAAATTGTCACACCAACTTGAATCTGCTGACACCTCCCCCTGGTGCGCCATCAACTCCCCCTGGCACGCAGTCACACCCATCTCTGCGCAGACGGTCTACCAAATTGTCAAACTGGCAGCGCACGGCGGTGCGCAGCACGAAATTAACACTGCAAGGGGGTGCGTCAGGCTTGCGCCTCCTGCGCTGCACCATAAAATTAGAGCCCTTGATTTTATACATGAGTTACCCAGTGAACTATCAGTAAAACTCATGTATTACATCAATCAGTGCTGAGGTGTTTGGACAGTCCTGATGTCAGTTCTCACTGGTCTTTATGAACTCCTCACAGCTAAATCCTGGTTTCTATTTATGTGTCAAATTATCTCCACTGTAGGTCTCTAAATCTCTATTCTGATGCAAAAACCTTCCCACAAAGCTTCGAGTGCAACTCCTCCAAAATATAACAACATGTCAAAAAGATGGGACTGAACTGAGTGGATCCCTCTTTAGCGCGTTTGTGTTTGTCCCAAGCATTAAACACCACAACATGGATGTTGTCGATATAACGCTGATGCTTTGGTTTGCTTTTGTAGGTCTTATCAGGGCATCACTGCTGATTTCAGACTGTTTCAGATGAAAACAAAAACCCTCACAGGAGCTTTAACCAAGTCTTTTATTGACATCCACATTATCATTCATACAGCACCACCTGCTGTGAGCTGCAGAGGAATAATTACTTTTCTGAAAACCAAAACTAAACATTATCATCTTCCACCAGTGAAATGATATCTGAACCATGATTTCTACATAAAAACATTCAAACATGGTGGAATAATTAAAGATCTGTTTTTAGTAGAAATGGAAAGAAAATTACGATGCTGCTGCAGAGACTTTCTTCAGTAAAGTGAAAAACTATTAGACTGATACAGAAACTCTCTGCTGCCACGACAAGTACAGACAATGAAGGAGCAATGAAAGGAATGGAAGGAAATCAATGTGGCTTTGTTCTTGTTGTTTGTGCCCCCTGTTGTTAGGAGCTCCCTTCAATTCAAGACTCAGACATTGGAAAATTGATTTTTCTTTTGTGTTGTCAAAGACGGGTTTTAAAATTGTGTCGTAGGAGTGTAATGTGTGAAAAAATGATTTTAAATGAAAAAAAACATCCCTGATCTGTGTACTTCTGAGAAACCAAAGTAACAGCACTTTCCTGTATTTTTTTTCTCTAACATCTGCTGCTTTCTGTCTGCCTTGGCCTTGCAGGATGCTGTACACAGAGCTACTGCAGCTGTGGAACGAGGCGGTGCAGGCGGTGGACGCCAAGGACTGGGAAGGATCTCTGGCTAAACTGAGTCAGATCACTGAACCCACGTCTCGCACTCTTTTCAATGCTGCCTCGGCTTACCTGGCTCTGGGAGACCTCGAACAGGCCCTGAAGGTCTGTAGTGTGTGTGTGTTTGGTCATTCTGAAATATTAAGAATTCAACTGTTATAAGTCATTACAACACCAGGAGGCTGATTTTTGCCCAGTAAAGCTCAAAGAGTATTAATAGGGTACCGGTCTTCAGTCTGAATAAAGAAAGAATTAAAAAACGTTCAGGCTTCAGATTGAAATCGTTCCGATACAGAAGCAGCACAAAACATATCCTGTTAACAGTAATGATGCTCTTAGTTTTACGTAGACCTTATGTGGATCATTCTAGGCAGGTCTCTATGGCAACACCACGCCAGCTGATTAAGTTTAGAAGTGAGAAGAGAATTTTTTGTCTTTCTCCGCTGAAAACTATTTCTGTGATTAGTTTTGTAGTGATGGTGGACACTGGAGCCTAACTGTCAGACAGAAAAAGGACAGAAGAGCTGAAGAAAGAGAAACAGGAGAGAGATAGAGCACGAGCTAAAGGCTAACACAGGAGCTAAACTATTTGTGCTAATGTTGACTCCAACCCACAGTCAGCAGTTATTCTGCAGTGGTCTGTTCAAACTTGAGAGTCTATCAATAAAATGAAGAGTGAGGTTACGTTAGCTCTGATTGGTAGATGACTGGCAGAACATTACCAGGGTTCACTGACGTTACACTGACATGTCTTGGAGCACTGAGCTGCCAGCTGTGCTAAATATAAACAGCTACTTAACTACATACAAATTGACAGTGTTTACTTGTTGTCATGTTTAAAAGCATAGCTCTACCTCGTGGTGTTGTACCTGGTAAAAAGTTGTCTTGATCAAAGAAAAGTAGAGTGAAAAAGAAGATCTGATCTCCATTCATTTCCAAAACTAACACAGGTCTTGTGAAGAGTCACGTCTTCGTCACAGTGTTTGTGAGACTCTGGGCTAAGAGGTGGCGCTGCAGTCCGATCAAAGCAGATTATCTTTGCAGCCCAATTGATATAAGCAACATTCACCAAAAAGTCTATTTAATTTCCTAAAGTCCCGTTTGCTTGAAATAATTCCAAAATTATATGATTAAAAAAAATGTGTATCTATATCAATGTATCTATATATCTATGTATATATTTATATGTACATATACACACACATATATATATATATATATATATATATATATATATATATATATAAGTGCTGGGCAAGTTTACGCGTTATTTTGGCGTTAACCAGTCAATCTATTAACGCCTTTATATATTTTATCGCACATTAGTGCATGTCGCTCACATGCTTTTATTTTGTAAATGTCTGTTGCAGACCGCTGCAGAACCGGAAGTGAAATTGGCGGAAAAACACGATGAGTAACCAAAACAAGCATGGAGAAGAGGGGCAACGCCACGGAACTTAAAGGCGCTCGCCGCTTAGTGTATCAGTCTGCGCGCACGGCGTGACAGATATAAACAAACACAGGTAGTCTGCCAGGACGAAGAGACACGATGAGAACTAGAGCCTTATCTAGTGGTGTTTTTGTGTGAAAGTAACGCGCAGAAAATTCTCTAAATAAATCGTGAATGCAGACGGATATCAGATTTTTTCGGTGACAGTCCGTTTGTTAGTGTTTTTGGTCAAGTAAAATTGGCCCCGTCTGAGTGCAGAGGAAACCGGCAGAGGAGCAGGGAGGGGGTGTTTGGTGCGAGCGCTCTGGGCTTCTGCTGCACAAAAACACTGCTGTAGGGGTAATTTCTGCCCTAAACCTTGTGATAGGACCCAACTTGAACTTAACCGGAGAATCACTTTAATGCCCTGACAGTGGCATGCTGGCAAGCTTTAATTTTGTTTTTACATTTTGTAAATTTGATTTGCACTAAATATGTGATTCAACTATTACTGTATAACAAGTACTGATTTAGTGTTTGCATGACAGATGTTATGGCACTTTCATTCATATGGTAGAACATTCCAATAAAAGTGCACTATACACTGCTTTTGAATTCATTATTAGATATTGAATTTACAATGCAATTAATTATGATTAATCAGGGAAATCATGCAATTAACTACAATTAAAAGTATTAATCGTTGCCCACTCCTAATTTATATGTATGTATATATATATATATATATATATATATATATATATATATATATATATATATATATAGTATATATAGTATAAATAGTTAAGCTGAGTTTCTTTCAAAACAAATGAGCTTATGTGGGACACTCTCTCATTCTCTGTATGCGTGAGAAGGTGTTTTCATTCTGCTTTATTCTCAAAAGTGCTCTGAAAAGAAACAATTGCTGCGTTCAATGTAAAGAGGGATGCAGTGATGCTCCTTAAGCATTTTATCAAGTGCCTCACACGAAGCTTCCTTTGACATCAGAGGCAGATATTTAACTGGAAATAGTCTCTTTTCTGCTGGTTTGATTTTGAATCTGATCAGTTTCAGCTGTTTGTATCACACTCATTAAAAGGAGCAGACTTCACTGTGTGTTGGTGTGTGACCAGCCTGCTCCTGTCTGACTTTCAGGCCTTAGACCTGACCATCGCCAAGGATCAGCGTCTTGCTGTGGGTTTCTTCCAGAGAGCAGCTGTGATGATGCAGATTGACAGGTAGGGGGCAGCACCTGATCTGAAGGACAGACTTACCACATTACAGACTCAGGAAACTGTCCTCCTGTTGGTATCAGGGTTTCTCTGTATTCTGAAGACTCTAAGTGTTTTTACATTACATGTTACATCAAAACACTGATGGACACCAAGTACGAGTCTGAACCTCCATGGCTCTGTCTGTCTGTCTGCACAGGTTGGAGGAAGCTCTGTCAGACTGTATCTGGGCACAAAAACACATGAGAGGAAACCTGGTCATCGACTACAGACAGCTGGGGCTGAGATACAGACTCTACAGCTGGCAGGTCTGACACACACACTCTCTGTCTCACACACAGGCACATACCGACACACACCTGTGTGGAGACGTGTTAACGCTGACCTCCAGCCTGCTTCTCCTGATAGAGAGAAATCAGAAAAGGGAACATGATCCCTGAGCTCTGTCAGGATGTGAAATGAGAACAAACGGAGCCGTGTCATCATCACCTGCATTGTGTGGTTTGAATGTCACACACACCTGGGAGCACACAGAGCTCTATTGATAGAGGCCAACAGGTTACACAACAGTACATATTTCTCACAAACGGAATAGTCACACTGTAGCCACACACACACACACACACACACACACACACACACACACACACACACAGTGCACCTGCAGATAGTCAGATAGATCCAAACAAAGCAGCTGAAATCCGTCCTGCCAGGGTTTAAAACTAATGAGTCCTCCTGTTTGATCCGCTACAGAGGTTTGACTTCATTGTCTTTTCAGTTTTACTGGGACTTTTTCTGGCGATGATACTGAGGAGACAGAACAATGGTTTGTGGGTTTCAGAATCAGTGCTTGCTTCGGTAAAGCATCACAGTTTTCCATCAGGGAACAAGTCCAGTTAAATGTAAGATTAGTTTTACAAATGGGGCTGATACTTCCTGGAAAACTGTGACATCATCAGTATGGATTCTTTCCGGGTGCTCTGGCCTCTGTCCAAAAACTTGCTCACCTGGTTAAGTGGTCAGTCTTTATTGCCATTGAATATGTACACCTGTTTCAGTCCAACAAGAAGTGATATTTTTTTTCTAGTTCTTAATGTTTTTTTTGTTAAATTAGGGGATAAATGCTCATCAGAAGAAAGTTTCCGTGCACTGGCCAACCTCCAGAAAGAAAAACTTTATTGTGGCGTTTCGGTCAGAGACTTTTTTTAAGCAAATGATTGGTTGGAGCCACACAGACACTCCTCTTTAAGATGGCTTCTTTTGTTGGCAAAATCGCTTCTCTGCACATATAAAGTTTAAGAGTTAAAATACAATTAAGACAATCGATCGATCTTAATATCCTCTGAATTGCTATGTTAGAAAAAAAAAAAATCACCCCCTGTTCAGTGTGTCCTGATAGTAAAATAAACGACCCAGACAGGAGATGTTTTTTGAACCAGGCTGTAAAAAGGTTAATTTCTGCTTCTTTTTTTTTTTTTGCTTTGTGTGTATGTGATTTTTAGTATTTCCAGAGCCAGCCTCAAGAGGACACTGGAGAAACAGCAGATTTTATCACTTCAGAATGTCTCATATTCTTAGACTGGAGGTTGCTGCTTGCTCGCACTCCACCCCCAACTTCTAATTCCTCCAGATTAACCCCTTATTATCAAGTCTCGTCCTGTCATCTCTGACATTTTTTCAAGTCAAAACAAGACGTCAACTTGTGCCTTACATTCAAACCTGGAAAAGCATCACCCCCTCTCCCTGGAGTTGGTTTGATCCAAAGACGCTGCAGGAGATCCTCTCTGACTGCAGGTTACACAGACACACTCAGGTAGCTGTGTGATATTTGTAGCTGAAAAGTTGACTTAAGCATCAGCTCTTTGTTTAAGATGTGTCAACATGATTGTTCTCATCATTACTCATGTGTTAGCTGCTTTTCCCCACATTTTATTTGCCGCTCCTCTCTTGTGCCCGACTGAGCGAGTCAGGTCAGATATATGGTAACACACCTCATTTCACAGTCGGTAACGGTGTTGTAACTCTTGAAACAGGAATTAATTAGATTACCTGTGACTGGAAAAAGTAACAGTGTTAGTAACCCCATTGCTTTTGACGCCGTTATTCCCAACACTAGTCAGGACTGATGAACTCAAAGACCCAGAGACACCTGTCTCTGTCTCTGCCCTCAGCCTATATGCAACAGACACAAACATCACAAGACAACGAGAAGACTGACATAATGTGAGAAGCAGACTACAACTAAAATGAATGTGGTGTTGAAAATAATAAAATATTTATGATAATAAAAACAGGTATCTTTTGAATTACGGGTGACAGCAACCTGGCAATAAAATCAGGTTAAAGCAGTGATGATAATGGTGCACACAGTTTATTTTTTGTACATAAAAACAGTCTTAAAATCGCACAGGTAAAAACCCACATAAAAATGTAAAACATTAAAAACAACTTAAGATGTCCTTGTTCAAAAGTGGGTTAAAACAGATCAATAGGAGACAGATAAAACTGGAGGCGTTGAGTCCAACACTTAAAACATCACTTAAAAGAGCAGCAAGACGTCCACTTCGTGGCACGTCAAATCGCGGCTTTTCCCTCCCCTAACTGCCAATTGGCCGGGTGGGCTCCTTGTTTTGTCCCCCATTTTTCCACCAGGTTATCCGTCAAGCCCACAAACTCTAATGGTGCGTCCAATTAGCAATCAGTGTATCAAGGCAGATGGTTAATTCATCATAAAAACATGCATAAATAAAATAGAATAAAAGCAATAAAACACAACTAACAAATAAACTCAATTATAAAAGTATACCTAAAAAATGTTCAATAAATTAAAGATAAAACCCATATTTCTGCCTTGTTACAATAACAGTTAGGCACTAGGAACCTTACTGCCAGGCAGGAAAGTTCCTGGTTTAACTGAGAAAACATCAAAAAAGAAAGTGAAGCAAAGAAATTGCAGTGTATCCACACAGAAAGTGCCTGTACAGCTCTGACAGGAACAGTCTTATTTAGAGGTCATCATCAGATGATGATTGCTTCATCCTCTGAGCCCACAGCAAACCCTTCATGAAGCTGTGTTTTTAAAGACTTCCTCAGATGTGGATGGTTTGCAGTGGAAGTAAAAATCATTTCAAACTCCTTATTTCTACGTGTGTTTGCAACAAATGAAGCTCTTCAGTCTTTCTGTGAACCGTGGAAATATCAAACCCTGCAGTGTGTGTGCTGTTATTCTCCAAGGTGTAACGACTGGTGGAAAATGGAACAGGTCTCTGGTTGTTCAACAGACACATTACCCTGCTGAATACTCCAATGATGATGATGATGATGCTTTCAGCCTTTAAGAGTTTTTGTTCCACACACCAAGTTTGGTTCAAAGAAGATATAATATTTGAGTCTTCTTCTCTCTTCGGCTGATCATTGTGCTCAAACACAACGAATGATTGTGATGTGTCCATCAGGTGTTATATAACGCAGCAGCTGTGTACTGCCGGATGGGACAGTGGGAGCAGGCGAAGGAGGTGTTGCAGACGGCGTCCCAGGAGAAAGGAGGCCGAGGAGGGAACATAGATGTGGCCATGGACGCCATCATGGTGAGTTCTTGCTCTGATGATGCTGTGGATGTTTTATTACAGCCATTCCTGCCTTGATGCCTCTGCAGTGAGAGGAAGAGAATGATGATTGTCTTCAGGTAGAGAAAGTTTAGTCCGCCCTGAGATAACGGACCATCAGCTGTGCTCCATTTGGCGCACTGACGTGCCGTTCATCAGGTTTCAGAGAGGACAGAGAGCTCATCTGGAGAGAGCACAGGTGGAGCAGTTTGCTCTGCAGCTGGTCTGTGTGCTGTCATACGTAGGTGTGATCAGAAGGCACAGGCAGCCAGCAGGTGACTGTACGTCTCCACCTGAGCAGGCCTGAGTGGAGGAGTGAGAGGTTGGGCTTTAATCCAGCTGAGTCCAGTTAATACCACAGACATCCTAAATTATGCTGAGAGTTAATTTGTGAGCTTGTTCAACAGGAGAGGCAGGAAAAACATTTGGCAGAAGGAATAAATCATAAAAAATGAATGCAGGAGCTCCTCAGAATTAAAACAGAGCCAGCACACAACCTGCTCTCTCTGCATGAGTCCTGATTGAGCTCTGCTGCAAGAGTTAAGACCACATCCTTTGTAACCAGAACCAGATCAACTCATGACTGGATTTAAACATTGGATGCATTCATGGCATCAATGAACCCTGGATGTGTTTTCAGTCTTTAAGTGCAATTTGATTTTCTAAATAGGCCATCTTTTAACATTAAACACATCTCCAGGTACTTCCCAATAAATAAAAGTTATCATTGCAACTTTAATTTAATCCCAGGAGTTCATTTAATAAAGAGTTCTGATTGTGTCAATTATGGCTTACAGTATCAAAATTCAGTAGCTCTAAACCTACAGAGATGAAAACAGTTTTTAAACACAGAAACTTTGGCCTCCTGAAAAGTATGTTCATTTACACTCACCAGCCACCTTACTAGGTTCACCTGTTCAGCTGCTCGTTAACACTAATTTCTATTCAGCCAATCACATGGCAGCAGCTCATTGTATTGAGGCATGTAGACATGGTGAGGAGCTGCTGCAGTTCAAACTGAGCATCAGAATGAAGAAAGGTGATTTAAGTGACTTTGGACATGGCATGGTTGTTGATCTGAGTGTTTCATAGAACTGCTGATCTACTGGGATTTTAACCCACAACCAATCTCGAATGGTCCCCAAAAAGAGAAAATATCCAGTGAGCAGCAGTTCTGTGGCCAAAATGCCTTGTTGATGCCAGAGGTCAGAGGAGAATGGACAGACTGGTTGGAGCTGATAGAAAGACAACAGTAACTCAAATAACCACTGGTTACAACCGAGGTCTGCAGAAGAGCATCTCTGGTCTGATGAGTCTGGATTTCTGCTCCACATTCAGATGGTAGGGTCAGAATTTGGCATCAACAACATGAAAGCATGGATCCATCCTGCCTTGTATCAACGGTTCAGGCTGCTGCTGGTGGTGTAATGGTGTGGGGGATATTTTCTTGGCTCACTTTGGACCCCTTAGTACCAACTGAGCATGGTTTAAAGTCCACAGCCTACCTGAGTATTGTTGCTGACCATGTCCATCCCTTTATGAGCACAGTGTACCCATCTTCTGATGGCTACTTCCAGCAGGATAACGCTCCATGTCATAAAGCTGGAATCATCTCAGACTGCTTTCTTCAACATGACAATGAGTTCTCTGTACTCAAATGTCCTCCACAGTCCCCAGATCTCAATCCAATAGAGCAGCTTTGGGAGGTGGTGGAACAGGAGATTCTCATCATGGATGTTCAGGCAACAAATCTGAAAACACCTTTATGATCCTATCCTCCTATGAAGCTCAGGTCGCTCTGATCGCAGCCTTCAGCTCGTTTGTGTTACTGGGTCTGGTGTCTCTCATCTTCCTCTTGACAGGGCCTGATAGATCCTCTCTGGGGTTCAGGTCCAAGCGAGCTCAGTAATATCATGGTGATTCAACCAGCTCTTGCTTCTTTTGGCGCTGTGAGCAAGAGCCAAGTCCTGTTGGAAATTGAAATCAGCCTCTTCGCAAAGCTTGAAGCTGAAGGCAGCATGAAGAGCTCTAAAGTTTCCTGTTAAACATCTGCTCTGACTCTGGACTTCAGAAAACACAGCACAGTAGTGACCCGCTGTATTCTTAGAGATGTAACCTGGTGATGAGAAGATTTGATGTGAATATGTGTGTGTGGAGGAGTGAAGTCACCATGGTGACAATAAACCATCACGCAGACTGTGGAACTTTCAGCAGAGTTTTATTGAATAATTCCTCTGAACACACAAACAGATCATATCAGATCTGACTCCCAGAGCCATGAGTCATATGAGAGTGTGACATTTACTGTGCCTCGCGGGACTTTTCTGAAATGGTGATGTGACTGTTCAGTGAAAGTATTCTGACTTTAATCACTGATTTGAAGTTTGAAGAAAGTTTCAGTACATGTGTAAACACAAACACTCTCTCTTTGTGTCTTTCCTCCCTCAGAGGGAGGAGATCCCAGCTCCTCTCCTGGTACCTGAGGGAGCCGTGTTCAGACCCAGGAAACAGGATGTGGAGCAGCTGCAGCAGAAGGACTTCCTGGGCAAATCAAAGGTAAAGTGAACACAGAGAAGTGGGGGCACGTTGGTGCACAGGGGTCGTCCAGTGTCTGAGAATCACAGTGACATTTAACCCCATGTTAAGACAGCTATCAGCCTGTTATTACAGCACCAGATTAGAAATACAAAGGGCCCAACTAAACAGCCTAAAAGGATCAAATCCTAGGGAGCGGAGTAAATTAGAGTGGGTCAGCAGCATGCTACTGGTAAGGTGCTGCACCATCTGGTGCTCAGTGAGGAGTAGGACTGGTGGTTACATCAAGTCCAGGGTTTAAAGAGGGGTGATCTGCTTCTTCTCATATTTCTCACATAGATATTAACTATCAATGCTTGATGTCAGACTGAGCGTGTGCAGATTTTCAGACCTCCACATATCCATGTGCACAGTTTCTTGAATCTGTCTGTAAACTGCTCAAAATGCTTCGTTCTAAAAACAACACCACAGATCCTCCTCACAAGATCTTCATGCGACCTGCTGAAATGAGGTCATCACATAAGGACATCCTAACTGGTTGATGACACATTCAGGGGACAGGCCTCAGACACCAGGTTTCCCCAAAGAACTGCCCCTGACAGGCCTCCAGAGGGCTGGCCAATCAGAGGGAAGGGGGTATGTGGAGTGGGGAGCTTTAAAGAGACAGCAGCTAAAACAAAACCCTTCAGGAAAATGGAGATCTATTTTTTTTAAGCTGTAAACCATGTGAAGCTACTACAGGGGGTCCAGAGGGACAGTATAAGGACTAAGAGTGTGGTCACACTGGCAACCCTAAAGTCCAGCTTGTTTGGCCAGTGTGATCGCAACCGTGCCGTGCTTAAGCATGTTTCACTTCTCTGCTTTGGCACGTTTTGGAGAGGTAAACTTCGGCACGGTTCACTTAATGCACAAGCTCAAGCACACGGACATAAGGTATGATCCATGATGATTCTGACATCATTTTGAACAACAGTGAGGTGTTAGAGGGCTGTGTCTGACCAAAACAACTAAATATAAACCAAAAAGTCTTTTATGTTGTAGCAGAGTTGTCTTTGTCTCATTGTGTTGACTCTGATGAGATCGCACTTCCTGTAAAAAAGACGCTGCACCATGACGTAGACAGGTCATGCGTGTGTGTGTGTGTGTGTGTGTGTGTGTGCATATGTGATACCTGCTAATGGGTCATATTGGAGTAACATAATTGCCTCCCCATCCCCCCACAGTGCTGTCCCCCTGTTAGCCAGTATGGCCTGAGGCCATACTACTCCGTTACAGCCCTACAGCATGTTTGGAAAGGTCAGTGTGACCGCAACTGTGCCGTGCTCAAGCACGATTCCCTTCCGTGCTTCGGCACGCTTCGAAGAGGTGGGCTTCGGTACGGTTTACTTCATGCACGAGCACAAGCACGCGGACAGCGTGTGCGATCTATTACGTCTCTCGACAATCATTTTAAACAAAGCGGGGTGTTAGAGGGCTGTGTCGGGCGAAAACGACTTAACATAAGTCCAAAAGTCTCTAAAGTTGTAGCAGTGCTCCCTGTGTCTCATTGTGCTGACTCTGATGAGATTGGGCTTCATGTAAACAGACGCTTCACGATGACGAAGGTGGGCTGTGCGCGTGTGTGATACCCGCTAAGGTCTGGTTTATATTGGTACTGCTGGCCGTACTCTCCAGCCGGAGAACAGCGCTGCAGGGGGGCAATCATGTATGGCACTTACAACTGTGAAGTGTCTGTTTAAAATAAGCCTCATCAGAGTGACCACATTGGTGAACAGGGAGAATACTGTGCTAACTTTAGAGACTTTTTGCCTTATGTTAAGTCATTTCGATTTAACACAGCTCTCTAACACCCCACCATTGTTTAAAACTGTTGTTGAGAGAAGCAGTTGCATTGTTTATCAATCATGGGTTATGCCTTTGTTGTGTCTGTGTGCTTGTGCTTGAGCATGTAGTGAACCGTGCCGAAGCTGAAAAGTGTACCGTGCTTGAACAAAGCACACTTTAGACCACAGTGGCCAAATGAACTGGACTTAAGGGTAGAAGTGTGGGCACAGTTCAGATGCCCAGTTTGACCACACCCTAACAAAACCTCAGTACCTCCTCTTTATCTTTCAGTTTGTGGCTCACCAGTCAATGTAGTTATTAGCCCCTCAGTATTAGGGCTGGAAGTTGGCTCTGGTGTTTAACTAGAATATAATAGTCACTTTATCAATAGATTGTGTAACTTGATTGTTCCTTTAAAGATGCGGGAAACACATTAAGTTTTCTCCAACAGAGGTTAAAGGGGGAATGAAAGTCACCTTCAAACTTGACGGAGGCGTTCGTACATTTATGATTAAGAGACAGCAGCATTAGCTTAGTGAACTACTGTAAACTGTAGTTTAAACTCAGTTTAGTCTGTGCTGATATCTGCGGGCATGCTGGTCAGAGGTGGAAACGATGAGGGAGGCCAGACTACGGCTTCTGTCTCTATGCAGCGACAGTGCTGACCTCTGGGAAGATCTGACGGTCAGAGAAGAGTCTGAGATAAAGAGTTATGACTGAGAGGGAACAGGGGACTGGACCAGATATATAATGCTTCGATAAACAAATGCTTTCTCAACTCCTGACAAGTTATAGGATCATTAACTTCAGACTGACAGTTTTTATGACATAGCTAATGTATTTTTTATTCTTGAACAAAATAATTTATTAACCAAAAAATGTGCATATGTTTTGGCAATGGAGGCGCGTTTAGCTCCATTCATTCAGACAAGATATTGTTCCTTGAAAAAGTTTGACTCCACTGACAACCTTTTATTTTGAAATAGACTTCAGCAATATTCACCAGACAGGATATACCATCTGCAGGAGGATGTGTGTAAGTTGCTGATGTTGATTCTCTCCCTGCAGGTGATTTTCTCCATTGTACCCAATGATGATTTTGGAGGTTTTGAACCTTTGAGGCTGCAGGTAAAAAAAAGAAAAAAAAAACACAGTATCATGGTGAATAATATATGACATGGCAGATCTTTTTAACAGTGACGTGTTGTCCCTTTAGAAACCTGGTTTCTACGAGCCTAAAACGGATGGATCTCAGTGAGTGGGCCTCTCAGATTAAACATTCATAGCCTGAGCTGGAGAGAGTGCTCTGCTGTTAGAATAAAACCTGTGTGAGTGATTTCCTCTTCTCGTCCTGTTAGAGATACTCGGTACATGCGTGTGAAGACTCCTTACATGGCTCGAGGGCAGGACCAGCTGACGGTGCCGGGTGGAGCCATGGTGTTTATATTTGCTGAGGAGGACAGGGACGGGATGGTGACGGTCATTTATGATGGACAGGTGAGCAGAGGGAGAGGAGCTGAGTCTGTGATGAAATGAGGACACCATGATGTCATATTCCAGCTCTGGTGTGTTTCTTGATTTGTCTGCGTCTTTGTTCTTCAGAGAGGACTCCTGCCTGTCACCCTGCTCGAACCTGCAGATGTGAAGTCATCCAAAGGCAAAAAAGACAACGTAATGAACTCTACCATTTCATCACACACTGCCTGATCTGTTTTGTGAAGCCCCTTATTGGGTCTTTTTCAGAAAATGAAGTCTCTGCTTGAGCTGAGAGTCTAATGGTGGCACTTTGGGGACTGTGGAAATTACCCTGATGCTGAGTGTTGCTTTATCTTTTCTTTTACCCTTGAGAAGCCACAGGAAGAAGTGCTGTGTCAGGAAAACAGATAAAAACGCTCTGAAATAAACAGATCACTCTGCTTCTTTCCAGCTGGGAGGAGGATGCAAAGATTTCTCTCCACTGAGCGACACGCTGTTTTTCTGACCTCTCTGTGCTCTCGTTTATTCCAGAGTGTTCCCAGTGGGATCCCCCTCCCTCCAGGACTGAAACCACCTACTCGCCCCAAGCCCAAGTCCAGCTCAGCAGCTCCTCCTCGGGGTAAAAACCTATCACACACCCCTTTCTCTTTCTCTGAAGTCATAAAACTTTAGAAAAGATGGTCTGCTCCAGCGAGCACCTCTTTATTAGATCAGATCATTTCAGGGTCAGAAATCTTCTTGGTGTGAACTGTCCACCTGGCATTGAGGCTTCCTCTCAAACAGACTTTTATTTTTTTGTTGCTCTGTGCAGAATCAGAAAAAAAAGTTGTAATAGTTTATGGTGTGTGACCAGTGGATGCCGACACAGAGACAAATCAAAGGCAAAACTTGTAGAGAGGACAAAACAACAATTATAATGTGGAGCCCTGAGCAAAAAGTAGTGATGTGCAGATCGATAGTAAAATATTGTTATTTACGAAACCAGCTCTCTGTGCTTTAAAATCTATTCCAAAACTAAAATATCGATACTTTTGATTCTTCAGTCATTTGTCCTGTAAATCATGAACAGGAACACAGTGAAAAGTCACCAAATTGTTGAGTGTATCTAAATGACACGCCGTTCGGCGGGACCTACTTTCGCTTCCGCCTGGGTAAGTGTGAAATGCGCAAGTGCAGCTGCACGCTGCTCGGTCACTGAGTCTGTTCGGTCAGCATCTTGACCGTCAGGCTGTGACAGCTAAGATGCTGTTTGTGATATATGTAGAGCACTGTTGCTGTTGGGGTTGTTCAAAATAATAGATATGGTTGTGAAATAAGTAATAAAATAAATACACGATTCGACAAATGGCTGCATGAGTTTGTTTGGAGTAATGATATGTGTATCAGAGAGATAATCTCACATAGGCTTAAGGTAAGGTTCCCGAAGGAATTGATCATTTAAAGTGGATTACAAACACCAGGTGTCATTAAAATACACAGAACGTTTGCAATAAAACAGTCATAGTGAGTTAAGAAAAGTATATATTATAACAGATGAATAAAAATAACATTTAATCTATGAAATATATCCGTTATTATTTACAACCTGTCTAATTTGCTTTAACTGTTGAATAAATAAATTCAGGTGTTGACAATTTGTGAAATTATTGTGGCATTTATTAATTTGATTAAATATTGCATTGGCAAATTAGATTTAGTGATACAGTTTTTAAGATTTACCAGACACTTTACATGTATCTACTCTGAGTATCGGCATCCAATCTGTATCACAGATACCAGCCTGAATTTTACTCAGTGTCGGATCGGGGAGAAAATTGGTGGTATCGAACATCACTAGGATAAAGCACAAAAAATGGAGACTAGTGCTGTGATGGATGTAGAAAGTATTTGCAGTGAGAAAAGTAAAAAGAGACAAAACGCATCCAAATGAAGTTATGGTTAGCGGACAACATGAGCTGTCTGTGCGGTTGTTGTCTGTTGTAGGGGGCTCTCTCTGATTGGCTGTTGCCATCCTCAGTGAGAATCAGAGCCCTAACCAATTTGGTGCCCCAGGCAAGATTTCATCTGGTGCCCCTTGTATTCCAGCACCAACTACAATTTTTTACATACTTAAATGAAACTACGTTTTAATGACTTCATTTCTATCAAAGAAAAACCTGCAAATAAACACTTTAATCAAATTTAAATATATACAAAAAAAAAAAAAACAAGAAATACAAAGATCTATAAATACAAACTGAAGATTTGAAAATCTGTATATCACAAGAACCTATAACAAAATACAATAAATAAGAAATCAAGTTTGTCACATATATCAGTCATGATAGTAGTAGTGAATATTTATTGGTTATAAAGCAAACATTTGAAAAGCTTAATTCCAGAGGTTCCTTGGTTTGTTTTCTCTTCATCAGAGCAGCAGGGCAAGTGTGCTTCAAACTATTTATTACAATATTTGTATTTGAAACTAGCTGAATGTTAGCTTACTAAATGCACAATGATGTTAATAAGAAGCAGGACTCTAATGATACCTGCCTCACTAAAGAAAAACTGTAATTCTACACCTGGTTATTTTATCTACACGTATAAAAATGTTTGTTCACCTGGTTAAAAAGTAGTGAAAATCACTGACGTTATTTTTATTAGAAGTTAGGACTTACACAGTCAAACGTGACTACTAACTGATAACAAGCTAGCATAACTGCGAGTAAAACTTCTAAATAACATGACGCACATACCTCTGTCTTTTTAGCGTTTCTCCTCCTCTCTTCTTCTCTTTCACCCCTGGGCTCCTGAAGGCTTTGGCTTTTTGATGTGATTCCTGTTATTTAGCATACTGTCAGTCAGTATCATTTAGGCAGCATAAACTGCCTGTCCATCACAAATGAGCAGGTGAGGAGGAGCGGTGTTGTGATCATGCGCCCTTCAGGGTCAAGCCGAGTGCAGGAAAGTAGGGCGTTTTTAAGGTTATTGACATGTTTTGCTGGATTCTTTTGTAACATTACTGAATTTAAGTCTGGAAATTCTTCTATACAAAAAAGAAAGCCGTGCTGGTGCCCCTATGATTGCCGGTGCCCCTAGCATTTACCTATACTGCCTATGCCAGGGCCGGCCCTGGTGAGAATGAATGGCGTAATCATCCTGATAAATATCAAACATGTTTGAAAATGATTGGGGCAGCTCTAACAAGCCTGTGCGATGACCGTGGGGCTTGAGATTGATCCATCACTCGCGCATCCTAGAAGATAATCTGGATCCTGGATCACGTTTCTCCAACGATTGTCAGGAGGGCTGAATCAGGGTTAAATAGGACAAGGCTACTTGATTTGGTGGAGAAGGTGCGCTCGATTTGCTTACCAACCTGTCCAGAAATGATAAGGATATTTTCAATTAGTATTTTGTTAGAACAAATTAGTATTTTGTGGGGACAAAGTATTATTTCAAGCTCACAAATTATTATCTTTTTCTTCACTATGTCATGTCTGGGGCTCGGTAAGTTTGAACAAACCACTGCAGAATAAATGCTGCATGTGGGTTGGAGTGAACATTGTCACAAACGGCTTAGCTTGTGTTGTAAGAGCCAAAATGGGAAAAAAATAATTAATAGTAAATATTTAGTTAAAAATAGTACACATTGTTAATGATCATTTCATTGCTATTTCACTTTAATTCATGTGGTTTAAAATCACAGTTGCTTTGCTTTAAATTCCAGTGACAGATCCGTATTTTAATTTTTCCTTGTTTTAATGAAATACTCAAAACAAATTGTCCTGCTTTGTTGCTCGCTTTGCAAATACTAATGTGGCATGTGAGAACAAAAAGTTAGACAGAGTGCTACTACATGTGTTTCAGCCCATGCTCCATCACTCTCCTGTTTAGCTTTCGTCTACTCTGACCTCCTTTTTCTCTTTGACAGTTAGGCTCCAGCCTCCATCACCACGAAAGAAATCCAAGAAACATTTTTCAGGTGAAAAATGAAGCCAATGCTGAAGTGCTAAACGTTGCTGTCTGTTGACAGTCTGCTTGAGGCTGGCTGCAGAAAGACCAGAAACCACAGACACACTAAGCCTTAAAAAAACATCTTTAAAACATTTGAAAGCCTGGTTAAAAAAAAAAAAAAACAGCTTGGGTCTGAATCACTAACTTCTCCATTGGCACACACTGTACAGATGGTAATTTATTTTCTAACTCAGGGGTTTAAAAGTTATTCAGTTTACAAGTTTGCCCAATCAGAGGCAGAGCTCAGATCACATGACTGACAGGTCTGACACTCTCTCTGTTGCGTGGTGTTGTCTGAGACTAAATGCCGTGACCCCACTGAGTGACCTGACCAGGAAGGTGAAATTATTTTTGGGGAATGACCTGTTTTGGCACTGATCATCTGATTCGAAATTCTGGATTGTGATTAGACATAAATATCTAGAAGTGAGACTTTTTAAGATCACTTAGAAACTCCTCTCAGGGACTTTAATGGGCTTCAGTCTTTACACTCAATAAAATCTGAACATCTTTAATTAAAATTAGTTTCTGACTGACAGATAGCTTCACTAGTGTGTGTGTGTGTGTGTGTGTGTGTGTGTGTGTGTGTGTGTGTGTGTGTGTGTCTGTGTGTGTGTCTGTGTGTGTGTCTGTGTGTGTGTCTGTGTGTGTAGTTTTCAGTGTTTCAGCAGCCAGCTTCAAGCAGATGCTCGATGCGCTGCAGTTTATAACACTTCTGCTTTGAAAAGTGCCGTGGTTTGATAACAAGTTGTAACAATTTCTGAAGCCAAGAGTTTTAAAACAAGCTTGTTCTGGATCCCCGTTTGGAGGAAGAGGAAGAGGAGGAGGAGGAGGAGGAGGAGGGATGTCAGGAACAATGATCAGCTTCAGTTATGTTACAGTGGAGGCTTTCCATGCCTTCCAGCATGAGTTACCACCAACATGCTTCATTATTCCACTAAAAAACAGCAGGAAGGACCAAAGGAGGCATGTTAAAGAGGGGATACCGCGCTATATTTTTAGTCTTTATTCTGTCCCTGTGGTGCCCCCATAGTAGCTTTACATAATTTACAGCAACACCAAAAAGAATCCCTGCTTTTCTCTTACTGGTGTTTTAGGAAACTCTTAATTCAGCCTCCATTTGAGATGCTGTCTCTTTAGGGATCCCTGCTGCACAAACCCCCCTCCCTCTGATTGGCCAGCCCTCCGGAGGCCTTTGAGGGCGGGGCTATGGGCAGACCTTGGTGTCTGAGGCCCATCCTGCCAACATGTCACAATCTAGTTAGCAGATCCTTATATGGTGACGTCAATATTTCAGCAAGTCTCGTAAAGATCTCATGGAGATCTCACGCTGTTCTGAGAATTGAGAGTTTTGATCAGTTTAGAGTCAGATTAAGGGATTTCTACAACATATGAACACATGGAAGTTTAAAAATCTGCACACATTTAGTCTGAATATTCTTACTTCTTATCCATGTTTAAAGAAGGGAAAGCAGAGTGCCCCCTCTTTAAGGATTGATGAGGGAAACTGAAGCTGTGTAGGTACAGGGAGGTAAGTATCTCCAGGTTAGAGCTGCTGGAGTGGAACAAACCTTTAGCTCCTCGTCTAAGCCTTCATTTGCATGGTGTGTGCTCAGACTCTACCTGCTTTGTGTTTTCCCTGCAGTGAGCTTTAGCTCCACAGACACTCCACCTCCATCCTACACTACAGCCACCCACGCACCGCTGCCAGCCCCAGAGCCTCCCAGGTACACAGCCAACGCAGCCAGTGACCAGGTAATATCCCCTCTGAGTGGCCTGATTCATCTGTGCGGGCTGAAATCACATCAAACTTCTTTCCCTCACACATCACAAGCACACGCGCTTCTCTTCTCATGTCAGCTAAATATAGAGGGATTGTGCGGACTTGTTTTGTTAGGGTGATCTTAACTGGGGAGCGCTGATGTGTCCCGATTAAGTCACGCAGCCGCTCAGACAAAGTGGAGGTAGAAGCCTCTGAATATAAATATTCTTTGTTCCTCTGCGTGCCACTAACATTTTACAAGGGCTGATCCAGTGTGACTCCTTTATTTCCCGTCACTTACATCCAGCACACTGACTGGTAATATTATTTAACACTAAATTTATTTTGAAATGCCTCCTGAACAGATAAACGATCTACAGTTGATCTGCTTCCAGTTTATTGATGCACTAGAGCAGATCTTCTCTGTCCTCCTCCAGGCTGACTTTCCTCTTTCACTGCTGGTATATATGTTCTCCTTAACTGGTCTATCCATGTTGGTTTGGGTTTCAATCTTTCTTTCTGCCTTAATTTAAGCTGTTAGTGAAGTGACCAAAACTCACTGGACATAGGAGATAAAATGGCAGAAGCTATCTGCCTCAAACTGGAACATGAAAACAGAACTGATGAAAATTTTAGGACCTGATGAAAAATTGCAGGAATTTACATTTTGCACTGTTGGGTCTTTGGAAGGTTCTGAGTAGAGTTCAAAATGAAAAAGAAATGGCAGTGAGATTAAAATAATGAAAAAAAGGTCAAAGGTCAAGGTTTCTTTATTGTCCTTTTTTTTAAAAATACTTTTTATTGCCATCATATCACAACTTTCATTGCCCTTTTTAAGAGACCTATGTAGAGATGACAACCATTTTATACATATATAATCTGTGCATCACCCTGTGATGGTGACATTTAATGTGTTCAGAAAAATAAATAATAACAATATTTAGCATCCAAGTTTAAAGTGCTACCATATGTAAGTTTCTCCATATACAATTAAATGTATACAAAAAACATTTTTGATTTATGAAAATCTGACTACTGTATTTTCTCAAATTTTCACACCTTCTGAACATTATGACGAGGCAAACACAGAATATACACAAACAGGCAAACAAACAAGGATAAAGAAAAAAATAAAAAAAAGATAAAAAAAAAACAAGATAAAATAAAATAAAATTCTTTATTGTCCTTACAGGAAAATTTGTTTGCGGCTGCAGACATACAGATACATAAACAACACAAATAAATTATCCACATCAAATGTATAAGTTCATTAACTGTGAAACCCAGCAGGGATTCTCCAGCATTTTGAATAATAATAAAAAAAGATTAGATAAAAAAAAAAAAAAGTAAATAAATAAACAAAATAAAAATGTTAAATTTTATATATATATATATATATACATATATATATATATATATATATATATATATATATATATATATATATATATATATATATATATATATATATATATATATATATATATATATATATATATATATATATATAAAGATAAAAATGATGAAAATGATAAAAAGAAAATGTGATTAAAAATGATAAACATCAAAAAGATATAAATAATACAATCCATGGGAAATAAAAAAGATAATGTTATAAAAACGATATATATGATAACTGTAAAAAGATTATGATAAAGTGATGAAAAAGAAAAAACTTTAAAAATTGATGAAAAAATGAAAAGAAAATTCATTAAAAAAGTTTAAAAAAAGAAAAAATGACAAAAAGGAAACAGGATGAAAGGGATAAAATGATGAAAAAATATTATGGAAAAAGATATAAATGACAGAAAAGAAAAAAAAAATAAATAAAATGATTTTAAATAATAATTAAGAGATCTAAATGATAAACAAAGATAAGAAAAAATGTTTTTTTTTTTTTTTTAAAAAAGGTAAAGTGCATTGGGCAAAAGAATGCAATAGCTATTTAATAGACCAATGGCAGCAGATACAAATAAGACCTGATTCTAAGCAATTCTTTACAACCAACAATTTAACTAAAATAGGCTGTAAGCCTTGTGGCCCAATTGTTGAAATACACGCTCTAGAGCGAGCCAAAATGTTGCTACCCATACCTTTGAAGTTAAAATCTAATCCAAGGATATCCCATGTTTGGGATTCTTTAAATCACAGGTGAAAGTAGACAGGGTTAGTGGAGACCCTCCTGGATTTAGAGTAAGTCCTGATGTGCTCATCGTAGAGCTACCTGAGTCAAACAGCCCGGCTCCATCGCTGATGGGAATATCTGCAGATATTACATCTTCCCCTGGCAGTGCTTCTTCACGTTGGCTCTCATTAATTTTAACAACCTGAGTTAAGTGTGGTCATGAGGTCGTGTGTGTTCTTTACATCATTTGTGCAAAGTAATACAGCCAATTATTCTGACACTGATACAGACACAGTTACCCTGCGTTCTAACCATGTGAACTAACTGACTGCACTAAATGAATCTTTTTAAATCCAAGCTGTGTTTGCTTCCTTTTGATCTGTGTGGTTTGTTTCCAGCAAGCAGACTCGGCTCAGGGGGCAGAGGCGGGATCTGTGGTGGTGAAAGTCCACTACACATACACAGTGGCTCTGTCGGTCCCTCTGGACACACAGTACAGCGAGTTAAAGGAGAGAATCGCACAGAAATTGGGACAGCCAGCGTCTCAGCTGCGCCTCAGGTAACCACAGGCCTGCCAACCCACTTCTGTCTCTCTGAATTCTAACAAGTGATGCTGCATTTCTAAAAATATGCTTTTCTTTGTCCACTCCACCCTGTGGGCCTAATATCTAATGTGAGAAAAAGAGCACTGAGGCTGCAGCTGCACACACCACGAGCACACAGCAGTAAACAGCAGAGCAGGGCTGACAAATCTGCACGACGAGAGAAAAACATCACAGAATCTGTGCGAGAGCTGAGAGGATTAATAACAACAGGAGCCGCTCATTCCTCTAGATGTCAGGATAAAGATAGGATGAAGAATAACAAATAACATGCATCAGACTCTTGTTTCACTGCTTGTAATCTCTCCTGTCTTCATCCCACCAATGTTTGTCCCATGATGACCACAACTTCCGTCCCTCCCTCTCTGTTCCTCATCAGACACAAGCTGCACAGCTCCCGGGCGCTCATACCTCTGGGTGGGGAGGAGGAGCCAGGACGCACCGTGCAGGAGGTAGCTGAGGCCGGCAGGGCCACCCTGTGGTGTCAGGTGAGGTCAACACTTCGCACCATGAGGGCGTGAAATCACACATAAGCTGCAGGGACATGTCCACGGGGTCTGAAGAGGCTGCAAGGGCTCTTAGACAGATTAGAGCTGAAACACTTTTAAAATAACTGGTACGGTGGCTGACAAGGACAAACATGCTGGAAAAGCCCAACAATTTTTTTTATGGTGCTAATCTCCCTGATTTCGTACTGTGCAGACGCACCACCAGAGTTCGTTTGGAAGCGGACCAAGACCACCTCAAAAAGTGGGTCTTGGTCCGGTTGTTTGGTCCGTACCAGGGTTCGTTTGTGTCTATTCACGCCTGCATGAAAAGTCCGCACCAGCGTGGAAAATGAATCCTGGTCCGTTTAAAGTGGAGCAAACAGTCCAGGTCTGAATATGCCCTTAGTTTCTTCCACTTGCTAATCAACACACAAAGTCACTTACGCACTGGCTGTGATTGACTGAGGTAACCATGCTTACTCCCTGCCCAGAAACAACCAAAACATCAAGAAACAACCATGTCACAGCTGAAATACACCAGATGCGTCTCCAGTCCGTCTCCAGTCCGTCTCCGCTCCGTCTTGGCAATGGATCAGATAGGTTTCCATTCAAGTCAATGTGTCAACTTACACTGGATCCGCTCTGTTGCGGTCCGGCTACGTGGCTGGTCCAGCAGGTCACAGCTAATACGTAGTCATGCTATTCTGGCCGGATGTGGAGCTGTGACGCATAAATTCAGCGCAGGTCAGATCGAGCTGGACTGGAAGTAATGACCAAAAACTACCAAAAAACACCCAGAGACTTTCAAAATAAAACAGACCATGTAAAAATCTGTTCATATTTCAAAATGTGAAATAAATCCTGATAAAATCCAGATCCTGTCCTTGCCATAAGAACGTCCTGACATATTTTCCTCCATATCGCCCCCTAATGGAGAACATGTTTCTTGGTCAGAAGCAGAGTTGATGTTTATGGAGCACAGAACACAGCAGAAAACTGACCACTGATCATCTGAGATCAGAGACACCTGAGGGAAAGGTGAGCGTTGGTTTCATCAGTCTGTGATGATGGAACAAGGGGGTTTAAAACACAGAAGTAGTTAACAAAAAGAGCATTAACATGTTACTTTGAACATTTATAGATATAATACTAAGAGTTGCTAGGCCTCTGATGTAAATGCTTCAAATATGGAAAAAATCATGTGGTAATATTTTCTTATATGAGCATCACACACTCCATCATTTCTAACACTGTGTTTTCAGTTTTAAAAGGATCAAACCTTCTCTTCTTTGTGTCTTTTTGCCCTCCGTTTGACCAAGCATGAACACTAAACTGTGCATTGAAGCCTGTTTTAATTCTGTCATCCAAATGTTTTTGATTTTTCCCTTTGGGTGTAGTTTGTCACATCTTGTCCATCCTGTGAAGAAGCACAATTTTAGTGTTTTTTTGTCTTAATTTATGCTAAAATAAGCAGCTCTGAGTTCATGTTGCTGTATTATTTTGACATGTTGGCTGGATTGACTGAAGGAGCAGACTGCCTTTAAATTTTAAGACCAACACTTTAAATCCCTGCACTTTTGTAAAATCTCTCTTCAGATGATCATATAACAGAATCTACTTCCTCCTGTGGTTTAACACAGAAAGAAGACCCCCTGGTCAATCGTCCCATCCTGTGCCAGATGGTGGCGCTGTATGACTACTCTGGCCAGGGCCCAGAGGACCTGGAGTTCAGTGAGGGAGACACCATCGACATCCTGGGTGAAGGTGAGGTCTGCAGGTGGACCTCAGCGGGGTCTTAAAGCGTCTCTCGGTCTCTTTATTTCCACTCTGAGTCCTCCTGGGCTCAGATGTGAGTCTCTCTGCCTCTTTACGTCTCTCCCTGTTCAGTCTGAAAGCTCACCGCCTCTTCACGGCACTCTCCTCCCCTCTCTGCAGTTAATGAGGAGTGGCTGGAGGGACACTGTGCCGGGAACATCGGCATCTTCCCAAGCTGCTTCGCCTACAGGGAGAACATTGGAGAGGGCCTGGAGAGCCTGTTATGAAGACGGCGTGTGACTGTGCAGTCATGACTAATAAACCTGTTAACCTGTGTCAGTGTGAGCGCACACAACACTCAGGGTTTACTCTGTCCTACTCTCTCATACTTTGTCTCAAGTTATCACTGTCAGGCTGCTGCACGGACTCAGAGTGTCTGTGGGATTTTAGAGTGTTTACATTAAACCTGATGAACTTTCCTCTTTTCAGATGCTTCAATCTTCCTGTTGTACCTGTCATATTTATGTTAAATAAATATCACCTTTCTGCAGTACAAATTAAGGTTAGTTATGTAATGTCACCAAGAATAGTACATTGAAGCTGCCGTAAACTGAAGCTGCCATCAATGTCAATATGTTCTGTGTGATTGAATAAAAAGATGTTATGGGAAAGTCAAGTGAACGGAAGTGTTAATGATAAAAGTATAGTGCTTTACTTATAAGTATAGCTGTTAAAATGAAACAGCACAAACTAGCAGGTAAGCTTGGAATGAAAAATTTGTGAATGGCAACAAATTTCTTTACTAGTTGAAATATACAGGACATTACCAGCTGTATGTGTGGGATCTTTGTATCAAAATAAAAGTTACTGTGTCAGATTTCTCTAGAAGTGTAAGAATGGCCATAGGTGTAACTGTGTCAGTGTAAATTCAGATGGAACAAGAACAAAGGATTTCTTTCCTTGCATAAAAAATACCTCAGCTGCTGGTTGTCGTCCCCTTGCAACAGAAACCTAAAGACTTAAGAAAACTACAAAACAACATCCAGACATGGCCTTGTGACAAGTTTGGGGACGTCAAAGTAAAGCAGGGTAAAACCACAGAGGTTTAGAATAGAATAGAATAGAAAATACTTTATTTATCCCGAGGGGAAATTCAGGACACACAGCAGCAATCAAGAAAACAAAAGTAAGAAAGTGTATTGAAAGTGCAGAAAGGTCCACAAGAAAATAGATGACGACAGCTTGTCCACCACTCTCCAGCCCAGCCAGTCTCCACCTCCACAGGGTCCAGGACTGAGCCTCCCCAGCAGTCTGTTCAGTCTCTGTCTCCTGGATCCTGTCTGCTCACAGCAGCCAAAGCTCCTCCAATGTGGCGTTGGTGTCTGGTGTTAGCTCCCTCAGCCACATCTGTGAACAGCACGATGCAACTCTGCCCTCTGGTATTCCCTCTGTTGCACAGCTAGCTCGTCCGTCTTATTGGAGTTAGATCTTACATTCCCAATAATGATGGATGGAAGGACAGGTACATGTCGTCACTTCTTAGCTCACACCTGAGAACCAGCACATGTCCTCACATCCTTTTCCTCACCTTGAGGGAAACATCGGGCCTTGCACCAGTTAGCATTGCCATGCTATAGGTTGCTAACAGCTGATTTCACATGTAAACAATGCAGCTATGGTTACATGTAGAATCTCCAGACAAACACAGGAGAAAAGTAGTAAAAAATGTCACTGAAGACAAAACCAGTTTGGTGTCCTTGACCAACAAATGGACCATACCAAGAATACTAAGATGATGAAAAAGAGACGAAAAAATTACAGGAAAGAGCTTCTGCAACAGACAGCCACACGACAGAGCGATGCTAAGCAACAATTTAAGAGTCCTAGTGTTTGGCACATTTTGGCACAAGTTGCAAAATTCCTTGTATTTCAGTTAAAAGTAACAATGATCTTGAAAAATCTTATTTTGAGGTATAACGGATTTAAAGATTAAAAACAAAACAAGATCCAAACATCACCAAATCATTGAAACCTATACAAAGGGATTATTTTTTACTCCAACAGGAGCAGATTTTGCAGATTTTGAAATGTATATATCCATAAAATATAATTTAGCAAATTACACTCATTTACTACCCCCATACACACACGACAAATTAAAATTGTGCATTTTTTAATTTATTGTCTTACATTTTACATTTTTTTATGATTTGTTTGATGTAATGTGTATTTTCAGCTGCTTTGGCATCAACATGCCTCTGTTCATGCAGATAAAGCTAGATCGATTTGCATTTGAATGAAAAGAAAAAAAAAGAGAAGAAGACAGGAGAAAGAAAAAGAAAGAAAAGAAAGATTGCATCACGACACTCACTGTTTTCTTTCAGCTGCTGGTAATTGATCATCGTTCTCAGTGTCACCGTCCAGCTGGGCTTGGACCCCATGCAGCGTGTGTCTTTGAAGAAATCAGACACTCAGACTGGAGTCATCTTTGTTGCAGGCTGTAATATGTTTATTTCTGCTGTGAAGACAACTTTGTTTTTGTTTTGTTTTTTTTTTTTTTATTTTGGCTCGTTGTGTCTGTAGTTTCCTATACCTCTGGAGCCAGCGTAGAGCAAACACTCAGCAAACTGCAGATTTTAGCAGACCTGCATTGCCTCATACTTTTAGACCAGAGGTTGCTGCATGATGTAAACCAGTTTTCTGCTCTCTACTTTGACTGGAAAAAAACATGTTTGCTTGCCGTGCGCTCTCTGAGAGCCAGTGGCTGTGCTACTTGAGTTAAGAAGTTATAAATAGGTCAAGGTGGATAATTGAGACTTCAATAGAACCATCAGAGCCTATAGAATCACATTCTGGGGACCACCTTTAATTCAGAGCGCAGTCACACTGGCCATCCAAAACGTACCGTGCCTAAGCATGATTGCCCCCATGCAGCGCTGTTCCCCAGCTGTAGAGTACGGCCAGCGGTCACACTACCCCAATATGAACCAGACTTTAGCAGGTATCAGACACGCGCACAGCCCGCCTACGTCATCATGAAGCATCTGTTTACATGAAGCGCGATCTCATCAGAGTCAGCACAATGAGACACAGAGAGCACTGCTACAACTTTAGAGACTTTTTGGACTTATATTAAGTCGTTTTCGCCCGACACTGCGCTCTAACACCCCCGCTTTGTTTAAAATGATTGTCGAGAGAGGCGCTTGCGCTGATTATACGTAATGGATCGCACGCGCTGTCCGCGTGCTTGTGCTCGTGCATGAAGTAAACCGTGCCGCTCCACTTATTAATAGACACCATAGACAAGCACCATCCTCGAATCAAACGACTTGAATGGTTTTGTATTGACAGAGTTGGAATTTTTTCACAAAGCATGCTGGGAGATGTAGTCATGTGGTGATACCTTGTCACAAATTTCTTTTCACAAACAGCAAAGGTAAGACTAAGGGCTCTAATTTCGTAGACCAGGCGCAGGCGCAGGCGCAGGCGCACCTGCCCTGCGCCGGCCTTCGCCGCGCGCACAGGGCGTGACCGGCGCACTTTGCAAGTTTCCTGCAGTGCCAAGAGAGGCGCAGTACAGGCGCACATCAGCGCAAATGAGCGCAGAGCTGCGCGTCCACGCCTCCCTCCGCGCAAATGGCAGAGAGGGAGGAGAAAAGCCGTGAGTGGGTTTAACACAGCCGAGCGCTGTTTTCACCAATCAAATGAGCACCTCTCCTCGCCTTTAAACGCCCTGCAGCTGAGGCGCAGCATCTGATTGGTCTGAGTGATCCTCAGCACCAGAGTGCTGGTAGCGGAGACGGTCAGAGCTGCTGTGCCTGCAGCAGGACAATGGACAGCGGGGCACATCGGAGGACACGAAGCGCGTCACCTTGTGGGCCAGCTCCCTGGACAGATTTAATCTGTTCCTTTGTCTTTATCCGGAGTAAAAAATTAAGGGGCAGTTACACAGCTGGATTATCCATTCAGAATACTTTTGATCCACCTGCACTCCTGGTTTGTCATCACCAAATAGCAGAACCTTTGGTGATATACTGTATACTCCCCCAGTGTCTCCACCTCATCCTCCTTACAATAATGTACTCATCTTCTCAATGAATGAGAGGTGATTGGATCTCTGCGGTCACGTGAGTCTGTGGTATCATTTCCGGTTTTTCCTTTACTCTGTGTACAGCACGGTCGTGTCGTTCGCTCTCAATCTATCTGTTGTTTTACCTGTTACGGACTTTCACTCTTTTCAATCTTGCCATCTTATCGATCTATAGTAGTTTACACCAAGCACTCTGCCTTTTTTTCCCACAAGGGTGTATACTTTTTCGGTGTTTCTGACGACTGGTTTTCCTGTTAGCCTTTTAGCTCCCCAGCACTAGCGATGTCTCTCCACTCCAGCTCCAGCTCTCACTCTGACTCTCCTTCTGCGGCTCGTTTCTGCCCGATGTGTCAGATGTTTAGTTATTCCTCTTCCTCCTTTACGGATAATGATATTTGTATTAAATGTAGCTTATTTGTAGCTCTGGAGGCGAGGGTTTCTGAACTGGAGACGCGGCCCCGCACCGAAGCTAGGCCACATTTAGCTAATGCTAGCCAGCCCCCTGTAGCCGGTGCGGGCCGTCTTAGCTTAGCCTCCCCCCCGGCAGATCCCGAGCAGCCGGGATGTAGTGGCTGGGTGACCGTGAGAGGGAAACATAGCCGCAAGCATAAAAATCGCACGCCGGACAGCCGTAACGTTCACATTTCCAATAAATATGCCCCTCTTAGCAACACACCTGCTAGGAAACTCAACACTCTGGTGATTGGTGACTCGGTAGTACGGAATGTGAAATTAGCGACGCCAGACACCATAGTTCAGTGCCTCCCGGGAGCCAGAGCGGGCGACATTGAAGGCAACTTAAAACTGCTGGCAAAGGATAAACGTAGATTTCGTAAGATAGTTATACATGTCGGCGTTAATGACTCCCGACGTCGCCAGTCGGAAGTCACAAAGATTAATGTGGAGTCGGTGTGTGCTTTGGCCAAAACTATGTCGGACTCGGTAATTTTCTCTGGCCCCCTGCCAAATAGGGCAAATGATGAGATGTTTAGCCGCATCTCATCATTCAACCGCTGGCTGTCGAACTGGTGTCCAGATAATGGCGTGGGTTTTATAGACAACTGGCGATCCTTCTGGGGCAAGCCTGGTCTAATTAGCCGAGATGGCGTTCATCCCACTCTGGATGGCGCAGCTGGTTTAACTAGAAATCTGGCTGATTTTATTAGTTTACCCATCTGACAACTCAGGGTGGAGACCAGGCAGCAGAGCAGCAGCCCTACACGCTCCTCTGCGTTTCCCTTAGTGCAGTTTCCCAGCCACTCCTGTTGTAACATAGAGACTGTGTCGGTTCCCTGACCGAGACCCTTTTTCTATAACAATAAAAATAACAATAACAACAATAATTATTATAACAACAACAACTACTACTTTAATAATAATAATAATAATAATAATAATAAAGGAGTGAATTATGATAATCTTATAAAAATTAAAACTTCCGGTGCGGATGAACCACATGACGTCGAAGTCAAATGTGGTTTGTTAAATATTAGATCTTTATCATCTAAAGCTGTGCTAGTTAATGAACTTATATCAGATTATCACATTGATTTACTTGCTCTGACTGAAACCTGGCTGTGTGAGGGTGAATATGTTAGTTTAAACGAGTCCACTCCTCCCAGTCACCTTAATACTCATAACCCTCGAGACACAGGCCGTGGGGGGGGAGTGGCAGCTATCTTTAACTCTAGCTTTAATATTAGCCCTAGACCTAAACTAGGCTTTAGCTCTTTTAAAAGTCTTTTTCTCAGTTTCTTGCATCCAGCTGTAAAAACCGCGCAACCGTTTTTGTTTGTTATCGTCTACCGGCCTCCTGGCGCGTACTCTCAATTTCTCTCCGACTTTTCAGAGTTTCTTTCTAATATCGTTCTTCTGTCGGATAAAATTACCATTGTTGGTGACTTTAATATTCAGGTGGACGTCGTTGACAATAGTCTTTGTATTGCCTTCATGTCTTTACTGGATTCTTTTGGTTTCACACAGTCTGTGAACCATCCTACTCATCGCTTTAACCACACCTTGGATCTTGTTCTTGCTTATGGCGTGGAACCTGTCAACTTGGCTGTCTTGCCGCAGAATCCTCTTCTGTCGGATCATTTCTTCATTACTTTTGAATTCTTGCTGTCGGATTTCTCACCTGCGAACAAAATCATCTTGTCCAGGAACTTGTCTGACAGAGCTGTAGACATTTTCAAGGAAGCTATTCCTGCTGCCTTGAATTCTTGCTCTACTTTTGCAGAGAGCTCTTGTGCTCCCTCTCAGCTTGATCAACTTGTTGCGGATACCATGGGTTCTCTTCAAGCCGTCCTCGATTCAATTGCTCCGCTCAGACAGAGGACTCTCAGACGACATCATTCCGCTCCGTGGTACAATGCTCAAACTCGTGAGCTCAAACAACAATCGAGGAAATTAGAAAGAATATGGCGTTCGACTAAAACAACCGAATCCTGCTCGCGTTGGAAAAATAGTCTAAATGAATATAGAAAGGCTTTGCGACTTGCGCGTGCAACTTACTACTCCACTCTTATAGAAGAGAATAAAAAAGATCCTAGATTCCTTTTCAGCACTGTAGCCAGGCTGACAAACAGTCATAGCTCTACTGAACCATGCGTTCCTCTATCGCTTAGCAGTGAGGGCTTTATGAGCTTTTTTAACAATAAGATATTAAAAATTAGAGATAAAATTAGTAGCGTGTTACATGCAACCGTGATAGAACCTTCGATCGATGGCGAATTTGCGGAAACGTCGCTTAGAGCTAATATACTCCTGGACTGCTTCTCGCCTGTGGACTTGTCAGAGCTGGATTCAACTGTCACTTCAGCCAAACCATCAACTTGTCTTCTGGATCCCATCCCAGCTTGGCTGTTAAAGGAAGTCTTTCCCTTGGTCGGATCTTCTTTACTAAGGATGATTAATGCGTCTTTACTGTCGGGCTGTCGTGCCCCAACTTTTTAAAGTTGCTGTTATTAAGCCTCTTCTTAAAAAGCCTACACTTGATTCAGGCTCTTTTGTCAACTACAGACCGATATCTAACCTCTCTTTCGTTTCTAAGATCTTGGAGAAAGTTGTTGCGAGTCAGCTCTGTGATTTTCTTCATAGCAACAGTCTTTTTGAGGTCTTTCAGTCTGGGTTCAGAGCTCACCACAGCACTGAGACTGCGCTGCTGAAAGTAACCAACGATCTACTTTTGGCTTCGGACAGTGGTCTTCTTTCTGTGCTTGTCTTGCTTGATCTTAGTGCCGCTTTCGACACTATTGATCATTGCATTCTTCTGAGGAGATTAGAGAGTCTTTTTGGTATCTCAGGAACCGCTTTAGCCTGGCTTCGATCGTATCTTTCGGATCGACATCAGTTTGTTCATGTGAACAACGTCTCTTCTTCTCACACCAGGGTGCAATATGGAGTTCCTCAAGGTTCAGTGCTCGGACCGATTCTTTTCATCTTGTATATGCTTCCTCTCGGCACTATATTGAGGAAACACTCCATAAACTTTCACTGCTATGCAGATGACACTCAGCTTTACTTGTCAATGAAGCCTGAAGAAACCAACCGCTTATCTAAACTTGAAGCATGCCTCAAAGACGTAAGGTCCTGGATGAGCAGAAACTTCTTACTGCTGAACTCAGAGAAGACTGAAGTCATTGTTCTTGGACCTAAACATCTCAGAGAAGCTTTCTTGAACAACATCGCCGCCTCTGACGACATCAGCTTGGCTTCCAGCACCACTGTCAGGAACCTGGGAGTTCTTTTGGATCAGGACCTGTCCTTTAACTCTCACATCCAACAGGTCTCAAGGACGGCATTTTTTCATCTTCGCAATATCAAGAGAATTAGACACATCTTGTCTCGGAGCGACGCTGAGAAACTGGTCCATGCTTTGGTTTCTTCTAGGCTGGACTACTGTAACTCTCTTTTATCCGGCTGTCCTAATAAGTCTATTAGGACTCTTCAGCTGGTTCAGAATGCTGCCGCTCGGGTACTGACTTGGACTGGGAGGAGAGAGCACATCTCTCCAGTGTTAGCGTCTCTACACTGGTTATCTATAAAATCTAGGATAGAGTTTAAAATTCTTCTTTTGACTTACAAAGCGCTTAATGGCATCGGGCCATCGTATCTTAAAGACTTAATTGTTCCGTATAATCCGTCTAGGTCTTTGCGTTCTCAACATGCTGGTCTGCTCGTTGTACCTAGGGTCTCTAAAAGTAGTATGGGAGGTCGAGCCTTTAGTTATCAGGCTCCTCTTCTTTGGAATAACTTACCGGTTGAGGTCCGGGGAGCAGACACGGTCTCAACCTTTAAGAGTAGACTTAAAACTTTCCTTTTTGATAAAGCTTACAGTTAGAGCTGGATCAGATCTGAACCAGCTCTTAGTTATGCTGCTATAGGTTTAGACTGCTGGGGGGAACTGACACACAGGGCTCCTGTTTCCCTCTTTTTCTGTCAGTCTAACTAGTCTTACTGTCCTGTTATAGTTACTGACCATACACCTCTCTGGGAGGGTCTGAGTTTGTCTTGTAGGTTCCTGGGGATCGGTGAAGTAGACGGCCTGCTGCTGTGCTCCTGTCCGACACCAGCTACTACAGCTTTGGATTTGGCCTGCTGGTTTCACCTTAACTGTCGCCACAGCGCCAAACTTCAGACTGCGTCTGTTTCTCTCTCTCTCCCTTTCTGTGTGTGTGTGTGTGTGTGTGTATGTGTGTCTGTGTGTGTGTCTGTGTGCGTGTGTGTGTATCCCTACCCCCCCCCCCCCTCCTTTTTTCTCCCCCCCCCCCCCCTCTCTCTCCCACTCTCTCTCCTCTATCTGTCTCTCTCTAACCCCAACACAGTCGAGACAGATGTCTGTCTAACATGAGTCTGGTTCTGTCCGAGGTTTCTGCCCGTTAAAGGGAAGTTTTTCCTTGCCATTGTAACTTGCTAAATGCTGCAAAGTCCTGTACTCATGGTGGATTAAGATAAGATAAGACTCCTTATCTTGTCTTGATGTTGGGTTTCTGCTAATAAAATTTTATTAACATTTACGGGTCTAGACCTGTAAATGTTTTTGTAAAGTGTCTTGAAATAACATTTGTTATGATTTGGCGCTATATAAATAAAGATTGATTGATTGATTGATTGATCTTTTTAGATCACGTTAAAAATATGCTGGTTCAGACGGTTACATTAAATAGTGATTGCTGTGATTGTTTATTTCATTAAAATGTGCCTGACACTCTGGAAACCTGCCTCTGAGGCTTTGATGACATGTGCGCACATGTGCGCCTGACACCAAATTACAGCTGCGGAGGGTGCGCTCCGCTTTGCGCGGAGGATAGACCAGGTTGGAGCTGGCGAGCTTTCAGCGCACTTTCTGCACTGTTTTTGGCATGAAATTGTCACTGCGCCATCATGAATCTGCAGACACCTCCCCCTGGTGCGCCGTCAACTCCCCCTGGTGCGCAGTCACACCCATCTCTGCGCAGACGGTCTATCAAATTGTTAAAGTGGCAGCGCACGGCGGTGCGGCGGACGGAATTAACACTGTGCGGGGTGCGCCTGGCTTGCGCCCCCTGCGCTGCGCCACGAAATTAGAGCCCTTAGTGTGTATGTGGTATTTGATGTTTTCACAGCCAGCCTCAAGTGGACGTTTGCAGTTTCTAGCACCTCTGGATAGGCTTTATATTTTTAGATTGGAGGTTGACACTCTCTTCTCCTTACATTGCCCATTAAAACAGACACATGGATGATCACAGGTCGCCTCTGTTTGAGCTTACAGCACAAAGGTGTTTTTAGGTGTCTGGTTGAGAAAGTCTATGAAACCAGTGCTCAAGTAGTCAACATGATGTACATGTGGTGATAAGAAACAGATCATACATTCATGGTGAGGAAAAGCAAACTTGCGGATGTGAGAAATAACTCAGCCTCAGTTTTCCTCTCTTTCAAACCAAAACAGGATTATTTAATGAGCACTTTGTGGTCACTGGTTGTCTTTTTGAGTAGGAAAGCACTGATCACTCTTCAAGCAAAGGTTATTTGTTGTGTGTCTTTTGCGTCCCTCGGTTCAGCCTTCAACCCGTCTCTATAAATATGATGTTTGATGCGCTCCTCACAAATGATCCAAGGAAATGTACTTGGGGGCACAATTTGGAGCCGTCCTTTCTGAAGCTCTCTGCTCCAATCAGTGCTCAGTAAATCACAGGCTGGTTTCAGAGCAGGACACAGCACAGCTACGGCTCCAACCAAGGATGTGAATGATATTACATCAGCGTTAGATAAAAGACAGAGGTTCAATCTTCTTTTTTTTGGACCCCATTAAAAGCATTTCAAACTGTGAAGTTGAACCGTTGCTTTCTCCTGAAGATGCTAAAATAACACTGGTTTTGATTTCACTACATGCAATTTATACCAGAGCTATCACTCAGGGACATTTTTCAAAGTAATTAGCTACAAAAGGTTTGATTCGAGCTTATTTACTATTTATATTCACAATGATATCTATTGTTTGTTGAGCTTTCATTCACATTCACATCTATTTGCTCCTGTTTTCTCTGACCAATTTACAAAACTCCTCTGACAACTTGTAGGATACGTTTTTACCTCTATCTAACAAAGGCTAACCCCCTGTGTGTTTTTTTTTTTTTTTTTTTCCTACAAACCTTTTTGTTACATATACTCAAAATAGGGGAGACTGGGTATGGTTGTAACATGGGGAAGGTTGTAACACCACCAGTTCCACCAATCAGGGTTAAAATAGGAGTCATATGATCATTTCATGGTTTACCTACTTCCACCCAGACCACACATGGTGACTGTCAGGGCTCAGTGAATGGTCGAGTTTGTGTTCAACATTTCTGCTTCTGGTGTGATATTTGCTAATAATTCATTGCCTCTTTAACATTTGAATTGATTAGGTCAGGTCATATCGGCACTTCTGTTTACTAAAAAATATTTCAGAAAACCCAGGATTGCTTTTGGTTATTGTAGATTCATCAGGAGACCTAAATATTATTTTGTGAAGTTTATTATTGTTTATATCATTTCTCATACGAACTCAGGGCCCTTCTTTGTTAGAGCAGAGAAAAGTGGGCCACAGATGCTAATACGCCTAGCTAAACACTGGCTGACAGAGGTGGGGATGGTTGTAACATATCTTTAAAAAGTATCACATCCCCTTATGAACAACTAAGAACATTTTCTTGTTTTTAACAATGTTACATAACGGCTAGGTTGGACTCTGCCAGGGCTGCCCTTAGTCACCGATTCTGTTCATTATTTTTATGGACAGGATTTCTAGGCGCAGTCAAGTGGCAGAGGGAGTCAGGTTCGGGGGTCTCAGCATCCCATATCTGTGTTTTGCGGATGATGTGGTCCTGTTGGCTTCATCGAACACTGACCTCCAGGTCACACTGACCTCCAGGTCACACTGACCTCCAGGTCACACTGACCTCCAGGTCACACTGACCTCCAGGTCACACTGGGGCGGTTTGCAGCCGCAATGAAGATCAGCACCTCTAAGTCCGAGGCCATGGTTCTCAGTCAAAGGGTGGACTGCCCACTCCAGGTCAGGAAAGAGTCTTTGCCCCAAGTGGAGGAGTTCAAGTATCACGAGGTCTTCGTCACGAGTGAGGGGAAAATGGAGTGAGAGATTGACAGATGGATCCAGGCGGCGTTGGCAGTGTTGTGGACGCTAAACCGGTCTGTTGTGGTGAAAGGAGAGCTGAGCCAGAAGCAAGGCTCCCAATTTACCGGTCAATCTACGTTCCGACCCTCACCTATGGACATGAGCTGTGGGTAGTGACTGAAAGAACAAGGTCACAGTTACAAGCAGCTGAAATGAGTTTCCTCAGCAGGGTGTCTGGGCTAAGCCTTAGGGACAGGGTTCAGAGCTTGGACATCAGGGAGAGGCTCGGAGTAGAGCCACTGCTCCCCCACATCAAGAGGTGCCAGATGAGGTGGTTTGAGCATCTGGTGAGGATGCCTCCTGGACACCTCTGGGGAGGTGTTTTGGGCAAGTCCAACTGGGCCAGTGATCAAGAGATATAATCTCTCCACCGTGTCCTGGGTCTACCCCAGGACACGGTGGAGAGATTATATCTCTTGACTGGCCTGGGAATGCCTTGGTATCCCCTCAGAGGAGCTGGTGGAAGTGGCCGTGGACAGGGGTCATTGGTCTTTGCTGATGGCACTGCTGCCCCCACAACCCAGACCCGGATAAGTAGTGGAAAACAAAACAAAATGAAACGAAACGCCTAGGCAGTGGAAAAGAAGGACAGACTAAAGTTTTTAAAGTTGCCAGTTTTTTTGGTTTGGGCTGAGAGCTAAAGTTCAGGTTATGATCAAGCAGTAGCTTCTGGGGGGGGGGGGTATGGATACAAGCCAGTTTCAGATACTGCAGCACAGCCAACACTCGTGTCTTACCCGTTCACTTTGAGCAGTTAGCTTGTGTAAGTGTTGTGTTCCCATTTGAAACAACCAGAAAAAGTTTTAACTGGGTGATGGCTCTATTCCATGCCACCTGCCAAAAGCATTTGAGAAACAGCTGATTGGACAGGTTTGTATGAAAACACCTATAGATAAAGTGGAGGAAAAAATTGCTTATAAGATTCAGCTACTACAGTTTAGCCTTTCTCCTCCACCTCCTTCAGCATCTCCAAGTCATCTGATCTCCATGGTGAATGCTGAGCATTGTACAAAATCAAACCAGATTATTGCAGTGTATTAGACTATCACTAATGTTCGATTGAATTGTGTTTGTATACAATATTCATTATTCATAAGCACATTTTAATTATTTAGAAACTTGCACCATGCTTGTGTTTTTTAAATTTATTTATTTATTAATTTATTTTCGGGGGGGGGGGAATGATTCATGACATTTCAGTTCATTCCAATGGGGAAAATTGATTTGATGGAGTAATTTGAGTTGTGACTTTAACAAATTAAAGTTGTACGTCAAGGCACCTCTGTATTTGGATGTTCAGCCTCCCCTTCTAATTTCTTCTTCTGTGGTTGTTCCTCTATCTGTGTGTACACCCCCTCCCCCGACAGGACCCAGATAGCAGTCAGTTCTGGACAGATTCTAGCTGTCCATCCAGTGCTGGCCAACAGCCTGACAGATTACCTGTGTATGTGCCAAATTAGATCCAGATGTGGAAGCCACATGCCAGGTATTACTGGGCCCATTGACTTTTACACAGCATGTGGCCCAAAACTGTGCAATTACTTTTAGCCCGTATTGCTTTCTGAGTGTGATGATACACAAACAAAATGTTACTGCTGGACCAGAGCAGATAATCAGCACAACAACCAGCAGTTATCCCCAAAACAGCAGGAAGGCGGCTTTGTTCATTTCACAGCGTATCCCAACTAACAGTAGAAAACTCAGTGCCAGTGAGCAAGTGTAAACTGTCCTCTTTTTTTAGTTCTCTGTTTTTAAACAGAAAAATCTCCATAGTTTTGATGTCTCAATGTGGTGACTTGCATTGACAATTTAAGTAATGGACAATATGTTTTTTTTTTTTTTTTTTTTTTTTTTTGCCATGAGCAAAGGCCACATGCCACAAAGGTCACTTATGTAAGGAAAACCAAACGCCCATCAACCCCCACTGAGGGTACAAAGAAAAGAACTCATTCTTTTTCAGTCTTTCATGATTTAAGTGCTGTCAAAATTCAGAGCAGGAGGAGTAGACTAATTCTCAGGGCATATATTTGAATTTTCAGAGCCATTTATGAGCTTGCATGAATCAACTGCTGCTATGAGAACTGAGCAAAATCAGCAAAAATGAAACATCATATTGTTTTATTATTACATTCATATATACAAAGGGGCTGTGAGGAATTTCTAAGTGATCTTGAAAAAGTCTCTCTTCTAGATATATGCCTGAATGTAATCCACACTTAAAAATGAGATTATCAGCACCAGTATTACAGGTTATTCCAAAATACTACATCTTAGCTTCCCCATTGGGACGAGCAGGACAGACTTTATTTACGACACGTCTAGGCCTCTATGACAACACCATGCTGTCTGATAAGGTTTGGTAGAGAGAAGAGAGATCTGTGTTTTTCTCTGCTAAAAACAATTTTAGTGATCAATTTTGTAGTGATAGTGGACACTGGAGCCTAACTGTCAGACAGAAAAAGGACAGAAGAGCAGAAGAAAGCTTTACAGGAGAGAGATAGAGCCTGAGCTTAAAGCTAATTAGCCTTTAGCTTGGGCTGTATCACTCTATAACACAGGAGCTAAACTGTTTGTGATAATGTTGATTCCAACCCACAGTCAGCAGTTATTCTGCGGTGGTTTGTTCAAACTTGAGAGTCTATCAGTAAAATGAAGAGTGAGGTTACGTTAACTCTGATTGGTAGATGACTGGCAGGACATAACCAGGATTCACTAACATTACACATTATGTACATGTCTCAGAGCGCCGGGTTGTCAGCAGCACTAAATATAAACAGCTAATACTACAAACTGACAGTGTTTACCTGTTACCACGTTAGCATACAGATATGTCCGAGCACCTGGCTGCCGATAGTGCTACATATAGCCGGCTGCTACGTTTGCTTAATGTCACGTTTCAAACTGTTGCACTACGTAACTGTACTGATGAGTACATTACCTCGGCGCGTCTTATCCATAAACACACACCTCACTAAAAGTCATTACGACAGTGTGTGGAGACTCTGGGCCACAAGATTGCAAGGGGGTGCCGTTAAAACAGATCCTCCTCATAGCATCTTTAACATTATATGAATATTATATTATATTATATTAATATTGTAACATAAAATTAAAGTTAATCATGAGAGTATTAGCGATTGCTGTTACCTAAATCCATCAAATTAGTTGATCAAATTATTTTTTATTTTATGCTTTTATTTACAGTGTTTAAACATGTTTATCCAACAGCTGGAACATTGATTTTATTCATATTTTACATAAACATGAATATTTTAATGCTTGTCAAGCTAGCCAAACCTGCAGGGTAAGTTATGCTAATGTACATACACAGTAAGTTATGCTAACTGAAATTCTGCAACTTAATCTGTTTAGGAGCTGGAGCAGGCTGAAATCATTACAAGTACTATCATATATTATTTATTCTGCACGCTGGCCAGCCTCTTCATTCTACATCCCTGTGAGAGAGGAGCCGGCGCAGGTTGTGTGATTTCACAGAGGCTCTGTCTGTTTCTGTGTCCACCTGTAAAGTTTGGCTCCCAGTGAGACCAAAGCCCTCGAGCAGTCAGCCCAGGATGGACTCAGACCTGCAGCCTCTTTCCTGTCTGTTGACCCCTACGCTCAACCTCTGTCCAGCTCTGTCCTGTCCTCTCTGAGTAAAAGCATAAAACATTATAAAAAATAACTCTAACTCTTTGTAATGCAGACAACACAAAAGTTATGTTAGTTTCTAGAGTCAGTGCAAAAGTATGTGAATTAAGTCAAAGCAGAGTCAAAATATCTCAACTTTTGCACTGATGGAAATCCCACTTTTAAACTACAGATTAATGATCTTTCAGACAGACTTTGACAGAAAAATATTATTTTCTCAGAAATAAATTGGTGTTTTGAAAGAACTCTTCAGTCTTGGACTTCAGGGACAGGATCTAAAGACGTGCACATCTCTCAAAAGCTGTGACTCCATTCATCACTCTGCATTAAGATTTATTACATGTGACCCCTATAACACACACCAGCGCCTTCTCTATAATAAGTTTGGGAAGGTTGGGTGCTCAGGAATATTCATTGGCATCATTTCATATATAACGCTCTCAAAGGAAGATTACCCCGATCATACCTCACTGATCTTCTCACTGACCCAGGTTGTTTTTATCAGACTTGTTTCTCAAAGCAGAGACTTCTGCATGTTCCTGGAGTCAGGTCAGGGCTGGGAGAGACTGCTTTTTGTTATTCTGCTCCTGACTCCTGGAACAAGTTACAGCAGCCCTGTGAACCAAAAACTCCTTTGTCTCTTCGACAGCTCAGAGATGAAGCTTTGAAACCCCATTTGTTACTGTTGGACATAAATACACTTTTCATCGTATCCTTTTTAATTTAGACATTTTAAGTATCGTCTTCTCTGTCCGATGTTCAAATTAGTCCCATTTGATGATTCAGCCTTGGTTCTTTGTTATTTGTCCTCATTTGACCTCTGTAATTAACCTCATGTCCTTGTTAATCAAGGTTTCCCCCAATGATCTCTGCTTTAACAGGATAGATTGATGATAAATACTTCCTTCCTTCAGGCTTTAGTTTTTTTCAGCCGCATCAAACAGAACTGACAGTTCAGCGTTTTGATTTCCTGTTTTGTTTTGTACTTTGACCCTATGTTTCCTGTCTTTATCCCTTGCTGTCTGTATTTTTATAAAATATATCTCCCACATGTTGTTTATTACTGATCCATGTCTTGTGTTTTATTCTGTGTGTGTCCAGTTGTTTTATTTAAACTGTGTTTCAACCAGAACTGTCCTCAGGAACTGGGAACTTTGCCTCCAAAACTATAAGCATTTTCACCTGAACGTGGGTCTAAATGTAGTAGATGTAGTAGATGTAGATTTATCACCCAAATCGGCCTCACCCGGAGGAGAGTGCCCTCCAGAGGTCAAGGAACTTTGAGAGAGGCAGGGCAGTCCAGCTGAAGGTTTTTGACTGGTGGAGTCACAGGGGCCATTTACATGACAATGATTCTGCAGTTCACATTCACCAATACACCAGGGCTGTTTTCAAAAACGCCTACATACATAGGCACTACATACTACCTACTGCTACTACCTACTGCTTTTTCATGTAGCATGTAGTATAACTTTTCTGTTGGGTCTGTTTTGTAGTATTCTACACTGGCAGAGCTATAGATGATGTTGTTGTTTTTTTTTTTGCCTTTGATAAAAATATACAAAACAATCTATGGGCGGATCTCGGCATTTGGTTAATCATGTCACACAGAATCTTCATACTTGATTTCTAATCTTCCACGAAAAAAGGTGTATCATTCACAGAAAATAAATCTGACACATATTTTTATTTTTTACAGCTGATGAAAAAAAAAACACTTCTATATAATCCAAGTATGGTTAAAAAGGGGTAATTAGTCTTTTATATTGGCTTTAAAGAATTTGTAGCAGTAAACACATCTTTCACAACAAGAAGTGACAAGATTTACAGCTGTTTCTTTCTCATCACTTCACTTCTATCTCACTAACCGTATAACGTTAAAGTGGACATATGCTTGTTTCTCCTTTTCACTATGCCAGACTAGGATGCCTGTAAAGCATTTCTGCCCTCAGTACAAGTCATTGAGTTCCTTCATTGCCCCACAATAGTGTTCTCAATATCCTCAGTTTAGGCCATTCTGAAGATCTCGTTGAAACGCTCCGTTTCCAGAATGACCTACAGTAACCTTACAACGTCACAGCCCTTTGTGCTCTGATTGGTCAGTTCTATCAGAGGGGCGGAGGGGGTAGAGCCAGGGGGCGGTTTTTGCAGCATGGCAGTATTTACAAAATCGCCACATTGGATGGGGCAGACCGAGCGAGTTTGCTGTTTGCTAAAACTTCACCGTAAGGCATTGATAGCAGTAATAAAATGGCAGAGTGTAGGATACGTCCTTTTGTATTGGACCCTGAGTCAGACCTGGACGGTTCTGCAGCTCAGGAGGAAGAAAATCCACCTGGACACAGATCATCTCAGGACGCTTCAGTGTGCTGAGTCAAACCGGTACTGTAACATGTATAGTTTATACGTGGAAATATAGGCAGACTTCACCAATAAACTATTTCTATAACAGGGCTCCATCCTTCTCCTTCACTTTTCTCTGTCTGTTTTATCCATCATGCTGAAAGTGTAGTCTAAAGATCGCCTCTACCATCAGTTCGTCACTATGTTATTACAGCAGCATTATTGTGGTCCAGGTTCACAGTGCATGTCAGAACAAGTATGCAAATATCACAGTCTCACAAGTATTACCACGTCTGCTAAAACTACAGTGTTTTAGCTGCTAATTCACCATGTAAAGCCGAGCTGCTCAGCAGAGCAGAGTCCCTGCATCCAGCATCTGAGGGGGGATACTCAGCTCTTGGTGGGTGTATCCCTCGGTGGCAGTTATGTGACTAACTGACATCACAGAGGAGGAGCTGCTTTATCAGATTACTCCAATAAAAAGAAAGGATCCTCGTGTCGTCACGACGGTCAAAATCTCGCAGCCAAATGTCAATGACCTATTTTCAGAGGCATCAAATCTCGTTCTAGGATATCAGAAAAAATACAATATCTCATTTTTTGAAAATTCAGGGGGGTGACAGGTGTTGTTTTCAAATTTATTATATTATATGCAAGTATTAAATCAGGGATCAGCATGATATGTCCCCATTAATGTTGTTGTGTTGTAGCTATAATGCTGACTCATTCCAGTAGATGGCGGTAATTCACCGAAACCTGCCAACCGCATTGACAAACAGCGTTAGCGCCGTGCATTGTGGGAAACTGGTCTGTTGCATACTGAGAGATATTCCTGGATCAGTAGGACATCTGGGGATTTTTGGCATACTGTAGATTTTGCAAGTTTTCGCATACTGACTACTACAGACTGAATTTCGTCCGAAATAGTAGGCACTGCTAGAGTAGTTGGCAGTTTGGAAAACAGCCCAGATGATCGGCTCAACTCAACTTCAGTGGAGATCTCCCAAAAGCTGCCTCTGGACAAGACAGTTATGGCGCCATCTACAGGCCTGGCATGATTACTACAGCATTTTCAGTCTCTCAGGGTTTCTGTATAAATGCAGATTTTTTTCACGACACGTTGTCGTGTAAACGGGGCCTCATTGTTTTTATTTCATCCTCCCGCTATCCACAATATGATGACCCCCAGCTATGATGGTCTTGGCTTAGTACCTCCATGTTCTTCTTTGAGCCTTATAGTGTGGATGTGTCTCTGTCAGCTCCTGGTGTTCCAGTTTAAAGGGCTGTTTACATGACAAGGGTTTTAGGGTAAAACGTAAAAGTTTAGTTATGTTTTGGCCTTGTGTTTACATGGAAACAGCGTTTCTGCCGACCTTAAACACAGACTTTTGAAAACTGTCTCCAGAGTGCTATTTTTCTGAAAAGCTGCCGACACAATTGCCGTGTCGACAGTAAGCCTGTGTTTTCAGTGAAAACGCTGAGGTCACGCTCCGCTTTGCGGTACTGTTGTTATGATTGTCGATTTTTTTTCCACTTTGTTTTAGCATTTTTGGACAAAACATTGTGTAAACGAGTCCCTAAAGTGTGACCCTGCAAACTGGAGACTTTCAGCTCAAGAGGTCCTCAGGGATGCCTCCTATTTTATTTTTTGGTAAATGTATCTGTCCAAATCTCTTCATCAGATTGGTATTCAATAAAGGTCTAAAGCTATTTCAAAAAGATGCATACCACTGAAAGCCGTCAATCACCAGGCTCATTTTAAGCCAAGACACAGGTCGGTCTTTGCTCCTCTCTGTCATTGGCAGCAAAAGCAAAGAAAGGCCCTGGTTTATATTTGACAATTCATGGTCTTCAGGTCCAAAACTTAGACAAAGCTTAGATTCTCATCCCTTTCCATCCTAACCAGCTGTCAGAAAGAGAACAGAAGACAGGCTGAAGCAGTCCAGTGTTTCACAGGTCAAAGCTGTTTCAGGCTTTTTGATTTGACTTCACCCGGTGACGGCTTAGTCTCTGGTATTAATCTCTTTTCAAGTGTCAACAAATCCATCTGCAGGAAAATAAAGCACAATCAAATCCTGCAAAGGCTGAATATCCTCTATGCTAACAGGCTAGCTGTGCTACACAGAAAGATGTCTCCACCTTTTGCAACGTGATTTTTTGTCATTGTCTTACTGCCCTCTGCTGGTCTGTTTGTGTTTTGCAATTAATTTTTATTTTTCTTCATACATCACTTCCCTGATTTGGGAAACCTACACAGGTCATTGGCTTTTGGTGGAAACATAGACAAGTTCCTGGATCCTCTGGCTGAAATAAACTTTTAGTTAAGCTGATTAGGTTTCCTGTTTTATTCGTAGGGTTTTTTTTTTCTGTGAGTGGGCTTTAGTTAAAGTTGTCCCTCTGAGTTTCTCTCCACTTTGATTACCTTCATTAGTTTCACCTGTGTCTCATTTGTGTTTAGTTCCACATTAGCATTAGCATTAGCAGCTGAGTTAAACATGTACTACAGGTTAAAGCAGAGTTTAGTATTTGAGTTTCAATCATCATTCAGATCATAATAAGCTTAAAAAGTAAAGAAACAAAGAACAATAGCGTGTCAGTTATATGCTCTGCTGGTTTGGACTGCAGATGCTTTGGGATATTTTCAACTGTCCAAACTTTTATGAAAAGCTACAGAGGACAGCGAGCAGCTGATAATCCTGTAGAACTCACAAACGGAGTATCCTGATGAGGAGGGCAGCAGCGAGGAAGGCCACAGAGGCCCCTCAGCAGCTTTGAAGTCTCCGTTTGAGGGGACGAAGCAGGCGCAGAGGAGCAGATGGGCAGGAACTGTCCAGCTTCACAGCTTCATGAGGGAGTTTCAGAGGAGCTGTCAGGAAAGGAGACTGAAATATCTGAGCAGAGGAGAGCCCTGAGACCTGAGGAGACTAAATCAGAGCTTTTAAGACTTTCTTCTTCTAAATCTTGTGCCAGTTCCGGTGCCTTTGAACCTGACCAGACTGCTGAGCGTTCCCATGTATCAGCTCCTTCCACCATGCGAGGCTTTGCGTTTGTGTCCTCACCACTTCCCAAAATGCTCACAGTGAGAGTTGTTGGAGCTCTTATAGACGTGCTTTATAATCTTAATGTCAGATAAACACATGGTACCAGTACTCTAATGAAAGGATGAGTGTTCAGCTGTCCCAATGTCCCTGCACGACTGAGAAGTTACATAACCCACCACATGGACCCCAATGTCCCCCAGGACCCAGGCACGGAGTTAGACGAGGATAGACGCGCAGTGAGGGCCACTGTGTCACTGGGGGATATTAAGTGGGCACCTCTCTTCACCAGTGTTAGCCAAGTTTAGTTTGTGACGCATCAGGAAGTCTCAACAGAACCAGACTTCTTCATGCCATCTCTCACCTCCCACAGACCCCACAGAGGAAAAACAGAGAGAGGAGTCTTCAGAAAGGTTTTAGAAAGAGAACAGGGGAGGCAAAGCCAGGGTAAGAGGCCAGTTTGAGTTTGGTTAGCTGTACGCCCAACTTCCCTTTGTATCTCTAATGCTTTGCAGGAAGAGTTAGAAAAACAGGATGAGAAAAAGTTTTTTTTCTTACATGCAGAAGGTCCCAGAACTTTTATTTCCATGGAAACCATTCTCTGGAAGCAGCTGGTTCCTGTGACCCATTGTTTGAGCCAGGTTTATCATGTAAAATCAGACCAGTGATGTATGGAGGGAAAAAAACAAACAAAAAAAAAACAGTTACTCCACAGCTGTAGTGGAGGGCAGTAAAACAATGATGAAGACCATTTAGTGAGAATGACACCACAGGCTGGCTTTGACATGTGTGACACCACAGCCCTGTTGACTGACGACTTTCAGCAGGATGCATCCTTCTCATACAGTTTTGGATTATCATTAATTACTTATCTGATGAGGATATGTTCACACACACACACACACACACACACACACACACACACACACACACACACACACACACACACACACACACACACACACACACACATACACACAGATATATGGAACAGCTGTTGTTAACTGGATATTCATCTTATTGTGGACAGACAGAGAGCGAGAGAGAGGGGAATAAAAACACTATAGCCACTAATCAGAAATGTTTGGCGTGCAGGCCCCAACTCCTAAAGTTCCCGGGCCTCTGGAGAGTACACGCTGGAACCAAGGGACAACATTCGGTTAGTAAAAATGAAGCCTATGCAGAAGTGCTAAATGATACTGTTCATTGAGAATCAGCTTGAGCCTGGCTGCAGGAAGACCGGAAGTCACATACACGCCATATTTACCAGTCATGAAAATTGACTTTTATAGCATTGAAAAGTGTATGTAAAAAAAAAAAAATGGTAATAAAAAAAAAAAAAAAAAAAAAAAAAAAAAAACAGCAAAAAAATCTCCTGATTTGCTATCGGCACACACTGTATGGTGAGTGAATCTTTTTCTATCCCTGCTGTTTATAAGTTATTAGGATTGTTTGATTGTCCAATCAGAGACACAGCTCAGGTCATGTGACTGTTGGGCATCCTGTAGCTGTTTAAAAGACACTTCACAGCCAGCATCATATCAATGTGTCTGCGTACCTGGCTTCATTTCACAGTTTCAGGAACAGATGGGTGACGTTGTAGAGGCGACGTCTATGTTTTATACAGTCTATGAGAGGAACACACTTCCCCAGTGGGCAGGGCCATTTTCCAGTGCAGATTGCGTACCCCAGGTACAACTTTAGAGCCTTGTTTCTGGGGTAGAATATGGTTTAGAGTTCTTCAAATGGGCCCTGCTTCCTTGGGAAATTTCCTGCAGTAGAAATGCACATAAGGACTGTGAAGCAAGGTAGTGGGGGAAAAAAGGCAGACCAGACAGATCCATAGCCTGAAGTCAGTTAGGACTTGAGCCAGCCCATACCAGGTCAGACTGCACGCTCTACCTCCTCCTACTCCCCTTCAAGCCTTACATTCAAACCAACCATTTATTGCCCAGTGCAAATAAAGAAATACACAGTGCTCCTGGCTTTACTCCATGGATGGAGAGCGCAAAAACCCAAATATTGCGCATTCCACTCAGTCACTGAGTGTGACCCCCCAGGACTTTTTGAGGTATCACAAGAAGTCCCAGAGGGTCACCAAGGAACTGGTTAAAGGACTAGTTCCTGGTCCTGACATGATTCCTGTGATCTCCCCTACGCTCTCCCTACAGCCTGTCTCTCTGTGATGCATTCAAACATCGGGTATTTTACGTTGCGTATACTTCACTGGAGTACTTATTTTTTAGCCAACTTTTTACTTCTACTCTTAACATTCTCTGACAAATATATGTACTTTCTACTTCTTACATTTAAAAAAAAATAGACTCGTAACTCCTGTTTCCTTTCGGCTTGGAAAAAAAAGAACAACACAAACACACACAAATGCACTTGCAATAGATGGAGTGAATTGGTTTGTGGTTGGATGGGAGGTATAAACATATCACTATCTGAGCATGATTTAGAAAAATACGGCATCGTAAGGTTTTCACTCAAATATTTATTTACCCATCACCAGCCAGTCATTCAACATGAAGAAGGCCCAGTGGTGCACTCTGCTGGCACAAAACAGAAAAACAGCACCTTCTCAGTGGCTAATGGGGAAAAAGATAATAATTATTCAGAAAATCGTCCAGAGTAAACTTAAATTACTCTTGCTTTGGTCTAGCACTATGTAGACAATGAATTTAATTTGGCCTACATGGAGGGGCGGGTGCTGCCCAATATAATCATAGGGGAAACACTGCGGGTGTTGTGGAAGTGTCTGAATAAAGTAATCAAACATTTTGGCTAGCCTAGATTAGTTAGACTGAGTAGGGTTTAAAAAGACTTTTCTAAAAGTTGAAGAATCAACTTAAAGTGATACTCCGGGATGGAACAAGTTGGGTCCTATCACAAGGTTTAGGGCAGAAATTACCCCTACAGCAGTGTTTTTGTGCAGCAGAAGCCCAGAGCGCTCGCACCAAACACCCCCTCCCTGCTCCTCTGCCGGTTTCCTCTGCACGCAGACGGGGTCATATTTTACTTGACCAAAAACACAAATAAACGGACTCCCACCGAAAAAATCTGATATTGGTCTGCATTCACACTTTACTTAGAGAATTTTCAACGCATTACCTCCGCTGCAGAGCCATAGCTGGCTACGAGGTGCTCGCCGCTTAGTGTATCAGTCCGCGCGAGGTGTGCCAGATATAAACAAACGCAGGTAGTCTGCCAGGACGAAGAGACACAATGAGAACTAGAGCCTTATTTAGCGGTGTTTTTATGTGAAAGTAACGCACAGAAAATTCTCTAAATAAAGCGTGAATGCAGACGAATATCAGATTTTTTCGGTGGGAGTCTGTTTATTTGTGTTTTGGGTCAAGTAAAATACGGCCCGTCCGAGTGCAGAGGAAACCGGCAGAGGAGCAGGGAGGGGGTGTTTGGTGTGAGCGCTCTGGGCTTCTGCTGCACAAAAACACTGCTGTAGGGGTAATTTCTGCCCTAAACCTTGTGATAGGACCCAACTTGTTCCATCCCAGAGTATCACTTTAAGTCAATTCTTCAATTTTTAGAAAAGTCTTTTTAAACCCTACTCAGTCTATACTTCTACTTGAGTAATGAATGTGAATACTTTTGACACCTCTGCTAACGCCCTTTTCCCCCATGTTCAGAGATGACAGTAAACATCTTGAATCTTAAATATAGAAAACATATCTTTCCAAAGAGGAGCTCAAACCGATGATTTCGCTTCTTCACTGTAACTACTTCGAGTCATCAGAGGATATGCTGTATCATCTGTTTCCATGTCTAGTTTAACTCATAAGGAGATGAATTTCAATAGCCGGTGTCTGGTTTGATCGCCAGTTTATTCAAAGCTCCATAATGAAGCTGGCACTTCCTCAGACTGACATCTGCTGAGAGTTTTACCTCACTGGTACATCACCATTCAAGCACCTTTCACAGCCCCCTCACCGTGCATCTGGGTGGCGGGCTAAAGATAGCTGTCCTTGTGTCTGTATATTAAGCAGAGCTGGACGGGAGACCTTGACTCCCTCGAAACCGTGGGAAGTTCACCGGCTCGGGCATTAATTGCTGGGGAGGAAAATGTCAGGTGCTTTTAGTTGCCGTCACAAATGATAGATGTGGAAAAAAAAAAGAAAGAAAAAAGCGTAAGGTGGGGGCACCGGAGGCGCTGAAAGCTCTATTCAGATGGCTTATGAAACACAGAGCCTCTAATTACTGCTCAGCTCTCAGCGCACAGAATCAACACCCACCTGCCCCAGCCTGAGCCGCTCAGAGCGAGGACGAATACAGTGGGAGTTTTTCACTTTACATACAGAGAAAACAGGCAGACAACAAGAGACTGTCGTTGGCGCGGGGAGGGAACAGCCACAGGAGCTTTCTCTTTAGGCCGTTCTGTATGAAACCCTGTTTGATTTAACATCCTTTTAATGACAGATAAAGAGCAGATGTAATGACAAATGTTCAATCATCATTCAGTTTTTATGGAGGCAGACAAGGACAAGTTGTAGAAAAAAAAATGTTGGTGTTTGTTTCAAGGTGTAAAGGTTAGCGTCATGTTTTCGTGTGACCTGAGGGAGTAGCTGTGCGGGAAAAAAGATTTGAAGATGAGTAGTTCATTTTTTTTAAACACATTTAAATTTGTAACCCCTCATGTTGGTGGATAAATGAATGTAAAGTGTCGGGGAGAAGGGGGGGAAATGGTGTTTGTTGCAAAGGGAAAAGTGCACGATGCTCCCCCCTCTCCTCCTTCTTTTCATTTCCTTGTCTGCCAATATTTGTCATTTTATCCGTCTGTTAGGTCTCTCCCAGACCTCAGGGAAGCTGCAGGCCCCAAAAGGAGATAAGAGGAAACACATATCAGCTTCTTTCCTCACTTATTTAATTATTAATGTTCCACTTTTCATTCCGTTCCTCAATCTGCCGTCCCTCGACTGTCCTCCTCCAGTCTTCTTGGTCCAAAGCATCTGCTCGACAATCGGCCTCCAGAGGGGTAATGGGGGATTACTGAGTGAGGCAAAAATAAATGATAAGAAGAAGAAGAAGAAGACGGAAACTTTTTTTTTTCTACAAGAACAACTATAACTGTAAAAGATTCTTTTTGTGTGCACGTTAGCACACGATGGTGAATGAGCTCCTACAGCACTTCTCTCTTGCTAACCACTTAAAGAGCTTTACGCAGCTCAGATTTACTGCCAAGTAGTTTCTACATTACAAGGAATTTGTCCTAGTGCAAAAAGTTAAATAAATACAGGAGTGAAAATAAAGTGATAATAAGAATATAAAACAAAAGTGTTTGCTTACAAAAGAGAGACATAGAATACATAAGAGGATAAACACTTAAGATTAATATCTGTACAGAGTAACTGTTAAAGTGGGAGTTGTGCATGACTTAAATGCCAAGGGCTCTAATTTTGTGGCGCAGCGCAGGGGGTGCAAGCCTGGCGCACCCTGCGCAGTGTTAATTTCGTGCGGTGCACCGCTGTGCGCTGCCAATTTGGTAGACCGTCTCCGCAGAGATGGGTGTGATGGTGCACCAGGGGGAGGTGTCAGCAGATACATGTTGGCACAGTGAAAATTTTGTGACAAAAACAGTGCAGAAAGTGCGCTGAGAGCTCGCCAGCTCCAGCCTGGTTTATCCTCAGTGCAAAGCTGAGTGCACCCTCCTCAGCTGTAATTTGGTGACAGGCGCACATGTCATCAAAGCCTCAGAGGCAGGTTTCCAGAGTGTCAGGCACATTTTAATGCAATAAACAATCACAGCAATCACTATTCAATGTAACTGTCTGAACCAGCATATACATTTATATCTATATTAACTGTCCCGTCACATCTGATGTCAGATTAAAGCCGTTTGTCATAATGGAAAGTTAACCTGACGGCAGCTGGAAGTTTGTTGCACATCTTACAATTAAACAATAAACAGCCTTAACATCTGATACTGAGTATATATCTGGTTCTCTCATTTCATTTAATTCAAAGAAAAGAGGGAGAGAAAAGACGAAGAAAAAAGAGACAAAATAAATGTATGTCACTCAGGATTTACCCGTGATTTCCCATATTTCTCTGTTTTAGTATTTATTTTTAACGTGATCTAAAAAGATGGAGTACATTACTGTGAGGAGGATGAGGTGGAGACACCAGGAGAGTATACAGTATATCACCAATGTCACCGTCTCCACTACCGGGTCTTTCCAGCACAGTGTTTCCGCGGTGCTGGGGATCAGTCAGACCAATCAGATGCTGCGCCTTGGCCGCATGGCATTTAAAGGCGAGGAGAGGCGCTCATTTGATTGGTGAAAACAGCGCTCAGTTGTGTTAAACCCACTCATGGCTTTTCTCCTCCCTCTCTGCCATTTGCACGGAGGGAGGTGTGGATGCGCACCTCTGCGCTCCTATGAGCCTTGACTGCGCCTCTCTTGGCACTGCAGGAAACTTGCAAAGTGCGCCGGTCATGCCCTGTCCGTGCGGCGAAGGCTGGTGCGCCTGTGCTTGCTAACTTATCCCCTAGCTTTAGCCCTGCCACCTCCAGCGCTGTGTGGAGCACTTCAGTCTCAGTTTCACTGTATCCAGCAGGTCAGATATACATCTGTCCTGTTACAGTGCTCTCAAGTTCAATAAACATATTTATCATGGTGTTTTTTAGTTAAAGGTCTTAAAGAATGCACTTCTTTGAAGACACCTCTGCATGATTTAAAGTTTGTTAATCTCCTTAATTAGATCGCATGGACTCTTGGGTAAGACCACCAACAGGTGGATCTGCTCCTGATGTTCTCACAGAGTGAAGGAGTGGATTAATGTCCTCTCACCTCCTTCACTTCCTCTAAGTCCAAACTAAACCCTGGACTTAAAGCCTGCTGTGTTTGATCCAGACCTGTCTGTCAGAGGAAGAGCCTCCACTGTCTGTGGGAGGTCTGTTTGGAGAGGGGGACATTTATTACTCGGGTTATAAAAAGTTCAAGGCGGTGGATGGATCTATAGAGCCCAGAGGAAGCTGACAGAGCCAAGAGTATTAAGTGGGGAGTGAACGCTCATTAAGCTCTCTGCCCTTGTTCTGCCTCGTTTTCTCTGCTGCTTTAATTAATCCAGTAAAGAGTAAATGTTCCTTTTTTGGCAGCTTTATAGGCAATGAGGATAAAACCCTCAGTCACAGTAGATTTATACAACAATATGATAGACTGTAAGCTGTAATTTAGTTAACTTTATAGAAATTAAATTGAGGAAATTCTTCATTTGTCAGATAAGCAGAGTAAAGTATCTTTATGGGGTCAGGGTTGTTGAGTTAAGGCGTTATATTTTCAGATTATTCTTCCATTTAAAGCAACACGTCTGTTCAACAGACAAAATCACGACCCAGTCCTTCTGGTGAACTTATTTGACCTAGGAGCAGCAAAGATGAGCTTTCAGTCTCACCAACATGAGAAAGTTCCTCACAGAATATGAAACTCCAGCACACTAACGTCCAGACACTGTAGAATAAGTGGACCTTTCATCACCCGTTTGTTTCTATAACCAAGTTTTAAAGCGTATAATTGACAGAAGCCATGTTGGAAAAGGGGTGGGCTTTGAGCCTCAGCACTAACAGATGCCTGTCAATCAGCTGAGCTCTGCCTCTGACTGGGGAAACTCACAATCTACATATCTTCTAGAGCAGTGGTTCCCCACTGGTCTGACTTTCACCATCACCCCTCAATGGCAAGCCACAACCCAAATCAAGAACAAGTTTTCAACGTGTCAGTTTTTCAAAATAAAAAGATGGTTCAGTTTGAACAATGTGCCAGCTTGTGAGATACACAGAGTGTCTGTTTTCTCTTTGAGCACAGAAGTTATACACTTCTGAGATGTCCTTGGGTCTTAAAGTCATATTTAAAAATGACAGGTTTATTTAGGAAAAGAGTGTTTTCATACAAAATGCTGCTTTAATTTTTAATCAATACAATAAAATACATATTTAAAGAGGCTGGGGGAAGTTTTAAAGTAATCTTGAAAAAGTCTCCCTTCCAGATATATGCCTGATCATAATCCACACTTTAAAATGAGATTATCAGCACCAATATTACAGGTTACAGGTCATTTTATATTCTCTGCTAAAAACCCGATGCTGGACACTGGGGCCTAACTGTCAGACAGAAAAAGGACAGAAGAGAAGAAGAAAGATAAACAGGAGAGAGATAGAGCACGAGCTAAAGGCTAAAATAGAGGCTAAACTGTTGGTGCTAATGTTCATTCCAGCCCACAGTCAGCAGTTATTCTGCAGTGGTCTGTTCAAACTTGAGAGTCTATCAATAAAATGAAGAGTGAGGTTACGTTAGCTCTGATTGATAGATGACTGGCAGGACATAACCAGGATTCACTAATGTTACACATTATGGATATGTCTTAGCGCACCGGGCTGTCAGTTGTGCTACATATAGACAGCTTCTAAACTACTTACAAACTGACAGTGTTTTCTTGTTGTCACGTTAACCTACAGAAAGGTCGGAGCACCGGGCTGATGCCGATAGCGCTACATGTAGCCAGCTACTACAACTTTTGCTTGATGTCACGTTTCAAACTGTAGTGCTTTGTAACTGTGCTTATAAATACCTTACCTTGGCGCGTTGTATCCAGTAAAAAGTTGTCTTGAACAAAGAAAATTTGTTTGATCTCTATTTAATTCCAAAATAAGCACACACCATGCTAAAAGTAATTTGCAACAGTGTGCGGAGTCTCTGGGCCACAAGATGGTGAGGGAGCGCAACTAAAACAGATCCTCCTCATAGCACATTTGGTTTAGTTGCTGTCCTATTTGCCACACCTATTTTCCATAAAGAAAAAGTTACGTTGGTGGTCTTCTTCCATACTGTAAAATGAACGCTGCAGCTTATCATTACAGGGTATCATTGCCACCTACTGTTCTGGAGTGCAAATAGACAGCACTCTGCTAAATCCCCTTCAAAATAAAAGCTCAAGAATTTTATGTCAAAATGAACTTTTTTTTTTTTTTTTACCCCGGTGCCAAAAGCCATCAAGTGAGACCTGACCCACTTTTGGTTTGCGACCAACTAGTTGAGAGACACTGTTCTGACCTATATGTTCATATTTTATACTTTTTGGCTGCAGTTTGCTGCTTGCTGAGAATACATGTTAAACAATAAGTTATTTTTCTTCCTTTTAAAAAAAAAAATCTTTGCACAAATGCAAGAATTCAGATTTTGAAAGTTTTACAATTGGTAGGAGTTTGATAATGGCTTTCTTCACACCTGCCCTCAGGAGGACACATCACTGTAGTTTTTACTCAGTCCAGTGTTCAGGTTTTTTATCCTAAATCCTTACATCATCTAGAGCTCTGTATGTCCAGTCTGGGTGTTTTATATTCAGGATGAGACTAACAGACACATCAGACTGTGTTTGTCGTGTGTTTCCAAAGACTATCACCATCTCCATCTCTTTCATACGTTATCTTCATATAAAGGTTGTTAAATGAATCTGTCTTTTAAGAATAAATACATTCAGGAGATTCATGACCGACTCAGTCCCAAGTTATTCAGACACTTGAAGTTTCCACTTTCCCAGAGAATTTAACAAAGTGATCTTGAAATAGTTTCACTTTTATATATTTTCTGTTTCATTGTCTATATAAAATATTCAAAAAAATGACAGAACAAGCAAACTAAACCCCGGAGACGTCTCGTGGGTGAAGAAGCCGAGGAGATCTGAAATATCTGATGTGTCAGACTGTAACCACCCTCTGTCATCTGACAGGCTTTAACAGATTTATCATGTAAAGCCTTTGAAACTAATAACATTCCCACTGCTTGGTCTGTAACACAAACACTGCATATGCTCTCATGATTAGGATAAGCACTCAGTAAAGAAGCTAAACCCATCCCATCACAGCCTTGTTCATGCCCTGCTGATTAGTTACATAAACCTGCAGCGTGGTCCTGACGTCGCCCAACACCTCAGCGAGACGTTAGACCAGGATAGATGGGCAGCGAGAGCCAGAGGTCACTGGGTTGGCACCTGGAGGGGAACAGCGAGCGCCATCCTTGGTTATGCCACGTCCACTCATCATGAGAAGGGATTAAAAGAGCAGAAACAGAGAGGTGGATGAGGAGAAATGCTCAGAAGAGGACAGGGAAGGCAGTCCTGATCCACTGACTTGGTTTCCTGCTTTGACATCTCCTCTACTGTCCTTTCACTACTCAACACAAATCACAGTCACTCTAACTTCCAAAACAAAGAACCAATCCTCCAAATCTCATGAATCACTGTGATGGGCTGAGATTTATGCCACTACAAACAGGACATGATTTATTTTATTGAATTTGAAACACGTGATGTGAAATGAACTCAATTTCTGGTGCAAAAGGATTTATTAAACAAATCTTGAATAAACCAAAGACGGAGTTCTGAGTCCTGAGTCCTGGGAGAGTTACTCCACAGTCCAGAGTAGTGTGAGTCCTCAGACAGACAGTCCTGAATCCTGAGGGAGTGAGTCCAGAGAAGAGATCCAGAACAGGACAAAAGTGAGACAGGAGCTTGGGTTGGGTTCAGGTGGCTGTAGGCAGAGGAAATGATGACTAGAAAAGCATTCAGAGAGCGCAGACCTCCACCAAGCATATTGTGATTGTCACCAACACTTCAGTCCTACTTTAATGTTATACTCCCTTTCAGCAGACTGTCTGCTACAATTTAGTGTTAGTTGCAGGTTTGTACGATAATTTGTTCCCTGACATTGTTGAAAATTATGATGAGTCAGTGCATATTTCATATTCCAGATCTTAGTATTCAGAATATTGCCAGGATCTGGATCGTACTTTTACATCTGTTATAAATTAATGGTGACCTTGTCTTGTATTGTTTTGCAAAGCAATTCAAACACTTATCATGGAGTTATATACACATATGGTGAAAACAGCCCTACCTTGTAATGATAAAGAATCCTTCAAGAAAGTCCTGGATCCAGACAATGATATGAATCATGTCCAAAATTGAATCACTTCTTCCTAATCCCATTTTCAACCTTTCCCAAAAATTTCATCAAGATCTGTTGGTTACTTTTTGAGTTATGCTGTTCACAGACAAGCTCTTCCAAAAACACAACTTCTTTGGCAGAGGTAACAAGAGATATACAGTGGGGAAAATAAGTACGCGTCAACTTTTTTCTCATGACATTTATTTCTGAAGCTGCAATTCAAATGAATTTCTACCAGACATTGGTATTAACTCAAATAATCCACACATGAAAAGAAATCACAACGTTCAGGTCCATAAATAATGATTATGTGGAATTAAGTACGATAACACAGGAAAAAAAGTATTGAACACACAATGGAAAGGCTGTATACTTTGGCAAGGAAATGCACCATACCACCTGAAATCTGTCAGTAATTATTACTTGAACTTCCAATTAGTGCAAACCAACATCAGCTGGGCTAGAGCAAATTGATGGTCCTATAAAAAAGGTTGTTTTTTCACCAAGCAGTTAAATACGACACACCTCATGATGGGTAAAGACAAAGAGCTCTCTGAAGACATTCACAACCTGATTGTTGCTCAGCATCAGAATGGAACTGGTTACAGACTTATATCAAAGCACCTGAATATTCCAGTCAGTACGGTTGGGGCCATTATTCGCAAGTGGAAGAAGCACCACCTTACCATCAACAGGCCACCCACAGGAGCTCCTTGCAAGATTTCTGACCAGGGAGTCAGAAAGATAGTCAGAAGAGTACTCAACGAGCCAAGGACAACCTTGAAAGTGCTCCAGAAAGACTTGGAGGCAGCAGGTACAATTATTACAGAGAAAACAATGAGCAATGCACTCCACCCCCACAGCCTCTATGGACGCTCAGCCCGCAAGACTCCATTCCTCAAGAAAAGGCATGTTGAAGCTGGTTTAAAGTTTGCTAAACAGCATCTTAACAAGCCTGTAGAATACTGGGAGAATGTTGTCTGGTCACATGAGACCAAAATTGAACTTTTGGCCTGTCATACTACATACCATGTTTGGAGGAGAAATGGCACTGCACATCTGCACATCATCTGTACCTTCCAGCAGGACAACGATCCAAAGCACACGGCAAAGTTGACTCTCAAATGGTTTTAAAAAAAGAAAATCAATCTATTGGAATGGCCTAGTCAATCACCTGACTTCAATCCATGAACATTTGTGGAAAGAACTAAAGAAAAGGGTTCACCAGAGGGCACCAAAGAATATTCCAGATGTAAAGACAATCTGTGCAGAGGAATGGGCCAAAATCACACCAGTTAGCGTGTTCAATACTTTTTCCCTGTGTTATTGCATTTAATTCCACATAATCATTATTTATGGACCTGAACATTGTGATTTCTTTTCATGTGTGGATTATTTTAGTTAATACCAATGTCTGGGAGAAATTTTGTTTGAATTGCATCTTTGGAAATAAATATGATGAGAAAAAAGTTGATGCATTCAATACTTATTTTCTCCACTGTAAGTTAGAAGTGAATAACTGTGGAAGCAGAGTCAACAACCTGACAGCACAGTGGAGGAGAATCCCTGTATTAGGCCTGGTACACATGTAGCTGGGTATTTTAAAAAACAAATATCCCCCCTTAATTTCTTTTTAAAAAATACTTTCGTCCACAAGAACAGGGCAAATCCTTTAAGAGGTGCAGCTTGAAGCATGTCAAACCTATATTTTGCAGTGTTTTTAGACGTGAAACCTGTGCCAGTTTCCTGGCATTTACACAAAACCATGAAACCGGAGTTTTCCAAAATCTTCACTTTGATAGGAGTTGTCAGAAAACATCATTATTAGGGAAAAAAGTATTAGCAGTTTCCCTTGTAGGCCTACCTGGCTCTGTGTGGATGTGGTCTAAGGCCTTGTACACACACATAGTCAGGAATTTAAAAAAAAAAAAAAAAATCTCCCCTCATTTGTTTTAGAAATATTCCTTTGTCCACAAACAGCGGGCAAATCTGCTGATAATAGCAGCTCAAGGCATTTCAAACCCATATTTGTCAGTGTTTTCCAGACGTTCAACCTGTGCCAACCAATCAGAATGAACCCCGTCGTTCAGCTGGGATGTTTGAGAATTAAAAACTCTTGTTTCCTGGTAACTACACGAAAATCTTCACTTCGGCTGAAGTTTAAAAAAGCATCATTTTAAGTAACGAAAAGCTATGGTTTCATGTAGACAACAGGTGTAAATGTATAAAAATATATGTGGTTTCCCAGATACCCGGCTACGTGTGGACATGGCCTTAGAAGCAGAACAGAGTTGACTGCAATAAAGAACGCTCTCCACCCAACTCCAGCACACCAGGTCCCACTCCTGCTGTCAAAACACAAAGAGGGAGGGGAGGAGAGATCTGGAGACTCACCTGCTAAGTAGCAGCAGAAAAGCTATTTCCCACCCCGTCCTTTCTCTGCTGTGAGATCTTTCAGAAAGTAAAGGATAGTCTGATATGACTCAACCAATCATGTGTGTGTGGGTGTGTGTGTTTGTGTGAGTGTGTGTGTGAAAAGAAGAACCTGAAAATTCAACATACAACCTTTGATCAGTCTGTCACATGCACCAGCAGGACTGAAGGGAGGAGCGGGGTCAGGTACAGGAGCCTGGAAGGGACAAAGATAAAGTGTTGAAGAATGCTCTGTGAATGGAGGCAGCCTCCTCAGCTCAGCTGCTCCCTGCTGTGAACGAGATGTTCCCTGGGTCTGTCATGAAGTGACACAGACAAACAGAAAACTTCACTGTCAGGAGGAGGAAGAGGAGGGAGAGGAAGACAGGTCTGAGCTTCTAGAAATAGCGCTTTAAAAATAGCCTCAGGCTCCAGTTATGACAAGGAGTCTCAGGGAGGCATTTAATGCAGCATGATCAGCTTAGAGGCTGACAGACACACACTCACACACCTCCTGAATCCCTGAGGGCACGTGAGCCCCACACACACACACCTCCTGAGGATCAACCCAGAGCCACTCTGTCCTGTTTGTCCAGACTTTAAGATCATTTTATTCTCTGAAGCAGAGATCCACCTGCTCTGAAAACCAATGAATGACTGAATAAAATGGTGAACTTGGTCGCTTCATCACCGTGGAGTGTTTTTATTTTAAGCTGTTCCTGCTTTGACCCAGCAGAGTATGACATCAGCTAATGGCTTGCCAAAAATAATCATTTAAATAAGGGTGAGTAGTACTGTCAGTATCTAAGCAACACATACACACAGGCACACACATCAGCTACACACACATCAGCTGCACACACACACACACATCTGCGTCATTTCCTACACAGGGAGCATCCAACTCCGCGCTGCTGACACTCGCGCGCAGAGGAAGCTCCGTCAGAGACAGCGGCAGAGTCCGGAGTTTGTCCGGGGGGCAGAACAGACCCGGAGCAGGTCAGCTGCTGGTGACAGGGACTCTTTATGATTTTACAGACTCAGAGCGCGTCTCAGGATTGTTTCAGCGCTCACTGCGTGGATCCCAGACGCTCGTCCTTTTGATGTGGAATAAAAAAGACTAAGGGACAGAAATGATTTCATGATTTGCTCAGAGAGCGCGCGCACAGACTGTGGGTATGGTTCGTCCGGGGCTGACACGCCAGCGCCGTTGCGCGCGTAGATCTCCGGTCACCTGTTGAAGTGTCCCGATGCGCGCTGAGCTGCTTCACTCTCAGCTTCCACAGAGGAGAGCCGACTCAACCCGCGCGTGAACACATGCTCGCTCCGTCCTCCGGTCTGTCTGAGGCTCTGGATTCCCGTTATGTTGTAGGATGAGCGCTGATCTGGAGCGCGTTTCGCTCAACACATCGGTGACCTCCGCCGGCCCGGGCGGCCGTGCGCTCTCTGCGAACGTGCGGCGGCTCCACAACGCTCTGAACCTGCTGCTGAGCGACCCGGAGAGGGAGCAGTTCATCCACTGCCTCAATGTGTACCACGCCAAGCGCAACGTCTACGACCTGGTCCAAACTCTCAAAGTGATTCTCAACACGCCCGGTAAACGCCAGCTGCTGCCCATGCTGCGCCTGGTCATCCCGAGGTCCGACCAGCTGCTGTTCGACCAGTACACCTCCGAGGGACTCTACCTGAAGACTGACCTGGTCCCGAGTAACGGCAGCGCGGAGGGCTTCGGGGACGAGGGGGACCCGACTCTGCAGAAATATGTGAGCTCAGTCCACGAGCAGCCGCTCACCCCGGGCTGCCCGGACGGGTTCAGCGCCGCCGCGGAGCTCTCGGCCTCTATGGCTCCGCAGTTCTTCGAGAGCCCCTTTGGAGAAATGCGCCAGGTTACTCTTACGCGCTCCAGGAGCCACGAGGGTCTGGGCTTCAGCATCCGTGGAGGGTCTGAGCACGGCGTGGGGATCTACGTGTCCCTCGTGGAGCCCGGCTCGTCGGCGGAGCGAGAGGGTCTGAGGGTCGGGGACCAGATAGTGACTGTGAACGAGCTGCTGTTTGACAACGTCACTCACGTGGATGCAGTGAAGGTAGGGCATTCAGTTAGTGCTGGAGTTTCTCATGGTAACTTAATAAGCAGCAGGTTTATCTCTCGTTTGTGTGTGTGTGTGTGAGCCTGTGTCAGCCTGTGTGTGTGTGTGTTTCTGCAGACTGAGTGCAGATGTGAAGCCTGTGTGAGCTCCAGGCTGTGAGAAGAGACATGCATTACTGCAGGAGCATGCACTGCTGCTCCACAAAACAACAGCAGTTAGTGACAGCGCTGCTTCCTCTGCAGGCCCGCAGGTCTCAGATCAGATCCACTTTCTTTGTATTAATTCTTCTCCTTCACTTCACTGAGGCTTAATGCTCTGCGCCCCTGGCTCAGCGTCCCGGGATGAACTCAGACATTGAGGCACTGAGCGAAGGGCCTCTTTCTGTTTCAGCCAATCCTCCTCACAGAGGGGTTCACAGGATTTGTTGTCTTAAACTTCAGTATCACAGAGAGGGGGAGTTCCTCATGAGGTTGCAATGATCCGACTGCAGGTTGTATCGTACTTGCTGGGGCTGCTCTGTAAACAAATCACTGTTTACATATTTCATGAGGCTAATTATCCTACACGGAGTGGATCACACCGTCCTCTCAGCTGCGTTATGCTTTGGTAATGTTGGTCAGATTAAGTGAGAGCGCCCTCTGCAGGACGAAGCACACCTTATGGATAATGTATAGTGAGCAGCTGGTGATGCAGAATCCTGATATGCAAATCAGATCGTGTTTATCAAACGAATCAAAGAAAGAAATAAAGAAGCTGACACAAAAGATGTGAAGATGATTTATTTTTAAACTGCAGAAATAGCCTCTGACTCCTCTGTCAGCAAAGCTTCCATGGCAACAGATTCCTCTCAGCCTCCATGAGAGATGAAGAAGATGTTAGAGGAAGTGATCAGGACTTTTTTATTCTTCAAGAATATTCTGTTGGTGTTTCTTTCCTCATTCAGCTCCCGTTCTTCTCTGTACCATGATGTAGGCTCACCTTTAAAGGGGACATGTCATGCTGATCCCTGATTTAATATTTACATATAATGTAATACATTTGAAAACAAGACCTTACACCCCCTGAATTTTCAAAAAATGAGATATTGTATTTTTTTTTCTGATATCTTAGAAAGAGATTTGATGCCTCTGAAAATAGGTCATTGACATTTGGCTGTGAGATTTCGACCTTCATGACGACACGAGGATCCTTTCTTTTTATTGGAGTAATCTGATAAAGCAGCTCCTCCTCTGTGATGTCAGTTAGTCACACAACCTCCACCGAGGGATACACCCACCAAGAGCCAAGTATCCCCCCTCAGATGCTGGATGCAGGGACTCTGCTCTGCTGAGCAGCTCAGCTTTACATGGTGAATTAGCAATTAAAACACTGTAGTTTTAGCAGACGTCATAATACTTGTGAGACTGTGATATTTGCATGCTTGTTCTGACATGCAATGTGAACCTGGACCACAATAATGCTGTGGTAATGACATAGTGACGAACTGACGGTAGAGGCGATCTTTAGACTACACTTTCAGCATGATGGATAAAACAGACAGAGAAAAGTGAAGGAGCAGGATGGAGCCCTGTTATAGAAATAGTTTATTGGTGAAGTCTGCCTATATTTCCACGTATAAACTCTACATGTTACAGTACCGGTTTGACTCACCACACTGAAGCATCCTGAGATGATCTGTGTCCAGGTGGATTTTCTTCCTCCTGAGCTGCAGAACCGTCCGGGTCTGACTCGGGGTCCAATACAAAAGGACGTATCCTACACTCTGCCATTTTATTAGTGCTATCAATGCCTTACAGTGAAGTTTTGGCAAACAGCAAACTCGCTCGGTCTGCTCTATTCAATGTGGTGATTTTGTAAATACTGCCATGCTGCAAAAACCGCCCCCTGACTCTACCCCCTCCGCCCCTCTGATAGAACTGACCAATCAGAGCACAAAGGGCTGTGACGTTGTGGGGTTACTGGAGGTCATTCTGGAAACGGAGCGTTTCAACAAGATCTTCAGAATGGCCTAAACTGAGGATATTGAGAACGCTATTGTGGGGCAATGAAGGAACTAAATGACTTGTACTGAGGGCAGAAATGCTTTACAGGCATCCTAGTCTGGTATAGTGAAAAGGAGAAACAAGCATGATATGTCCCCTTAAAACAGAAATGAACATGTTTCTTAATGTCTGATGTCATGTGACGCCGTCCTGTGACACAATCACATGACAATTCCTAGCTAATTTAAACACCTGTTTCGTGTTGCTAATCATGTCCTGATGAAGACTTGGACAAGTTGTAACGCGTTCAAATGTCCCTGACCTAATGGAGGGTTTTAAACTTCATCGGAGTGCCTCTGATTGTGTGTTGTTTTCTGAAGTACTGCTGTCCTTGGATCCTTGAAGAGCACCCGATCTTACCTTGGTTCCTTACGTTTTGACCAAGCGCAGCACATATCCCCACCTTTTCTTCAGAAATGAACACGTTTTCTGTTATCCCCTCCTCTTCTTGTTGAAGTGACTTTGCTGAGATCAGCAGCTTAATGATGCCTTCAGCAGTTCTGCTGCTTCTCAGGCTGCTCTCACATCTGAGCTAAACACTAATCGCCATTATCCCCCCCCCCCCCACTCTGTTTGCAAAGAATAAGCCATTGTTGTTAAAGAGTTCTGACCAATCAGAATGCAGTGTTTTATACAGCCGGGTCAAATGATGACACAGTTCCTTAAAGAGGACTGTGCTTTATTCGTTTTTTTGTTTCTCAGCCTGTCCCTCTGGTGCCTCAGTTGTGATTGATTACATGATTGGATGACCCTTGTTTCAGCCTCTGTCTGAAATGCTTTGCTTCTGTCTCTTTAAGGCAGGGGTGTCCAAACTTTTTGCAATGAGATTTGATAAAATGAAGATGCCCTAGGGAAATTAGTTCCTGCTAATGTTTTTTAACCACAATATCTCCATGCAAGTGTACACTGCTCTAGAACAATGATTACAAACAGTATGTTAGTAATGATCTGAAACTTTACTCAGTAGTTTCAGATCATTAACAGCTGAACAAAGAGAGGCGACTAGTTCCGTTCTTCTGGTTTGGTCTTTCAGGCTATGGAGGTCAAGTAGCCCCCTGTTACTGTCATGTAGCTGCCGACTCTTCTTAAAAAAATCGAGTGCTGTGCAGTGTCAGACCCATCAGTACTCCCATCGCAGGCAGAAGTCACTCCCCTGTCCTTCAGTTGTCTCTGAATATCCGACAATCTGTCCTCAACTCTGTGAGCCACAGTGTTTTGTGCGGGGCAAACATTTATAAATTCTTGCTTCTTCTCAGAGAAAATGCTGGTTTTTGGTGATATTTTCCTTTAACTCACTGGCCCTGTGTTGTGATGCCAGAGCAGCTTGCAGGTGCTTCTCTTTTTCTGCGCAGACCCTCCCTGCTAGCTTGTCATAATTTTTAGTGTGTTTGGTCTGGTAGTGTCTCTTTACGCTGAATTCCTTAAATAACACAATCTTCTCTTCACAAATGAGACAAATGCAATTTCATCAATTTTTTTGTGAAAAAGTACTGTAATTCCCATCACTCTCGGCGTGGCGGCCTTCAGTGTTGACTTTCTTCCTTTTCAGTGCAGTCCCCATCGTAGAAATACGTGGAGCAAGGAAGAGACGAAACAAAAACAGATAGTATTGAGGTGATGTTGCCATCATGTGGTGAAAAGATGAATTAATTAAAAAAAAAAAGAAAAAAGAAAAAAACGTTTTGTTTGTTTAATCTGTTAGACATTGCTAGCTGCAGGCGCATAAGGAACAGGTTCCTGGGCTGTAATTGGCCTGTTGGCTGTACTTTGGACACGCCAGCTTCAAGGCTTCCCACTCTACAAACCTCCTTTCGTCTGATTGGCCAGCACACGGAGGGCTATCAGAGGCAGAGCTATGGAGATGAAGTGTTTTGATCACTTTACAGACCGATTCAGTGATTTCTAAAACACGTGAATATGAAGAGGTTTTAAAATCTGCCTGTTGGTCTGAACATCATACACTGATACATGTTTAGAATATGGGAAAGCAGAGTATCCCCTCTTTAAAGACCCTGAAGACATTTTCAACCATACACTTGGCACAAAAAATGAGATGCTCACTGGCAAGTGTCATCTGCTTTTAAAGCATCAGTTTGCTTATTACATTTATTTCTTGTTGCTGTAAAAAGAGAAACTATTGGATTGGGTGTGAGTATAAATTACTATGTTTCCCTCCTGATGATAGGCTGGTACCAGCTTTTCAATCACAGGAAGCAAAGTTCGAAAACAAACTATGGTACCACAGAGTCCAGATCATCCCCTTCAGGCAGAGTGTAGTCTTCCTCAGGCAGATGGTACAGACCGCCTGTGGTGAAGACTTAGAGACATCAGGTGTCATTTGTACCTGTTGCTATCTAATGAATGGTCATTAAATTTGCTTGCCCATACACTGCACTTTATTTGCGCAGCACTTTATCTTTTTTAATCTCTTCTTTCTCTTTTATCTTTTTTATCTTCTCATCGTTTCGTGTCACACTGCTGGAGAATCCCTGCTGGGCTTCATGTTTCATGTTATATCTACTTGATTAACTGTCTTCTTAATGCACTTGTCCGTCTCCAGCTGCAAACAGATTTCCCTGTGGAGACATTAAAGATACCTTTGACCCTTGATAATTAACAAAATGCACACCAGGCTGTTTTTTAAAAAAGCTCAAAACTAGAGACTGGAACCATAAACGTGAAAATGTGAGGCTCCGTTTTCATCTGGTGTCCTAAAATTGAACTTTTCTTTCAAACCAAAGGAACGACCCCTGCTGGCCATTTAGGAAAATGCAGGTTTGAGAGTTTCACTTTTAAACCCAAGACCACATTCATCTCTCATTGGAGTGTATATTCTGTATGTTGTGTTTCTTATTAAGACATCGGTGCAAAGAGCAAACACAGACATCATAGACGTACTCCAGCTCTGCAGTGTTCACAGACAGATTCACCAAGCTGCAGCTAAAGGTTTTCCTTTAAACATCACACATTATAAATGATGTCTCCACAGCATGTGCAGAGAGTGACAGAAAACTACTGGCACAGTTAGGAACCTATAGTTTGTGTCACACTCCAATTGATTTTACTTAAGAGTTAATTTGAGGAAATTTTAACTGGTGACCTACAGGGTAAAGCTGATCAGACTGGTTATTTCTCTTTATGAGTCTCTGTTCTTGTGTTCAGGTCAGATTTTCTGTGGATAAAGCAGAGTCTGTATTCGTTCTCACACTGAAGTGTTTCTGTTCGGAGCTCTGCTGGTGAAGTTTGGCAGTACAAAGTGGGTTATCAACCAGGAAAAGTTGTTGTTTTTTTGGCATATTTTTTTGTCATCATGGCCGAAACCGGGGCTGTTTCAGCCATGATGTCTTATTTCAGTAAAAATTATCCTATTAGATTTAATATGAGCCAGCTTCACATGAGAAGTCCAGAAAAATCTCTTATCTCAAGTCATTAAAAGACAAAACTGATGCCTGAATTACTTGTAAAGATTTAAAAAAAACTGCCATTAAGGTCAGAAAAGTGTACTTGTTTAGTTTTTCGGTCTATAACGTTTTTCTAACCCTATTGGCAGATTTCTTTTTAAATGCAATTCAAGGCCATTTTTGTCTTTCAGAGATATTTTTCTGGACTTCTCAGCAGAAATTATGTCTCCTGTTGAATTTCTTCTTTAGATGGAGAAACTTCACAAGCAGAGCTTCACAAACTGAAAGAGCTGAAAGAGCTTTAAGTCTGTGAAGAGAAGTTTATGTTGGTGGATAAATGCTTTACTGCTTTTTGAGAACCAAAGAAGTTCAATTAGGGATGTTCAATACCACTTTTTTTCAGACCAATACCAGTAGCCTACGAGTACTTCCTCTTGATTACTCACCAACAGTGATGGGTGTTACAAAGGAACGCGTTACAGTAACGTAACTACTATTTGGGGTAAAAAGTAATGTAACCATAACTACTGAAAATATGGAAACAAAACATGGTTCCTTTCTCAGTTGGGTGCATTATAACTTTTCCCAGGGACCAATTTGACAGCTACACTGCCTCAGCTGTGCTCTCATACTGCACTGAGGCTGGTACTCACAATACCACACAGAGAGCAGTCAGTCATCATATCATAACTGTTTTTCTTGTCAAGTGCTGTGTGGTATTTTTCAAAATAAAGAGCGCAAAAGAATAACCTGTTATGTTCTCCATAGTAGAACTTTGTGTAGGCCTATACACATTTAGGAAATGAGATGGAGTTCTGCCCAAAGTTGAGCATCATAAAAGTAACGTTAAAGTAATGAGTAACGTAAAAAGTTTCTTTCCATAGAGGTTAACTGAGTAAAGTAAGGGACTACTTTTTCCAGAAGTAACGTGTAACGAGCAAACACTACTTTTTAAAAGTAACTCCCCCATCACTACTCACCAATACCACTAATACTTTTGAAACACAAAATATAAATAAACAGTGACAGATCATTTACAACTCAGTTACTCTGACATTAAGTCTCAAAGAAAACACAAACAACTCTCTCTGAGTTCACCATTTTTTCTTAATAAATCAACAAAACTGCAAAATAAACTAGCAACTGTTTTAGCAATTTTTTTTAGAATAAACTGAAGTCCAAAATAAAACAGTCTAACAAGTAACTCTCCCTGGTTCATTCATGTTGTCCGAACAGGACCTAACACACATCATAACGCTCATTTAATATTAGTGTGAGAATATGTCGATGTATCAAAGTATCATGATTTTTTATTCAAAAATTTTTTTTTTTTTTTCAAAGTAAGTTCTTCATTTTAATCTTTGTTTATTAGCTTTATAAGCTTAGTTGGAAAAAGCTGAGCTGCTAGGTCTCCTGAATAAATATTAAAAGCACTGACTCATATGTGATGTTCGTTTTTGGGAAAACGTTGCCCCTGATATAGCCTGTAGACATCATCACCATTCAACTTTTATGGTGTTAGAGAAGCAAACTAAAAATCGCAAAAAAAATCATAACTAGCTCAACTCAATTCAACTTTATTTATAAAGCACTGAACAGAGTGCTGTACATAACAGTAGTGCAGGAATAAATAAGTAAATAAAACAAATAAATCAATAAAACAAAGGTGCACATCGTAATATAATAACTGTATTATAATTATAGTAATATAAATATTGTTAATTAATTGTTCTAAAAATAGTTTAAAACAATGAAACAATTCATAAAAACTAAAACAAACCATGAAACACTAAAACATGATTCAAGTCTCAAGCTGGGTTAAAAGCCAAAGAATAAAAATGAGTTTAAGACTCTATTTAAAAGCAGACAGTGAGGGGGCTTGACTTATGTGGAGGGGGAGGTCATTCCACAATTTAGGTGCGGCGACTGAAAAGCTCTAGCGATGAATCCCAATGATTCATCAAATTGGCTCCTCAAAAATTGTAAAAGAATTAAATTAGGAGCAAAGTGTATTATCTCAGCCCTATTTGCTGCTGTGTTGCTGAGGAATGTAGTGCCAACTACTGGTGAGGAGGACTTACTGGACATAGGATTTTTCGCCTTGAGTATGAATTGCTGGTAGGGATGGGTACCGAAGCAGGTACTTTTTTAGGTACCGACCGAATTCTGACAAAAGTACTGGGTACTGATTCATGTTAAGTCGAAAGGTACCATGTTTAGGTACCCAAATGCATCCTTGTGACTTTGAGGGAGTGGAACAGTAGGCGATTTTCCATGCTGGACATGAACACAGCATTCCAAGTTTATATATTGAAGAATAAAAATATTAAATTGAAAATAAGATATAATTTATTATTAAAAAAAGATATTTTTTTACCACATTAACACACAAAAGTACTGAAAAATAGTACCGTTGAGTACCGGTATCGATTGCCAGGTACCGGGCATAAGTATTGTATCGTTTCAAACGTGAAGGGTACCCATCCCTAACTGCTGGTATCCGCAGCCTACGTGAATACAAATACCTTTTAATTGGGCTGGTATCAGCCTGATAACAGATCCTGATACCAGTACTCACCCATCCCTAGGTTTAATGTGTGAATACCTTTGTCATTCAGACATTTATTATGGCATCAGGGCTCGTGTCATGACACAGAGGCTGTTACACTGCTGTTAGCTGTAAGCTAACTAAAACTATAAAAGTGACAGTTAATATTTTGACGTGGTTTCGAGTCAGCACATCACCGGATCATCACATCCGGCAAAGAGAGAAGACTTGTGTTTCTTCATGTGCTTCAACAACAAATGCATGCCTCAGCCACGTATTGACCACAGTGGATGATACTGCTCATGGGAAATGCAGTCTTTATCTCAGGAGAACAGTACTGATTACATCCAAAAAAAAAAAGTATCAACACGGCATGAAATCTTCTGACAGTGGCATGAAATGTTCACCAAAAACCTGTTTACACTCAGCTGAGTGGGGTTTCCAGGCGTGCTCACGGTTTGGGTTTTTGCAGGTTTTCTGCATCTGTCTCTGTGATCTCTGCTTTCATCCTGAAACAACAAAGACAGATAAAAATCAGCCTGCTTGTTCTCCAGCTCTGATAAATCTCCGTGTGGTAATAAGAGAGGCTGTGCATGGTGAACTCTCCCGCGTTGGGGAAACTCTGCATTAAGTGCACTCTTGCCTGCAGCACATTTTCAATTTGCACATAAAGAAGCAAGTGGAATGAAACATTAAAAACAAGATTTTATCGCATGAGGAATTCCACACTCCAGGTAGAAAAAGGATTTTTATCAAAGGCAGTTGTGTAAAACTCGGTGGAGACAGATTTCACAGTGTAGCACTTCACGTTCGTGTGGTTGAGTCTGTCTTTTGTGTGCGTTTGAATCGGCCTTGTTTCTTTGCAGATCAGTCATCACAGTAAAATCTTTTCCCTTCGTGTTGTACATCTCCTTCACTAGTTCCTGTACTTAACATTCATATAACAGCCCTGGATAGAAACATGCATACGTTTTCCATTCTTTTGTTCTGATTATGCAGGGCTGGTGGAAATGCGCACAATCACAGCACTCAAAAGCTGCAGCACGCCACATCAGGGCTGCAGAGAAGAAGAAGGTTTCTAACAAATTATGGAGATGAGGGTAAACAGCCTTCAGGCGAAATCTGGCAAAGAAAAAAGCGACATGGACAGAAGCCTGTGATTGTCAAGAAAGGGGGAGGGAAGGCGGACCCAAGTACAGAAAACCGGGTAGAACAGAGCAGTTCAGGGACTTCAGGAAATTGATGGTTCAGACGCTGACAGGCCAGGTTATATAAATAGTGACAGGTGATTAAAGAGTGGGTGTATGTGGGAGTCAGGTGGCTGAACAGGTGGAAAAGTCTGGAAAAAAAACACATGTGCCAATAGAGAAATGAGCTACTAGTCTTTTTTTTAACCAGGCTGTAAATATGTTTTTAATACTGTCCTGTTGCGTGGCCACAGACACTTTGATATAGAGGGAATGAAGTGAGAGCTCAAACAAACCACTCAGTGATAAACCTTGTATGATGCAGATTCTCTGAGCTTTTAGTGCACACTCTGTAGAAGATGTGTGTGTGCCCTCTCCTTTGTATGCATTTCCTACAGGCTGCACGCTGTGTAGTGTGATGTAATGACAGGAATTTCATCTTGTTTTGGTGATGCTGGACATTTAGCTCAAGAGTCGGTTCTTTTAGAGCCAAAATTTGAGATCTGATTAATGTGTGCATGTTTTACTTTTATTTATTGCTTGTTCAACTTTTGGTCTAATTTGCTCTTGACCATCCCCTTGCCTCTCTGTTTCTCATCTCTTGTGATGAACAGTTCACCGTAACCATGGTGAGGTCTCTGACTTTACAAAAAGCTGGAGCTCTCTGCTGTTGCAGTTGTGTAGTAACCCGAGACAACTATCAGCATGTGTCGATGCTGAGTAGGGGTGAGCAATTTAGCCTCAAAATTATATCACGATATTTTAAGCAAATTTGCGATAACAGTATTTATGACGATATGGGGAAAAAAATGAACAACTTATTGTTTGTGGTTGCTGCTTCTGAATAACAGCATTTTTATTGCACACACAGTATAAAAGCCACTTTTCATTCACTACTACTTCACGAGCTTGAAATGTAACCATAGTAAGTAGGTCAGCTCCAGAGGAAATCTGACGTTTTGGAGGAGGAAAAGTACGATGGCGTATCAGGGCCACTAAAGAAATAAAATAAATAAACAAATTTTCGAGTTTCTAAAGTCGCAAATTTACGACTTTAGAAAGTCAAAAATTTGCAAGTTCATTAAGTGGAAAATTTACAACTTAATAAACTAGTAAATTTGCGAGTTAATAAAGTCACAAATTTGGCCCTAATACGCCGTCGTAGTTACGTACTTCACTGCAAGATGGACCGAATTGTAAGCCTCATAAGATTGTACTTTGGAGTTGATCTCAGCAATAAGGAGATACTACTGGTTTTAGCCCAGAGTAATCGCATTCTTACGGGCTCTGAAAAGACTAGAGCCCGACCGATATGGGATTTTTGGGGCCGATGCCAATACCGATAATGGGGGCAAAAAAAAAGCCAATATCCAATATTTGGCAGATATCCGATATATCAGCTGATATATATAATAAATTAATTGATATACACAGGATATATACTATATGTAATCAGAAATCATTACAATACCCATATGATTCAAGACAGAGACAGAACACTATTGAATAAAGACAAGAAACTGGTATAAACTAGTATAAAACTGTCAACATTAGAACTGTAGAGTAAACCAATGATAAATAAGAACAAGCTGTAAACACAATAATAAATAAATAAGTCAAACTTTAAACACAGTAAGTAGAAAAAAAGTCAAACTGTAAACACACAATGAGAAACTTACAGGACGTTAAAACGCCAAATTATAGTCTTACGTTAGATAATGGTGGACGTGTGAATTAACAGTAACCTTAACTCTGTTTATCTCACAAAAAAGCAACTAACACGACGTTAAAACGCTGTTCTATAGTCTTACATTACATAACGGTGGATGGAGGGGCCGGGCACTCGGGCAGTGTGCAGCCCAACGAACAGACACACTGGAACAGGAGTGACAGAATCTCTGTGGAGCAAAAAATTTTTAGAATCTGCAACATTTTGGCCGATGTCGATTTATCGGTGACAGGCATAATCGGCCCGATTAATTGGCCGATTATGCTCTAGAAAAGACGTTGTCGTGCCATGGGGCTGTTCAGAAGAAAGCAGCACACTGGACTTGAGGAGGTTTTTGCGTTTATCCTACAAGAAGTTTAGCGCAGCAGGTAGATACAGGAATATAGAATAGAACTTTATTAGTCATTGCAATAAGTACAACGACACATGCAAACATGTTGCAAACATAGACAGTTCTCCGAGCTATACAGATGGGGTGTGTGGTTCAACAGGACACGAACAAAAGAGCGAGTCGTTGAACTTTCCTCCTCAGGAGCATTTTATTAAAGGAATGAAAAACAGTAAACAGCCGATCTCGCCCTTCTGCAGCGCAGACCAGAGCAATCGATTACAGTTTACGGTCCACTCTGATTTCTCAGTAGATCACAGATGAACAAATAGATCATGCAAAGACACATGAAAACATCTGACATCTCCCATGTCTGTCACAAAACAACCTTCAATTTTACAATTTTTCAACTTATCTTTTTTCAGCCTATCTCCATCTCTCAAGCGTGGCATCCCCTGTGCCTGTGCATCAACTAACACCCGGGACTTGTCATAAACCAGTAAATTTACGACCTAATAAACTAGTAAATTTGTGACTTTTTTAACTCGCAAATTTTCTAGTTTATTAAGTCGTAAATTTTCCACTTAATGAACTTGCAAATTTTTGAGTTTCTAAAGTTGTAAATTTGCGAGTTTAGAAACTCAAAAATTTTGCGTTTTTTTTCTCGAAAATTTATTTATTTATTTTATTTCTTTAGTGGCCCTAATATGCTGTCGTAGAAAAGTTAATCATACAGGTGAAAAACTTCATAATTCTATACGACACATTCTTTCTATAAGGACACCAACAGAAAGGAGAGGGCATGGACTGAAGGAGCTGAAGTTTAGGGAGGACCAGATTAGCTTAACATGCTAATTAATCACCATAAAAGTTTGCTGTCATGGGTGGATTCCTGCAAGAACATGTGCTTCTCCTGTGATCTTGTGATCTAAGGTATCCAGCTGCTATTGGCTGTGATGTGCTGCACGGCGCCCCAAAGACGCATCTAGTATGAAAATCCACAGAACTGCGCTGCCCTCACGCTATATGTGTGAATTAGGGGTAACGCTAGTGTTGTCATGATACCAAAATTATGATTTGATACGATACTTGCCTAAAAAATTTCGATATCGATACTTTATCAATACCATGGCAAACTTAAAATATAAGAAAACGAATTTTTAAAAAAACAGCTTGAAGAGTAATGAGCAGGTAAAATAACAATGCCAGACTTAAACAGCCATCTATTGTTTTCATGCTCTGCACACTGTAGTTTAGCATACACAGTGTGTTGATACACTGAAAAGTACCCTTTTTTTAACATGAATACTATAAAAAAAAGTGTACCAGGGGTATTTAAGCTCTTTTACAGATGCAACACTTTAGTGTCTCCTATAGGTTTCTAGCATCGTTAAAGTTAGAAAACTACTTGTCACTTACTTAAACTGTCAAGCCCACACAGCTCTGTGACTCAGGGCTGCGTGTGCTCCACAGCTCATGTGTAAATGACGCTGATTATTTGTCGTATCAACTACAAGTCGTGGTGAACTACTTTTCTTGTCACAAAGTAATTGACACTTGTTTGACTTTTGGGTTTGGGCACGTCGTTTGAATCTATCACTTTTGCTCTTTAAGGAGGGAAGGATGCTAAACGGTGAGGTGCTTCATCATGTTTGTAGTGTTTCCTCTGTGTGTGTGTTGGTTGTAAGCTTTAGACGGGCTTTGATACGTGTATTAGCTTACGGAGCCGCCCCGACTGTCGGCAACGCACACAGAGTAATACCAGATTTGGCTCCGTGCACCAGCTTTTTTGACGAGCTGCGGCCGGTTCACAAGAGCGCTGGAAACTTGGAGCCATGTCTGTAACTCCATCTGTACTTTTACATCCAGCTTAAGAAATCAAACTGTGAGTTTGTCAGCGCGAGATCAGATAATTGAGATGCACGTTAACAACTTCGTCGGATTGAAAACGGCCAAGCGTCGACTAGTGAAGCTAATACAGGCTCACTGTCTAACTGCACAACACACACACTTTGGAAAGAGAGCAACTCTCTGCCCACTCCTCAGAGAGGAGAGAGGACCCAGCTCGGTGGCTGCAGACACTCAAGTTGCCTGAGTCAAAATGTCTGATTCAGACGAAAAATTGCCTTGGAGTATCGATACTTAAAACACGTGGTATCGTTAACTTTTTGAAAACACATGGTATCGATACTTTCTCAGTATCTGTATATCGTGCAACCCTAGGTAACGCTGATATAGGGTTCAGATGTTCAGCTCAACGACACCTTCGTCATAGTGGCAAAAAATCCACCAATAGAATGTAGCTTTCACGTCCTCCTCACGTGTCTTCATACCCTGGTTGGATTTGGCTGTGTGTTTCAGCTTAAGGTGGTGGAACATGTTTGTGGTGTTCCCACCCCTCTTGGTAATAGTTCTCCAGCACATTTTTCATTTTATGTGTTTTGCTGCGTGTCTGATCTTTGGTCAGTTACACCACCTCCACATCACTGAGATAGCTCCTCTTTTAGGCACAAAATCCCCAAGTGAGGATGAAGTTGATGGTACTTTCACTCTCGGCCATTGTTGTTTTGAACACAGCAGGAAGCGCCATACATCATTGCATCTCTGCACTGTAAATATAGCAAAATGACAAATTTATATCTTCAAAAGAAATTATACTGGTATTATTGTAGATGGTATGATATGGCACAGTCCTTATGATCAAACCCTGATTATAAGACCCCCCCTTTTTCCTTCTCGCTACAATGACCTCAGTTGTTTGTGCGTAACACTGTGCCAGTTTGCGCCTGACTTTCAAACATATAAATATACACGCAAAAACAGGAGCAATAACCGTTTCAGGTTTAATAAGTGCTAGACCATTACACGTGGATCTCCTCTTTCCAGCATTTTGTGCATCCTGATGATCTGCATATATCTCCATGTTCATGAAGGCAAACACGTTGAAATGGATTGCATGTGCATCCTCAGTGCATCTGGTTAGGAAATCAGCTTTGCACAATTTATCAAGTCTGCACGTGTTTTTTATATACACAGACCTCGAGTAGATCAGACCCTAAATCCCTTGAAGAGAAGAGCAGAAGCTATTTTTGATCTGAACAAACATAGTTTCATAATTTTGAAAATTATTCACTCAGCAGATCAAAGATAACCCTCAGTTTGGACTCCCTGTGTACTCTGGAAGTCTACTCTGCTACACACACAGTGCATCGTAACGTTGTGTTAATCACGGAGACATTAGGGCTTTATCTGCAGCTGTATTTCTACCGCCTGTCTCCTGAACTTTTTATGTCCTTGTAAGCTTTTCTCACTGAGTCAGACTCCTGCACACTCCATCTGCAGCAATTTTCCAAACAGAAACCAGGTTTTTTCTCTCTCCTGGAGGCTGAATGGCTCAGGCCTTGGGCAACGTCTTATTGAGGAGCAAATAAAGAAGCTTTTTCAGCGGCCTATAGCGGGCTTTATTGAATCAGTGCATCAGGAGGGGGAGAAAAACAAACTGAACAGCTGCTTTTATCCTGACAGCACCGGCTACGTGTTGCACTTTATTTTGTTCCCCACGTCAGAAAAACAGCTAATCTCCAACATCTCAATGTGTTTATAAAGGATGGGCTGTCTGGTTTTCTGTCAGTGTTAAACAAATAGAGGGAGCAGTTTTCAGTTTCGGTTTGGGACTCAATCTGTAACAGAAAGGCAGAGTTTTAAACCAGGAAGGATCAGGACACAGCAGTGTGATTCAAAGGCTTATGGAGATGATAATGAAGTCAGAGCAGAGCTGAGGAAGAGGATGATGGTCTGTTAAGGCCAGTCTGGGTGGGACGTATTGAAGGACAGGAAGGAGGAGGAAGAAGAGACAGTGTCACCCATCAGTACCTAAAAAGAGAAGCCTGATGGTGACAGGAGAAGTTTTCCCTCTAACTTTTGATCAAGCTTATGGTAGCTGGTGGGCGTCAGACGATTAGAAAAAGTTAATAATTACCCTTTTTTATCTTAATCTATGATAAATAAAAGATTTGTAGGGATCTCACCTTGTAGTATCCTTCATCATCCTTTTTTTATTTACCTGGAAAATATGTCATCTCATAATTAGTGTTTTGGATTATTATTATTATTATTATTATTATTATTATTATTATTATTATTATTATTATTATTGTGTATTTTTTTAATTTTTTTTTTCATATTTTATATTGTGACTTTTTATATATTTTATCTGCCTTTTCATTATTTGCTTGTTTATTGTCAGCACCAACACACCAAGACAAATTCCTTGTACATGCAAATGTACTTGGCAATAAAACTTGATTCTGATTCTGATTCAACAGAATCAATAACGCTGGGGAACACAATTTTTTTTTACAGGATTGATCAATTGAAAATCTTTAAGGCCCCTAAGGCAACTTGATTTGCAACAGGAGTTAAAAACATACAATCATTCAATTCAAACACATTGAAAAAGCATTACATAACATAAGTAAAGCACAACACAGCTTAATGGTGTGTCATTTCCAGTGTTGTGCTAGCTACTGAAAAACATTAATTAGTTCTAGTTACTAGTTACTGCAATTAAATTTTAATTTTTTTTTAAAGAAAAGCATTACTATGAAAAGTAAGTTCAAAACTGTCAACATTGCAAGCTCTGTAGTACTTGAAATGCATTTTCATCACTGAACTGAACTCTGCAAAGCAATATGGTCGATATTTATACAAACACAAACACTAAGATGTTTCAAAGTGCAGATTCATTTCTGGCCAGAACAAACTAGAAAAAAATGTGACAAAGCGCCTGTCTGAAAACTTGCTCCCCTTACAACTCAGTTGACCTCTGCAGCCAGGTCAGCACTGACATTTCCAGTTCACAGTAGGGTATAGTGTGCCACAATAGCTAGAGAAAAACACACCCCCACAGTGCAGCGCACTCTCCTCCTGGCTCTTGCACTTCCCCCAAGCCCTCCTGACACAGGAAGTAAATACATTGGCTCAACTTAGATAGTAAAATAATGTTAAGTAAACTAATAAAAGGATCGATTAGTAACTATAACTGAGTAATTGAATTTTAAAAGTAATGCGTTTGATTATAAGTTACTGCCAAAGTTTCTTCTTTGGCAGTAACTATTAACGCAATAACGCGTGAGTCCCAACACTGGTCATTTCAATCTGGCTCGCCTACAACCTGTTGAAGAAACCGATGACCACAGGGACAAATGATTTAAGGTATGTGTTAGATTTGGCCTTGCAGATAAAATTGAACTTTTCTCAAGACAGGAGAAGCTGAAACTCTGAGTGTAGAGGATGGACAGAGCTTTCCAGAATGGCCCTTGCTCTTTGAGTGGTTCTGGTTTTAAAAACAGGGTCAAAACATGATCTGGAACAAAGGAGACATAAATAAAATACTAAGATGGAGTAGTTACAAGCTCTAAGAACTAAAAAACAGCATAACATGAAACAGAACTTACAACAGTATGCCCATGGTTACAAGGTGAGGAGGAAAAGCAACACAAATCCTCAGATTTCTGTCAGCAGTTATTGATCGTACTGACCTAATGGGGGCTGCACACACCTCTCACCGCACTTTCTCAACTGTGACTGCACAAACAAGCCACCATGTAACTGGAGATGAGTCCAATCGACATCAGATGACAAGTCTTACTACAGCTGATCAGAGGAGTTTTGCTGATCTGGAAGGTAAGCTGTGGAAAAAAAAAACTCACAATGCTAGAATTAAAAATGACTGCAATTTTGGAATCAGCATGACAATTTTAGTTGTAATCAGCATAATAATCAAACTCAGTTTTTTTTTTTTTTTTTTTCCAAATTGTTTCCCAGCGTAACGTTAGCATTAGAGCTATATTTTTCATAGCTGAAGGTAAAAAAGAAAACAATCATTTACTTACTTGAAAAACTTTTCTGTGTCCATTAGGATAACTGTTCTCTTAGCTTCCTCCTCCTCCTCGTGCATATGAGCTGACACCTACCAGCCACAATCTAGAAACAAACAGAGGAAAAGCTGGAAAAAGGTGGCACAAGCGACAAGTGTCCATCAGTCAGCTTGTTAAAGCTCTAACTGGACATATCCTAGCTGTGATATAATAAGGGATGGTATTGTTAAGATTTTATTGAAACCAATTATTTATTCCACTTATTATCCCGATTCTTTTTCAATTCCCTCATCAACTCCTCCTGTGGACAAAAAGACAGCTTTACAGGTTTTCTGTTGACAACATTTTATTGAGTTTATGAGTAACTAAATGTGAAATTGGTCAACAAGATGGTGAGGAAGGCCCACGCTCTGTGACTGGACTTAAACTGGACAGTTTGGAGTTATTGTCTTAGCACAAGCTAATCACAGGTATTTGACTCATACCTGGTTAGCAGAAAGCTAACTCTCATCACTCTTTGCCCCGTGCTGCTCTCCAAGTTCCTGAAAGTGGGTGAAAGTCGAGCCAAGCTTCACCCTCTTTCAGTAAAAAAGCTTCATCTGTTTGGCTTTGGTTGTTTTTCTTTCTCCGTACTGCATCTATCGTAGCGGCTCAGGATAGCTTCTTCCAGTTGCTATCATCAATATTTAAAGTCATTTCTGCACTGAGCGCGCTGTGATTGCCCCAGTCTCAGTGACATTTACTAAAATTACAACAACCACTTTCTTAAAATTCAGCTTTGACAACATCTAACCCACACAGCACACATGAAGTTGACTGGAGAGGAACAGCGGCTCTGTACATCAGAGTTAATCTCTTTGCATACATCTAAATGAGCCATTAGGCATTCATGCACAGCCTCAATCAGCCTCCACAGGGACACAGGAACAGAGGTTGATTGCGTTCTGCATGGAGACCTGATGGCTCAGGGCACTTATGGAGGAGGTCTGGGACACATTTGCCCACATATGTCTGGCGTGCTCAGACACGCTCAGATGTCCACATTAAGGAGCGCAACGGTATGCAATGCACAGCTGAGTTCAGACCACTCAGCTGTGCGTTATTAAAGATCTGTGTAGAAATACAGCTATCATGACTCTGATTTATTTCATACAACAGAAAAATTTCTAATTCATGGTTTTTCTGAAGAGGGACGCTGTGACATGACAACAGTCAGACGTGATCAGAAAGCAATTTGTAAGCATGTGATAACAATTAAGAGAATACCTTTACAAAATAACTTCTCACACATGAAATCCTGACATTTGAAGACAATTTCAGGATAGCCAGGCCCTGATATTTTCAGGGACTCAACTTTCACACAGCAGGAGATTTGTCAGTCTGACACACTCTCACAACCTGCATCACTTCTTTGCTTTAAGAGGTGGGGGAGGCTGGGGCTGGATGGAGCGTACTGGAAAAGAGGAAAGAGAAGCATTCAATAAACACAGTCGTAGAGAGTTTAGTTCAGACATTAGGCGAAATAACAGGTACAAATAAGAGAAACTCTTTTCAACCAAGTGGCTCCTTCTGAGTCGAGAGAAATGAAGGAACGTTAAAGGGCTAAAAACTGCAGTTCCTCAAGTGTCCACATGTAGGCTGGCTGCTGGAGTAAAAAAAGTTTGTATGACATAGGTTCTTTGAGCTTTTAATGCACAAAAAAGTATCCCACAATGTATTTGAAAAGTAGTGTATTAGCAATGCTCACTATATGAGCAATATTTACTATCATGCATTGCGGTTTAAACAGAAGAAATGGCTGATTACTGATTTCTGATAACATGAAACATCATAAAAAAACTGTCAGAAAACAACACTGATTTCTCTAACTTTCGGACAAGCCTTTCTCACAACTTTGAGCAGAGAAACAAACAACACGGACGTTAGCCACTGAACCGTCAATCGCAGGTGATGCATTCACTGGACCTCGTAATTCTCAAACATAACATAAGTTGCTACGCAAATATAAGGTTTAGTAATTTAAAAAAAAATAAAGTGTAATAAATGTTTTTATTATGTTTGGCTGTTGCGGAAAATACCCTTAGTATAATATAAGTTATCACTGAAATCAATGCCGTTTTGCTGTTTTTGAGAAAATTTGCAACTGCAATTCCCCAGCTGCCCGTGAGTGACTCGAGAGTGATTACGTCACTGTCAGCGGCCGGTGAGTGTGTCAGTGTCCAAAATGTTGTTTTGATTTAGCTGATTGAGTGGACTCTATAGTCCACTACATTTAATGATAGAGGACATCCGGCAATTCGTCTTCTTTGTGATTGGCTGTGTGCTGCCAGGAGAAGGGTTAGGTATAACAGTGACACTAAGGTATTGTAATTGGTATCTCTGGCTCACCAACCTAAAATTTTGGGTACTGAAAAGTTGGATGGTATGGTCGGTAATTTGGGAACCAGTCCCGGGATTAGTCTAATGTGTGATGTGCCAAGACGAACTGAAGTAAACCGCTTTGTGCTATACACATTGTAAAAAGCAGCAGACATGAACATGTCTACAGCATGGGGCAATAATAAAGGTGTTCGTTTGAAAGGCTTATTTTTCATATATTGACCTTGAAAGAAACCACTGAAAAAAATCTGCAAATTGGCTAAGAAAAATGTGTTTTCAAAATTCTAGAATTAAAAAAATGTTTTAGTACAAAAAAAACTAAAAAAGCACATTTTTCGAAACCCCTTTGTTTTACTCTTTCAAAGTAATCTAGGTGTCATTTTTGTCTTAAATATCTTTAAATAAGACATTTTCTGGACCTGTCAGGAGAACATGGCTCTTATTGAGACAGTTTATGCGTATAAGACATTAACATTTTCTTGGATTTTAGTTCTGGCATTTCTGACTCACCTTGAAAAACTCCGGTGAAGGCTGAGGCGAGAACTTGCCCATTTGCATTGGGACATGTAGTCCACCTGGACAGAGTCAGGAAATCAGTCGGGGTTTGTAGATGTTGGTAAGTCCCTGGTCTGTTCGTTTCTTTTCCTAATCCTCCCTCACAGGATCCGTGTGCTTCAGGGAAATTCCCCAGGAACTCATTTACAAGTTGATTGAACAAGAATTCAAATCCCACCGAGCCAACGGATAAGAAGAGAGTCAGAGTTAAGAGAAACCTTCACAAGAGCTCACACTTTCTGAAACTACAGTGTGAAGCTGTTTTTGACATGACATTTTATCACTTTCAAAATCACTGCTGAGTTTGTTTTTTTTTTTTCTCCCAGACGTGTGGCTTCAAATGTGTGCCTCTTTGAGACACGTCTGATTATACTCAACACTGAAACATACTAGAAAAAGCGTCAACAACGTTGTTCCATAATCAATGCACTGACCTGCGTCATTACTGTATCAGCTTCTCTTCAGTTTGTTTGTCTCCTTCCTTTTTGTCTGATTATTTAGCAGTGTGTAACTAGCTGAAGGTGCATTTGCGCCACCCACTAGACTGGAGTGTAGATAACCTGGGCTGTGGGGCTGTATGCATCACATGTAAACAGATCAGCGTGGTTGAGGAGAAGCTGAGCCGGCAGGTGAGGGAAACAAGTAAACACATGAATAATGGCAGAGCCGGAGAAGCGGTTCGTCCAAAAAACTCCAGAGTTTGAGAGTATTTCAAATTATTTACATTATTTACAAAACCCCACATACACTCCTTTATATGTTGTGAAATTCATGGTATGTCTTTCAGGACTCGTTTAGTCTTTTTATTAAATTGTCACCCCGTTTGAAAACCACGAGGAGTTCATTGAACCAACGTTAGCATTAGCGTTAGCTGCTACAGATAGTGGTAGGGCAGAGGGGGTGAACTGTTTGACCTGCAGGTGAAAAGATTGAGGACACACTTTTATTTATTTGCCTTTTCGGCCCAATAAGTTCTTAATCTGATGACATAACAATACATTTTTTAAGTATTTTTAATTATTTTGCCCATACTATTGATTCTGTAAGTGACAATACATTCATGTCTTTTTTGTACTTTTTTTTCCCCGATTCATCAATTAATCGTAAATATAATCGTCAGAGTAATCGATTACTAAAATAATCGGTAGTTACAGCCCTAAAAAATACATAACAGCCAGAAAAACAAACAAGACTACACAATAATGGCATTCAGGGTCAGATAAGTTCAGATTTTAATTTAAATAAGTGTTGAAACCACAACAACCACAGGCCCATGTGGCTTTGAGTCTCTGGTTAACACAACAGATTCTTCTGTGGGTTTGAAGCGGACAGTTATGGATGTTAAATGACATTTAGGTTGATACTAGGATGATTGGAGCCACACGTCTGACTCTGTTGGTCACAGATGGAAAATCAAAAGGTCAGGTTTATAACGTCCTCTGGATAAAGACCCTGGAATGAGAAACCAGGAGTCACACCTGACAATTAGCTCATGATCTGTCTCCTGAAGAGTGCTGATAGTCAAAATGTACAGTCAAGGTTAGGATGAAAATCTCTTTTTGATGAAACTCTGTAGAGCTGTCTTTGGTGCAGTAAAAGGCTTCACGCTGTCTGTGTAGCCATAATTATGGCTCCCCCAGGACATGCACGCTGTTTGATTATCACACTCCTTTATTGATATTCAGAAATGTGCAGATTTATGTTTGGAGCCCCTGTTAAAGGCCGCTGCTCTGCTTGTCCTGGGTCCACCTTCCTGTTTCCTCTATGAGCTGACTCATTCCTTACAGCTCTTAATGAACCTGCAAACATTTCTTGTTCCTGCCGCGGTGAGGTCTTCCCTGCGTTTGAGGCGTGACTTCAAAGCTGTTTACCAGTGGGGTGGTAAAGCAGGCCGCATGCACAGAGGGGCTCATTTGTGAAAGTAAGTGTTTTTAATCTCGATTAAGTCTGGCTGTTCTGTAAGAACAGGTTCTGCATGTGGGAAATTAATGAGTGAACTCGCCCTGAACACAGAGGAACAAGGTTGGCTGTTAATAAGAGTAACCTTTAAAAAAAAAAATCCTTCAAGTTATTTCAAAGACGGAGAGGATTACAGACTCTCTGCTGGAGAGGATTTTTAAACACCTGGAGCAGAAACTCAGAAAAACCAAGGTGGTGTGAGAGTGTGAAAAAACTGCAGTTCCTCAAGTGTCCACATGATGCCGGCTCCAAAAGTGAGTCAGTCCTCACAGATGTTGTTTATAACAGCAGAGGGGAACGTGTTCACAGCCAGAAACTATCAACACTGTCCGTCTCTGTGGCTCATTGTTTCATGACGGCTGCACTGGGTATGATTTCATAGAGCTCTGACTTTTTGTTTGATTTGTGGCAGGAACTCTAAAACTTAACAGCCCTGAACCTCCCCCCCTTGGTGGAGACCGGTGACCCCCAGCCATCAATCTGCCTCCACTGATACTGTCGTTATCCTGGCTCAGTCGCCTCAGGGGTCTTCAACAAAGATTTGTGGAAAACAGAGCAAACATGTCTTAGTTACTTGGTTTTATATCAAATCTAACCACCATGTTTGTTTATTTTTTAATTTAATACATAAAATATGCAACTGTTAACAGTTTTTGATTTTGGAGGGCGTTTGGGGCCTGACCCCCGCTTTGAGGACCACTGGGTTGTGGCACCAACTGCTTGTCTAGTCTATTACTTAATTTCAGTCACATCCATATGGAGTCGGTTCAAATATAATTCTGTTACTGTAAAACTCAAACTTATCAAATTGCTGTAATAATAATCAAGTTACTGCCTGAATTAATTAAATTATATGTAAAAATCTGTTTGTTGTATGTTTTAACATTCTTACTGGATGCTAAATTGATTGGAAATTGTCGCACATACAATAGCTATAAATAAGTTATAATTTACAAACAGATATAGTTACCGTAATTTCCGGACTATTTGGTGCACTTGAATATGCTGCACCAACTAAACTTAGAAAGAAAAAAAAGTACATATAAAGGCGGCACTTGACTATGAGCTGCACGTTGTAAAATGAGATATTTACACAGAAATGGGTAAAAATGGGAAAAAAAGTAGGGGCTTATAGTCCAGAAATTACAGTAGTTTATGCTCTGACTAATGTATTATGACATAGTGCATTTAATACAATTCTGGGTGTGTGTAGCATATGAATCAATAGACATTAATCAGATACAAAGGTCCTCTCTGCATCATGCAGCTGCATCATGACCTGGTATGTCACAAATTAGCGACAACAGGCAGCAAAGGGTTAAATTTCTATATGTAAATTTTTCTAAAATTCTCCTCTTCCTCTTCTTTAAGTTATTCTTTCTTCAGGCACCTTACTCCCCCAGTTCTTCCAGAGAGCACCCCTGTCCTTCGTCTGTGTGTGTTTTTGTGTGTGAGATTACGTTAGCACTACTTGGTAGATGACTGGCAGGACATAACCAGGATTACAAAGTTTGATTGTTGTCAAGTTTCAAACAATGGCCGTACTTAACTTTAGGTAAATATATTACTGTGTCACTTTGCATCCAGGGAAAAGTTGTCTTGAAAAAAGAAATGTGTCGTTAAAAAGAAGATCTGCTCTCCAAAATAAACGCCTTTACAACAGTGGGCGATGGTGCTCATGGGAAAAAGTCTTAATCCCAGTGAAACACTACCCATACTGGCCACAGGTGTCACTGTAACTGACACCAAACATATAGTCCTATCAGCGCCTTTAACTACCGTATTTTCCGCACTACAAGGCGCTTCGGAGTATAAGGCACACCTTCAATGAATGGCCTATTTGAAAACTGTTTTCATATATAGGGCGCACCACATTATAAGGCACATAGAATAGAAGTTACAGTAGTGGCTGGGGTTGCATTATGCATCCACTAGATGGAGCTGGGCTGAAGGGAATGTCAACAAAACAGTCAATGAGTCAGTCAAACTCAGGCTACATCCACACGGAGCCGCACATTTTCCTATCCTACTATTTCCGTGCCGTGTGCTGTAAAGACAAAGCAGTTTCT